>NC_090226.1:30175225-30501475 GCF_024489055.1 Chanodichthys erythropterus
GGCAGTCCTTACTGTCGAGCCTTTGGATGCATTAAAAAGTGACTGAGTCTTTGTTTTGGACCATGTTATAATTCATTTGGTTATTTATTTCTTAACATTAAACTGGATCTGAATAAGGACCAGTTCTTGGGTTCCCAACTCAAGTGCGTGTATGTTGACTAGATGTAGAATGATTGGGCATCTCACAAACACACTCACACAAAAGGTAAGAATGATGAAAAAAGTGAGGGGTGGAAGAAAATACGAGCGAGCGAGATGGGCATTGCAAGAGCAGAACAGCTTGACATGAATTAAATCAAGTGGACACAATGTTGACAGACAACATGTAAGGCAAGAGAAAGATAGACAGACAATTGCGAGTGAAAGAAGAGAAAGAGGGTGAAATCTGATGGAAAGGTGAGGAAACCGAATAAGAGTAGAGGAAGAGAGACAGACGTTCGTCCAGAACTGATGTGTCTTTGTCTGTGACTGGACTACCTGTGGCACTGATCAGAGGTTATCTGACATAACTCACATTGATAAGTGAGTATGTGTGTGTCAGAGAGGCTGGAAGCGAGAGAAAGCAAGAAAATAAAAAATAAATAAAAATAAAAATCACTGATGTTGGAAAAGGGCCAATCCTCTGGCTGTAGGTGCAGCATTTAATGCATGAATAGTCAGATGGAGTCTGTCAGTTGCCAAACCTGACTGCAGTTCAATAGCCTCAGACAGGAAGCCCATGGACCATTCATAGACTACTATCTGGTGCACATTACACACAAAAATAACTCGAACTTTCTGAAAAGGCAAGCTCAAATCTCATTGGCTGATTTTGTGCAATGTATAGATGACAGTGTGCACCTGGAAGGTCTAAAATAGCTGTTATCACATATACTTTAGTATAAAAACTGAATTTATTATTTTAGAATTATTTTACACATAAATGTAACACCTGATTTACATATAGAAACAAAATATTTTAATTAATAGACTAGAGAGATCAGAACTATCAAACTTAGAAATAACAGTCATTTAATCATTTAAAAAGACAAAATTTTAGCAATTGATTCATGATGTTTGTAAGGAAATATGACTAAAAACGAAATTGCATTGCTTGGGAATTGAATTGTGCTAGTAGTTGTTAATGCAGTAAAAACAGTAATATAAGTTTTTGACAGTATGTTAATATATTATAAAATGTAATGGGTTTCAATGTCACATGATCCTTTAGAAATCATTCTGAAATGCTGATTTGATGTTAAAAAATATTGTGCTGACAAATATTTTGTGCTGATAAATCTTTTTTTTTTTATCTTTAATTTATAGAAAGTTCAAAGGAATGGCTTTTTTTGTAACAGTGTAAACATATTTTCTGTCACATTTGATCAATTTAATGCATCCTTGCTGAATAAAAGTTTTGTTTTTATTTAATTTTTTTTTCCAAAACATTGAAATCTTATTGACCTCAAACTTTCAAATTGTAGTGTATACTGTATATTAAAGAGATTTCTTTTGCACTTATTAGCAACCTTGACCACAACTATAAATGTTTGTTTTGTTTTTGTTTTTTCTTGTTTTTCTAAGAGTTATGCTTGATTTCTGATTTTTTTTTTTTTTTTTTTATAAATATCACGTAAAATTACACAAACTGAAGTCGCATTACATATCAGTCAGGCAGTCTTATCCTGTGAAAGTGGGTGGTTCTTGGCCTAAATAAGCTATGAAGTAGATTTTGTAATTTGGCAAAGATCTGGCTACATAAAAATAGCAGTTGACAGTTGTGTTTTTAGATTTGGGAACAGGGAAGCTGTGTTTTTGTGAAGCTACAACAGTTCTGCACACCGGGTTTGGCTCTGTTCAACTGGCATGGAGCTGCAATCACACCTGCACCTGTGTGTTTGAGCACAGAGAATGAAACTTTGAGTTTTACCCAATCTCTTTTCCGGAGACTGATCATTTTACAAGGCTGTGTGTGTGTGTGTGTGTGTGTGTGTGTGTGTGTGTGTGTGTGTGTGTGTGTGTGTGTGTGTGTGTGTGTGTGTGTGTGTGTGTGTGTGTGTGTGTGTGTGTGTGAGGCAGGGCTGACAGTTCACCTCTCAGATGGGAATGATTTATGTGTCATCATTGTTCAGAACTGTGATCACACCTGCATGAGAGCTGGAGAGACACAATACTGACGGGGGCTGAGGTTTTGCTTCCAAAATGCCTGTTTGAACATCTCTCTGCTTTTAGTCTTCAAAACTTCACATCAGGATCCTAAAGTCCCTCTCTTCACTGCAAAAATCACTTTCTTAATCAGTATTTTGTCTTGTTTAAGTTTTACATCTAAAATACAGTATCTAGATCCATTAATGTACTTGTCAACAAATATAAGATATTAGGACTTTTATAAAAACATAATTCAAAAGATATTTTCTGAAAACCAGTATATATATATATATATATATATATATATTATATATATATATATATATATATATGAACTTTGAGTTGACTTGACATGTACTTGCAAAGTTATGTATAGTTAGTAGAATGTCTAAAGTGAAGCATCAAAATAAAGTGTTACCAATTAATATATATTTAAGCAAAATTCTCCATTTCTAGTTCTTTCTCCCTCTCTCTCTTTTTTAAATAAATTATTTAAAAAAGTTCATCTTAAGTTTAAGGAATAGTGAAAAGGCCTTCACTCAATAATTTGGAAGCAACAGTAAAATATGCATGACACTTTTAAGATAGATCATAAAGTTTTAAGTCTGAATCTAGTGGTCGATATTTTAGCTCATGTCAAGTGGTTCTTTGGTCTGTATTTGCAGATGATTGTCTAGTCTTTCTCAGGGAGAAGCTTAACCTTGGCCCACTCTTTTTTTTTTTTTTTTTTCTTTTTTTTTTTATTCTGATATTCCCTTCTAGAAACATTTGATTTTGCATTTACATTTTACCTGCCCTACAGTGTGAGCTCAAGTAATATAATACTTTCCCACTGTCTCAGAGAGTGTTTAATTTATTTTGTCTTCTTGAGCTGTACCTATCTTGGTGGAATGAATGACACAGATATTTTAAGCACAGTGATCTGAATATATTCCTTTAGCATTTAATAGACAAAAGCAATTAATGCAAATTTCTTGTACAGCCAGCAGATCTACCAAAGAGATCCTAATTTGCTGTTAGCTTGTTGTCTAACCCACAATGCACCTTGTTTTTACCAAAAACAGCAAGACAACAAAAACCAAATAAGCGGTTTATGAGACAAGAGTGTTGCATTATAAGTATGTTTGTAAGTAAATGTGTTGTAGAGAGAGTGAGGCAGACACAAAGAGAGCAGAAAAGATTGACTTAAAGGAACATTGCCCTTAAAAAAGCAAATTGCAGTAAATATTGGTTTGAAATCACTTTTAACACTTTCTTACTTCCTCTAAATCTGGACAGTTTATTATCTGTCAAAGGACTGACCATGTAGTCTAAAAGACACTAAGAAAGTTGCCTGTAGAGCAAAGTAGTTCACTCAAAAGTCTATCAACATTTACTCACCCTCATGTTATTTCAAAAATATATGATTTTCTTTCTTTTGTAGAGCACAAAAGTAGAGTATTGATTCTTCTTTTTTTTTCCCAAGCAGTGAAAGTGAATAGAGAGCATGTATTATTGAACTCAAACATGATGCTTTATACTTTAATAGGGCCTTTTGCCGTTTTTATTTTTGTTATATTTTTCATAATTCAGCTTGATTTAATGGGAAAGAACAGCATAAATTCTTTAAAATAATATTAAGTGAATACATTTTCTAAAACTTCCTTTTTTTTTATGTTCCACAGAAGAAAAAAAAGTCACACGGGTTAAGAAGGACATGACGACTATCTCTTTTACGTTGACATTTTCAATGACCTGTGCTAGTGCTAATGTTTTCTTCCCTATTGTGATGCATATCAGAGTGAAACGTTGTGTATATATATATATATATATATATATATATATATATATATATATATATATATATATATATATATATATATATATATATCCTACAAAATCTACTAAAGAGCAGTGAGTGATTTTCTCTTTGTCTTTTGTTGTTCGATTAACATTAATGACACAGACGGCAGCAGGAATGTTAGGCATTTTGACATATTTCAGTGTGCTTTTTAAAGGATTAGTCCACTTTCAAATAAAATTGTCCTGATAATTTACTTACCCCCATGTCATCCAAGATGTCCATGTCCTTTTTTTCTTCAGTTGAAAACAAATTAAGGTTTTTGATGAAAACATTCCAGGGTTATTCTCCTTATAGTGGACTTCAACGGCCTCCAAACGGTTGAAAGTCAGCATTACAGTTTAACAGCTAACACACTGCTAAGTGTGTTACTGCCCTGCACAGGTCAATGTTTGAACTAATTGTTATATACTTGCACTAGCATATTGTATATGACAATTTATTTCAAACTTTGACCTGAGGAGGGCAGTAATACTCTTAGCAGTCTCTACACTGCCGGAATTCTAATAGAGAAAAAGAAGAAGAGAGCTAGTTCAAGATGAGCATTTATGGTGAAAATGTATAAAATTTGTATATATTTTTTTTTTTTTTTTTTAGATAATGAGCGATGGTTTCTCTAGATAAGACCCTTATTCCTTGTCTGGGATCGTGTAGAACGCTTTGAAGCTGCAATGAAACTGTAATTTTGACCTTCAACCGTTTGGGCTCCTTTGAAGTCCATTAAATGGAGAAAAATCCTGGAATGTTTTCATCAAAAACCTTAATTTCTTTTCGACTGAAGAAAGAAGGACATGGACATCTTGGATAACATGGGGGTGATTAAATTATCAGGAAATTTTAATGATTAGTGAACTAATCCTTTAACCATTTAGGTGCAAACCCGAAGTTCACTTTGCTTGTCCGTATTCCACTCCGTCTCGGAGCGTGCACACAGAAATCCACTTGGAGAACACTATTGCTTTTGCAGCTTAATGTAGTTTCAATTACTCTTTTTATTAAGCACATCCTGCAGTTTAGCAACAGTATACTGTATTTTACCTCAATCACTGATCTAGCTGGTTTGTACATTAATTTCGGGCTTTAAGGGAGGAACAAAAGTGCACCACTGTGAAGGAAAGAAATGCACAAAAATTGCACAGCCCTAGATTCTTGCTGTCATTGCTGTAGTGTTACAATGTATCCGCTCTCCCCAAAGACTTTGCAAATATATTGTGCTTTTCAGACATTCTGATGATGTTTTAGTTTTTAGTTTAGTTAAATCAGTTTTAGTTTTGCGAGCTTTGCCTCACGTGATCAGCTCTTCTGATCAGCCTTTATAGAGACTGCCGATCAAACTAAATAAAACTATTATCGGCCATTAACAATCGGCGCCCGATCAGTCAGAGCACCCTTATTTATTGTTAATTTTGACAGTACATTTTTATTTAGTTTTAGTCAGACTAAAATGCCATTTTGTTTTAGTCATATTTTAGTCATCAAAAATTGTTATAGTTTTAGTCTAGTTTTAGTCGACTAGAAATTTAATTTAGTTAAATTGTAATGCGTGAAGCATTTCTCTAACAATACATAGATCCTATGCACTGATATAGGTAGGCTTACATATTCCCCAAACTGTTTATGTTCACCCAACTGTACTTTGCTCGCCGAAGCGGATGTTTTTTGACCGTTCAAGTGCGAAAAAGACACGAAAGAGCAAAATTCAGTACTTTTCAGGGATTGACACACTTATCATTTAGGTACTACTATAGTTTTCATTTAAATTTTTTATTAGATTTGATTTTTAGTTTTTCTGTTTTCATTGTAATTTTAGTTAAACGTTTTAGTAATTTTTTTTTGTGTTTATGTCTTTTAGTATTTGCTTTTAAATGTCTATAAGTTTTTATTTCTGTTTGTTATTTTAATACCTCAGGTTAAGCTAAAGCTTTACATTTTATATATATATATATATATATGTATATATATATATATATATATATAATGTATATGTGTATATATATATATATATATATATATTTACTTATTTTTTATTTCAGTTAACGTTTACTTCAAGTAATGAAGATTTCTTTGGTTTTAATTAACCCTTATTGTTTTAAAATATATTGATTCATGTGTCAAATAATTTTCTGTCTTTCTTTTCTATGACAGAAGATACAGTAGTTTACTATGAATTGAATAGAAATTAAATTAAATACAGTATATTGTTTAAACAAAATAACAATGACCTGGAAAAAATCATTATAAACCATCCTGAAATACACCATGACTCTTATTCTGAAATGTTTGCAGTCTGCACTGTAGCAGGCTGTTCATGAGGGTGATAGAATATGCATTCTTACAAACACTGTCATAATTCATCAACATTAGCTTATAAGCTATCGCTTGGCATAAATGTGCGCTATTCATTAATTGTGAAGCAACAGTGTTGCGTTTCCAGCGGTTAGAACAGCACGTTACACTTCAAATGTGCACATCTTCCACATAGGACAAAGTCCTGACTGGATATCTTCCCAAATCGTCCCTCTCTTTCATTTTTGTCTCGTTTTTATTCGTTTTTATTGTCTTGTTTTTATTCGAGTAGATTTTAGTCATAGTTTTAGTCATTCAAAACGCATTTTTATTTAGTCATCGTCTCGTTTTCGTCCGTGAAAAAAATATCTTAAAAAAAAATACAAAATAAATTATGACAAAAATTATTCGTCAATGAAATTAACACTGATTGTAAATAGTTCTTTTTCATTTTGAGTTCTCTTGGATTTTGTCATGTTGCTTTGTGTCGCACAGCTCATATCCGGTGTAGAAACGGTGCAAGCATTCACTTTAAAACCAAAGTATACTTTGGGCTTTGAAGGTGCATTAAGCAATTTCTGAGAATCATTGTTGAACACTGTTGACATTTGAAATCAACCCAAACAAACACACCCCTCCCTTCATTGCTCTGCCCCCAAAATGCACAAACACACAATGTAAGAGTGGATATCTCTTTATCATTGCAGAAACAAAACAAAATAAAGCTTTGTGAAAAATAAAGCAAAGATGATGAATGAACGATGAGGAAGAGCAAAAAATGTTAGAGAAGTATATACAAGAAAGAGTTGGTTGTTAGTTGCCAGCCATTTTCAGGCCTTCCCACTTAGGTCTCTCCAGTGCTGTAAAGCTTTTCTAATATTAATATTAACCTGGGTCCTAAATCTCTCGCCTGATCATAACACTTCTTTTTCCAGTGATATTCCTCTGAGCTCTTCTCTTTTGTAATGTCTCTCAGCCATCTCTCTGTCTACAGTCTTTCTTCAAATCTCCTTCTTGCTCACTCTCTCTTTTCTCCCCCATCGTGAGTGGACACGCCCCCTACTGCTGTTTGTTGTGGTGCTCGGTCTGATCTAACAAAATACACAGTATTTTTCACTTATTTTACATTGCTGTGGCTCCTTGCCTCCCAGTCTGTCAGTAACACTTTGTTCCTGTCTCTATGAAGCCCCTCCTTTCAAAAAGCGCAATGTGCTCTGATTGGTCAGCTGGAAAACTTTGGAATGTTTTGAAAATGTCACGCCCCTTGTAAAGCTGGGGAATAAATACACAGGATTGGATTTTGTGCTTTGTAACTTTACAGAAATGTTAATGCTCAAACAGCAACATTACACACTAAAGAAATTTGAAAATGTAAATAAATAATCATAATAATAGGATAATAGGTTCTCTTTTAAGTCTTCTAAAGTCATAAGATAGCTTTGTATGAGAGTAAAATTAGAAGCTTTTCTTAACTTTCTCAAAGATTTTCTTAAATTTTTCTGTTTCGTACTCATAAAACTTCAGAAGACTTTGAATACAGTACATATATACAGCTATAGCGTCCACTTCAATGATATTTGTTATTATTATTATTATTATACTTCTGGAGCTAGACGGTCTCTTGTAACAACTTGCATTATCTCCATTTGTGTTCCATAGAAGATAATATGGGTCTGCAAGAACATGAGGGTGACTGAATGAACTGTTAACATTTCAAAGCTGTTTAACATTAATTGCTCTTATGAAAGTGATACAGCTCACTGCTTTTTACACTCCCTCACCACTCCGTGCCTTCATTGAAATTGTTCTTTTAGTTCTTTATCTAGACAACTGACCTCTTCAGTCCCTCAGCTCTCCTCATGTGCCTTCAGACATGTTTGAAGCTGGTCACGGTCCTCGCCTGTGAGTCAGGCACCGGCTGCTGCCTCAGATGGCGAGAATCGCTCCCTCTGGCGCTCTGCAACAATCCCAGGATGCTGAGCCCTGTTGTTAGCCGTGTCCTGGTGGTACAGGAGGGCTATGATTCATTCTCACAAACAATAACACAGCTTTCAGCCATGCCGATGAGTAAATCTGAGAGATGAGCATCTAGAGACAGAGCGAAAAACTGTAGTTTGTGAGAGAGTGGGAGTGGGTGGTTGTGTATTGATTAAGTCTAATGTGGAGACAGCACACAGGTCCACCTGACTGCCGAGAGAAATGCCTGACTAATTGACTGAGACAATGCAAATTATTTGTGGCTGTTTGGGAACATCAAGATTGATGGCTTCTTTGCTTGTGGATTTAATCGACTTGCTTTTACTGTTCTCTTCTGTCATAATACACACAGAGAGAGAGAGAGAGAGAGAGAGAGAGAGACTCTTTTTACTCACAGAGGGCAGACTGCGGGCAGAATATCTGTTGAAACTGGGATAAAATGAAGAAAGTGTAATGAATAAAGTGGTAAATAAAGACTAAGTGAAAAAGATGTTCAGTATATGTAAAATATGAATGTAACTGAAGTGTATATATATATATATATATATATATATATATATATATATATATATATATCCGACAATGACGGAAAATTTTCGGTTAACGCGACCTCTGATATATATATATAATATAATATAATTTTTTTATCAATGACGGAAAAATCTGAAGGCCGTCCGTCACGGTGACAGATTACACTCAGGGTGATCTACTGTAAATTGTAACTGTAATTCACACCCCTGTTCAGTTGTTGGCGAGTGTGCTCCAATGTAGCAGCAGCACTGGATACAGAACAAAAATAAAACTGGCAGGAATCTTTTGCTATGCATTTAATACTGATAACGCCCAGGCGAGTACCCAGAAGCTACAACTCTCTATCACGACACATTAAAGAGCGCCAAAACGGTATTTATTGCTTGAATTTCTTAATGAAATGGACAGAATTTGAAATCTGAGACTTTTGTTCCATATAGCAACACAAAGCGTTAAGCCTATTGCGATGTATTGGATGCACTGTTTAATCATCAACTGAAAACAGCATTGCCTACCAAGAGATCGACTATGGTTTACGAATCGATATTGGTCTCATGAATGCGCAAAACAGCAAGGAGACATTTTAATTGTTTATTAATAAAGTAATGTTTTCTGAATCAGTGTCGGCTGCAAAGATGAAGTTGATATTGACTATCATCTATGGATGCGCTAGAGAGAGAATGCACTTCATTCGGTTTAGTCTACATAATCAGAGTAGCCTATTTCTTTTCGTTTTGAATTAATTAGTTTTCGTTAAAGTAGGTATTTAAAGCTTTCTGTAGATATATTCTCATGTATGTGAGGCAAGCAGCCGCTGAGTTTCGGTTCATTTAGCCTGTAAGATGCGCTCCAGTTCACGCGCCAGTGATCGCGCCCGCGCCTCCATGTCATGATTATATTGTCTGTTATATTTGCTTCTTATTTATTACATCCAGGCAATTGGTTAATGAAACATTGATTAAAATTAAGATACAATTTTTACAAAACGAAATCCACCTTAAAGAAAGGCTTTCTACAAAATAAAACTTAATGATGTGTTTAAAATCATGTCTGACCCACTCCATGTCTCCGGATATACTGCGCATTTCATGATGCATCTTACTCATGCTGTTAACTTTTCATAATCAAATAGATGAATTTAAAATATAACATAGGACTATTTAAACATAAATATAAAACTAAGTTTTTTTAATGGCTACCAACACGTAGCCTATACAACAGTCACGTTACAGAGAAATTTCATGTGTGAATTACCCGTCATTTAAATTTTCATATTTTAGTTATAATAACACATTTAATTGCTTTTATTTTTGTTCAAATGTTATAATAACAAAATTTAATTGCTTTTATTTGTGAACAAAAATAAAAGCAATTAAATGTGTTATTATAATTAAAATATGAAAATTAAAATGACGGGTAGTAATAGATTATGACAGAATTTTTACGACCCTGTCCGTCAAAATGACGGACAATGTTAAAGTCTAACCCAACCTCTGATATATATATATATATATATATAAATGTGTGTGTGTATATGTGGCTGATTCTTCAGATAAGGGACACAAAAAGGGACAAAACATGTCCTACACACAAAAGCCGTCTTTGTTAAAAATAAATTCATCAAAATAAATGAAATCTTCATCTAAATGAAATCTGGATACTCAGAACATTCACAGAACTATTTTCACAGAATTATTTTATTATTTATTTATTATTATTATTTTTTTTTTTTTTTACTTTTTTTTATTTTTTTTTTTTATTTGTTAGTATGATTACATGCTCTATAATTGGAAAGTGCATGTAATTTAGCCTGTTCTCAGCATGGGGTCACAATGTAAAATTGCCAAACAAAATGGTTAAAAATGCAACAAATTTAGAAATACACATTTAAATTGAAAGGCAGATATCTGTAATATATCAAACAATACCAAAAGTAAGTCTTGAATTATATTTTCCATTAAAAAAAAAAAAAAAAATTGCTCCACTGTACAACATGTGGTTTGAGTGGAAAAATATTCAGTTTTGTCAATTCCATCAGACGTCAACTCTGTCAGGTTTTATGTGTGACAGAGTTGACTTGTAAGCTGATAATATTATATATATATATATATATATAGTAGTCAACATTTGAAGTGGATCAAAACCTTTCATCAAAGTTGTCCTAAAACTTTCCTCTTAGGACAACTTAGTTCTTAGGACAATTTTGGTTAACTTTTTTGATCCAATTCAAATGTTGACTACTGCATTTTTTTTTTTTTTTTTTTCACTTACACAGGATCACAGCAATAGCACACCCTGATGTAATGAACTTAATAGAGAGCGAACTTGCCAGTTTCCCACTGTTTAAGTCTTGTAGGTCAGGCACAATTAAAATGTACATAATTGATGTGGTTTAAAGAGAGGCTATAGATCCTTTGGATTCACTTTAGGAAAAGATATCTGTTGCTGCTACAGGGCGGCACATAAAAGCCTTACCATTACACTCAACCTAACATACACTCGTATTCTGTGAGGTACTGGAGACCCAGAATGAGACGTACAAGGACTGATGTATTAAATTAAACATTATTTTAAAAATAAGTTGTCTTAATTTGTTGTCTTGTCAATCAGTTGTTTTAACCTTAGTTGGACCTTTTTCAACTTTGTCATCAGATTTTGTCAACTCCGCCAGTATTAAACACCATCAGATGAAGGTTTGATCCTGTACCATTAATTGCATTAACCATGCAGAATATTTTGATGTAAAAGTTACAATACTTGACTCCAACATGTATTTATGTGTGACATTTTGTTTTAATCACATTACAAAAGTGCAATATTTCTCTTCTGCTGCATTATACAGTAAGATAATAAAGAGAGCGATATTGTCGCATAATCATATTTTACTGGTGTAGATCATAACCCCAGAGGAATAAGATTTACATTCATGAATATCATCACTGGAAGTTACAGCAGTGTTTGTTTATGAATAGGTCCAGCATATTCAAATATGAAGAAAGAAAATAGATACAAACTGGCTCAGTATCAAGAATAACATGTCTACTGCATGTGATGTTTGTGAGAGAATAGTGTTCTTTGATATGAGAAACAAATAAAAAAGCAAGAATAGGCATCTCTCTGTTAGTTCTTATCAGTCTCTTTGTAGTGATAGTGATCTAGTCAGCCCCGAGACACTTTTTAATGTCACCCAGCTCTCTTTTAATCCTGCGTTCTTTCTGTTTCTCTGATCTGTGTGCAGTTTGGGGAGTTGTACTGTATGTGTGTGTTCTGAACTGTTCATATGCTTCTTTTGTGTATCTCCTCACTGATGTGTGCTGTGGCATGTGTGTGGTTTCTCAAAGCTCTTGACAGCCCATTTACAAATCCGAACTTCAGTCAGATAAGATCTTTAATACCAGGTGTCTTCTCTCTCCCATGACACCTCCCCACAGGCCACCGCGACGCAGCGTGCCTTTGAATTATTAATAACTAGGAGATGCCAGGCGGCCTTGATCAGCCCTCTAATAATGTTGATTTTCCAAAAAGTTTTACCGCCAATGTGATTATTGAGATGATTAATGTGACAACCACTTGGTGGGAGACGTCATATTAGTTCGAGGAGAACTAACACGGGGTTCTGCTTCTCCCGCTCTCTCACCATCTGATCTGAGAGAACAGTTTGAAGGATCCTATAATTCCAAAGGATCGAAGACAGGATGTTTCTGGTAAATTAGCATGTTTGGGTAGACTGACATCTTATCATTGGCACGATGGGTACCAGTGGTGGGTTAATACAACAGGAAGTTATAAAAACTCATAGACTTATAAGGATTTACAGTATATTTATGTGTGCATGAGATAGTTATTGCCGAAACAGTGTTGAAATCCTTGATTTTGTCAACTTAAAGTGTCTCCGCACTGCTAAACAGAAAATAATATGTTAAACCAGGGGTGTCCAACCCTGGTCCTCAAGGGCCACTGTCCTACAGAGATTATCTCCATTCCTAATTAAACACAGCTGAACCGGCTAATACTGTATAGGTTTTCAGGCAAGTATGTTGGGACAGGTTGGAGCTAAACAGCAGGATGTTGACCCTCCAGAAGCAGGATAAGACACCCCTGGCTGAAACCAGCGTAATGTGATTTGTTGGTCTTAGCTGCCCACTAAACTGTGTAAGATTGAAAGTTTTAGAGGGATTTGAGCATTTGTTAGAACCAGCTAGACCAGGGTACAAGACCCATTAGACTGACTGAACACCAACTTTGCCAGGCTAGAAGACAAGTTAAACCAGTTGAGCACTAGCTTGGCCAGGGTACTCAAACCACTTAAACCAGCTAAACATTAGCTTGGCCAGAGAAGTTTGCCAGCTTGACAAAAATGATTTGTAGGTAATCACCAGCTTAATGAGGCTAGGAGACCAATTAAACCTGTCCTGCTTCTGGAGGGCCACTATCCTGCAGTTTAACTTGTATCCTAATTAAATACACCTGACCCAGCTAATCACATCTTCAAGTTAAAAACAAACTTCCAGGCAAATGTATTTGGGCAGGTTGGAACTAAACTTTGCAGGACATTTGCCCTTGAGAACCACTAAACTAGTCTATTCTAAACTAGTTCAAAGTAGCCTAGGCTGGCTTGAGCTCTTTTTCCTCTCCAGGGTAACTAAGGGCTTTTTCAGACCTGTAGATTGTTTGCTTTATTCTGAAATGGGCTTAATTTGTTACAACCGTTTGCTTTATTCTGAAACGGGCTTAATTTATTAAAATATTGCATTTCTGTTAGGACCACTATTGTCAAAGATGATTGACAATTAGCATACGGTTTGGACTGGTGGTATGGTTCTGTTCTGTGCAAGAACTCCCTGCCCATTCATGCAGCCTAGCATGGATCGGGAGAACAGGGAGAGCAGCGACAGGCCAAGTCCTGACTGGACGAGAGGAGCTGGGGATGAAGGAGGGTAAATAGCTTCTGAGAAACACGGTAAGATTCTGATAATACTGATGGACCTCATAAAGGATGCTGTAATAGGGGTTTTATTCCCATAAGTACATGTGGATCAGCGGCTGTTGAGGCGCCCGGGGAGTGATTGGTGGTTAGGTGCCTTGCTCAAGGGCACCTCAGTTGTGGGTAATGAGAGTGGGAGAGAGCGCTGTTCATTCGCTTCCCCAACCTACATTTCCTGCCAGTACCGAGACTTGAACCCTTGACCTTCAGGTTGCAATTCTAACTCTCTGACCATTGGGCCACATCTGCCCCATATATAGACCTTTATATAACTTACACTGCAGTTAGAGCGGGAATCTAGGCTTCATTGGGACAGCATTCTTGCAATGCATGGAGAAAATGGCTCTTTTTGGTTTTCAACCACACAAACTCACACAATCAGACACTGCTGCTTTTTATATAACACATATTTCCCATTATGAATTATGATACCGCTTGGTTCGTTGGTCCATTGGGTCAGACTGCTTTCTCAACTCAACTGAAGCGCTCCAGAATTTGTTTTTTTAAATTGTCCCGAGACACCTCGTTCAGGCGATCTCGGAGTGATTGCTGTGTTGTGGATTTGAGCGCGATTGTCGTGTTCACATATACCTAAACGAACAGAACTAAAGGAAGAAAATGCACCAGGTTCTGAAACAAATGCTCCAAATGAGTCAGGTGTAAAAGTGCCTTAAAAGATTAATTTAGTCCAAACAGTTCTGCACTTAGTATACACATTCATTTTTATCTCCACCGTGAACTTTGGGGTTGGTGGCTTGTTAATGAACATAATTTCCATTCATCTTTGTGGTCTGTTCTGTGTAATTCGGGGATGATTATAAATGGTCTAGTGGGTGTGGAGGGGAGCTGTGGAAGCACCCCAAGAGTGAACCGCAAATTTATCGTAATTATCTGTAAAATTTGGGAGCTGTGTTTCTGGAGACACAACATCAGAGCAGATGGCTGAGGGGGCTCAGATAATGTATTACAGAGAGACAGGGGAGACATGGGAAGGAGCCGAGAGAATCTGGGCCGTTTCATGGGAAGAAAGAGTAAGTGAGGGAGATTTCAGTAGTAGAGATAGTCTTGAGCAGGCAGTGCAACATCTGTACGGTGGCGTAGTGTGTGGTGAACATATTTCATTTCCACACATGGCTCTACACACTTTACGAATCTACTCTTCCTCACTCCCAGGAGGCCAAACCTGACAAGAAACATCTGGAGGTAGCAGCTCCAGCTATGTGCTAAGCTGTAATAGACTTACAGTTGTATTATAGATGTAAGAGTTGCTCGTGTGTCATGAATTAATGATTTCTACCTGCTTACGTCCAGTATATGCCTTTTAAGTGAATTCTCAGTGCTGCGCTTCTGGTGAACATAAAATGTGTTGGTACTTGTTAGAATGCAATGCTACATAGGTAACTTTGCAAACAGCAATTATCCAGGTTTAAATGGTTTCACTATGATTCTAACTTAGCACGAAAGAAAAATAAGGCATGTTTTGGATTTGGAACAGAGCAGTTGTGAGGTAAGGTTATAGGCCAGCGAAACCTGAATGGCTAATTCACCTTCGGCTTTCTCAGGAATTTACAATGGGTTGGAAGCAAGTAAGCTTAAATATGTGTTGGTTTTAGCCCTTATGTAGCAACTTGCTAGCAATTACTGTATGCTGTGTTTTTATTTAACAAGGCGGCATTGAAACTCATGTTTGAGATATAATTTAAGTTTGTTTATTTCACACTGATGTGTAATTTACTGTATGTTGCAGAACCTTTTGGAAATTGAAATTGGAAATTGGAGTTTGATTGACAAGCGATCTAACCAGTCATAATGCCGAATACGGCATTTTGTCCAACAAAGCAGTCAGGAGTTAGAAGATTAACCTCAGTGGAGTTGAACTTGAAAAATGGTGTGTACTGATGTCTTTCCACGTTTGAAACAACATTCCTTCTGATGTTCATTCATGTTTATTTGATGCTATAAATGGACTAGTAGGAAGAGATGAACGGTTCAGGAGCCGCTTGAGCTAAGGCGCTACAGCAATCTGCCACGACACATTAAAGAGTTTTTATTGTTCGAATGTCTTAAAAAAATGACACAGTTTGAAAGCTGGGACTTTGTTTAATATCATAAGTAACCTGCTCTGTCTTGTCTGTCGACTTGTTGTCAGTGTCCTCTTTGCTCCACGATGTATTTTTCACTGTGTGTGGCGTGACAGCGCCACGGCTTGTCGGACAAAGCAACAGTAACTAAGGGGGGCGGGTCTTTGCGAAGGGTCAATTCTATAGAGAATCTATGGCTTGGAAATGCTTTATAAAACTACACAGCTCTATTGGTCGGGAAAACTCTGCATTGGCACTAGCACACATTAGCAATGTAGCACAGCATGGCTACTTTTCATTAAGTTTGGAGTTGTTAAACACATTGTCTTGAAGCCAGAGTTATTCTGACAGCTTTATCAATATTCTCTCTCATCAGTGCATTCAGCTGGCAAACACCCACCGAAGGGCAACACAGAGATGCCTGATCGGCTCATTAAAAAGTTTGGAGGGTGCGGCCAACCAGTGAAGTCAGGGAAGGGAAGGTGGCCTGCTGCTGCTCCGGAGGAATCTGACCTCTAGGGATGTGAGAGATCAGCTCACTAGGGAAAAACTTGAACCTGATGTTGGCCTCACGTATTTACTGCCTGTCAGAGAGCTGATGAGGGTATGGATGGGGGTTTATCATCCTTATCACAATAAAGTGGAACAACACCAGTTAAAATGAGAGAGAATAAGGAGAATTCTAATGAAAGAGAGGGAACACATATGGAATTTAGTTAGCAGCATTGGTAAGGGTAACTGATTAAAAGCAGCAACGTTAACTATGTTTTCAGTAACAAGCAATATATATATTTTTTTCAATTCAAAATGACACATTTATGAGTTGCATGTTCATAATTATGAGATAAAAGCCACAATTATGAAAATATGATATACTAAGTCATAATTATGACAAAAAGTCCTATCGAGCTTGCAAGTCAGACTAAGCATTAATGTTTTGTCTCATAATTACTTCTCATTCATACATTTTTGACTAATGCTCTCACAATTAACTCTCAATTAAATCTCAATTTTGACATGCTATGTCTTTTTATGCTATGATTATGATTTTCCAAAGCATGATATTTGTTTATTTTTTATAACAGAAATGGGCTCGTATAGATTGCTATTGATTTTGTGCCAAATAAATACTGCTTTGATCGTAAATGCATATGCTTTAGCATACTAATAGTAACACAGTGTCCTAACCAGGCGCCACGCGACACCACGATAAAAGGTATCTTTTCCATGTTAATCTGAGTTTTTGTCCTAACCAGCCGTGACGGCAACACGCGAATATTCTATTTTAGAAATGGTTTCTATTTCTCCGCGACGTCGCGGCCGGAACAGCATAGTATGGCAATGATATGTGCTTTATTATTTAATGTTAAAAGCATCTAACGTGAGTTTGAATATCGTTCTGTGTTCCCAGCTTTTTAGCTGTAATGAAAACAACACTGGCTAACGTAATTCACCACAAATCTTGAAAATAAATAAGTGGGCACAAGAACGTTCAAACTGTCAACTCAATGCAAACAAACAAGTGTATTCTATGAGAGAGATTGGTTCAGTCAGTCCGTATGTACTTTAAACAGTGTTTAAATTTTGTAATATTTATAAATTTTACTTTGTATTTGCCCATTTCATTGTGTCTGCTGTGCTCTTGCAGACAGAACCCGCCCACACTCTCTTCTGATTGGCGTCTGCTAAATTTTGCCTCTTTAGAAACAAATCCACCTCCAGCAACAATAAGTTTACAGTTAGACTCCAAATAAAGCACTTTTTACCATTGCATCACACTGTTTATAGACAGTTTACTTGCATATGGATTTATGTACAATTTGTATGAAGAACTATTACATCCTGTTGCATGCAGCTATATTTAATTGCAAGAACACGTCGCATGTAAACACCCCTTTAGAAACGTTTCTAATCATGAACCATCATAATTATACAGAGCTATACAGACCATCGACTAATTGACTTTCAAAATATGTCAATTAGTATTTTGCACATCAGTAGTCTGGCTGAGAGTTTGTTGTTGTGCAGGTATTACTGAGGCCAGTGACCCATTGTGATCAGATGGATTGTGGGTAAAATTGTGGGGGTTGAGTGGGCAGTAAGAGAGGGTGGAGGGCGGTGCCTGTTTGCTGAGCGCTCCTAATGCAAAACAATAAAGCAGAAGCAAACAAGATAAAGAAAATTGAATTTTATAGCAGCCGTGAGGGGAAAATGTGTGTGTGGGAGGGGTGGTGGAGCCCTCAGACTCAGCACCGCAGCTCTGAGGTGCATTACCGAACAAGCCGCAATCATGATGCAGATCTATGTGGCTATTATTCTGTTTTCATAGGCTAACGGGGTTATGTGGCGTCTCCAGCTGCAGCCCTCTTGGAATATCTACGATCTCTATAGCAGAGAACATTTCAGCGAGCTTTGTGAGTTAATGGAAAGCTCTCTGTATCTCTCTTTCTTCCTCCAGCCCCCGTTTTCAGAATAAATGTTAAACAGATGGGCAATGACAGGACATGTTTAATGATGCTTTAACACCGTGGAAAGAAACTTGCTCCACCAGGAGAAGAAACACACACAGGGAGACGTTCCTCATCGTTCAGAACATCAGAAGACAGCATCATCTATCAGGCATACAGCAGGCGTTATCACTCACCGCCGCTCAGGGCTCACCCACTCTCACCTGAGTCACTTTGAGAAGTCAGGAGGACAAGTAAACAACTTGTTACTGTTCTGGGTACCAAACCTCTAAAGACTGACACATTTGTCTGTCGTTTCTACACCTCTTGCGAAATAATTATTGAAGTTGTCAAAAGCATAGATATGTATGTGTAGATGCCACATTCGACCGCTCCAGACATGTTGGCGGACCCACCATCTTGGAACGGTCAGCATGTCGTCACTCAGAGTAAGAATCAACGATGCCACAACATTGCGCATCTTCTGGTTGCGAAACAGCCAAGATTTGAATGTGTTTTTTTTTTCTATAACACAACACAGTGGTACTGGTATCTCATAACAGCACATACAGCCATATAAGCCTTTTCATCTTACAATCTTTGGATATACATGTTCATACATGGGCATATAAAATGCAAAAACAAAATAATAATGAGAAATAATAATAATAATACAAATAATACAACAGAGCATATCAAAGTAAACAACAGGGTCAATTTATAGACCAAAAATTATAAGGATATATCAGTCACTGAACATCTTCCAGAAAGTTCCACAAAGAAGACCAAGTGCGCCAAAAAAACATCTGATCTTTGATGCAGATTGTAAGTTAGTTTTTCCAGAGGTAAAAGAGTAGCGGCCTGACTTATCCACATATTAACTGAGGGTATCTGCGGAGTTGACCATAGTGATAATATAAATTTTTTCGCTAAATATATACAGAAGTTCAGTACACTTTCTTTGTCATAGTCAAGGCACAGACCAGCTTTACAGTTCAGAAGGTAAACATTTGGAGATAATGCAAAAGTCTTTCTAATAATCTTTTGAGTAATCTTATGGATCTCTTTCCAATAACTTTTGATTTTATCACAATCCCAAAACACATGCATCACTGTGCCAATGTCTGTCCTACATTTGAAACATAATTGAGAAGAATTGGGGAATATTTTATGAAGGCGAACTGGAGTTAGATAAGTCCTGTTGATAAATTTATAATTTTGTTTGTGGGCCAAAATTGAGAAACCTTTGGGGAAAACACATGTACAAACAGACAAACATTTGATCCTAAGTCCTTTTCCCATATCACCCTCAGAGAGTCAAAAGTTGAAGGACCAACATTAGAGAGCAGAGCATATAACTCCGAGATCTTCTTCTTAAAAGTAAAAGAAGAGAGAAGCTGTTTTTCCACTTCAGTAAGATCAAATCGTATATTACCTTCTTTTGAGTATGACTCTAAAAAAGTGCCGTAATTGAAGAAATGTATAAAAAACATTACTGGGCAGGTTAAATTCCTCCTTTAATGACTTGAATGACCTCATTTGACCATTATCAAATAAATGGCCAAACTCAGACACTCCTCTGAACCTCCAGGACAGAAGACCAATATTCTGTATGGTTGGGGGGAGATCAGGATTGAGTGCGATAGGAGACTTAAAAGATATCTTATTTGGAATAGCTACATATTTCTTAATATCCTTTCACACCAAAAGAGTATTTGACACAGTGAAAGTATTAGTCAGAGATTCAATTTCTTGTATATTATGAATAAATGGCAGTGAGCATAACAGTCTAAGAAACCATCTTGAATATTCAATCCCAGTCCAGTGTGAATCAGATATGTTAAGAAACCAACTTAACGTGTTTAATTTGTGCAGACCAAAAATATAACAGAAAATTAGGGAGCGAAACCCCTCCCAATCAAAACAGAAAGTTTAAGTCTAGGTTTTTTTTTTTTTTTTAATTCCAAATGTACTTTGAAATTGAAGAAGTAATCCTTTTAAAAAATCTCTACTTAAGTAACATGGCAAATTTTGAAACAAAAAATTAAATCTCGGAAGAATATTCATTCTTATAACATTAATCCTGCCAAAAAAAGAATTTGGAAGAATCGACCAATCTGATTAGGCTTTATACAAATCAACCAAATTAAGTGTGGCATTGATTCCTAAATATTGAAATCCAGAAAGTGCTAAATTAAAAAGGGATTTTGTAATGGCTTCAGAGGGAACATGCAAGTACAAAGCTTGAGATTTGTCCAAATTGATCTTATATCCTGAGAAATTACTATATTTTTCAATTACGGCAAGAATTACATCAGTAGAGGTCTCAGGATATTTAAGATAGAGCAGAACATCGTCTGCATAAAGGGATATACAATGTTCCTCTAGAACTATTTTAATACCATGTATATTACTGTTATTTCTCACAGCAACAGCCAGTGGTTCAATAACCAAAGAGAATAACAATGGTGGGAGTGGGCAGCCTTGGATTTTTATTGAAAATCTGTCAGACAACACTCTGTTAGTATTAACTTGAGCCATAGGGTTAGAATATAAAAGTTTAACCAAACCGATAAAATTAGATCCTAGTTCTATTTTTTCCAGTACCGCAAAAAGAAAAGGCCATTCCACCCTATCAAATGCCTTTTCGGCATCGAGAGATACAATGAAGGCAGGTTAAACAAAGTTTCAAAACAGTTTCGAGTCACTGAGCTAAAGATTTAGCTATAATTTTATAATCCACATTGAGTAAACTAATTGGGCGATAAGAAGAACAATTCACTGGGTCTTTGTCTTTTTTCAGAAGCAAGCTGATCACTGCCAATGACCAGGATTCAGGCATAGAATTTGAATCTAAAGTACTATTTATTGCTTGCATTAAGATTGGACAAAGCTCGTGCCAGAATTGCTCATAAAAACTGGGGCCAGGAGCTTTACCAGTTGGCATAGATTGTATAGATTGCCAAATTTCTTCAAATATCCAGACATGTTGGCGGGCCCGCCATCTTGGAACGGTCAGCATGTCGTTACTCAGAGTAAGAATCAACGATGCCACAACATTGCGCATCTTCTGGTTGCGAAACAGCCAAGATTTGAATTTTTTTTTTTTTTTTTTTTTTTTTCTCTATAACACAACACAGTGTTACTCATAACAGCTCATAACAGCACATACAGCCATATAAGCCATATCATCTTACAATCTTTGGATATACATGTTCGTACATGGGCATATAAAATGCAAAAACAAAATAATAATGAGAAATAATAATAATAATACAAATAATACAACAGAACATATCAAAGTAAATAACAAGGTCAATTTATAGACCAAAAATTAAAAGGATAAATCAGTCACTGAACATCTTCCAGAAAGTTCCACAAAGAAGACCAAGTGCGCCAAAAAACATCTGATCTTTGATGCAGATCCTTAGTTAAAGTGTGGTGAATAGGCTTCTTTTTATCTTTTTCTGTAGCCTTCTGTCAGTGTGTCGAGCCAAAAATAGGAAAATCTTTATCAGAAGGTGTGTCTGACAAAGTAATAAGTCTGTTCAACAAAATAAAATGAGAAATCAGAGGAGAGAAATGTAAATTATTTGAAAGTTTGAGCGGAGCAAAGAACTCAGGCAGCTATCTCACTCTGGGTCACATGATGCCCCTTGGTTTGTGTTTTTAATATGTTCATGGACCAACTTTGACCATTCCAATATGGCAGACAGCTTATGTATAGTATCCCATAGAAACTAGTCGCTAATGAGGCATCTATGTAAGTGTATACATACATACACACACACACACACACACACACACACACACACACACACACACACACACACACACACACACACACACACACACACATATATATATATATTAGGGCTGTCAAACGATTAATCAGGATTAATTGCATACAAAATAAAAGTTTGAGTTTGTATACTATATGTGTGAGTAATGTTTGTAATTAATATGTATATATAAATACACACAAATTAATGTATATATTTAAGAGAAATATGTTATTTATGTACAAAAAATGTATTTATATATAATATAAATTATATAAAATATAAATAAATACATATACTTGTAAATATTTCTCAAATATATACATGGATGTGTTTGTATTTATATATACATAATAATTACACACAGTACACCCACATATATTAGGCAAACTCTAAAACGTTTATTTTGTATGCGATTAATCGTGATTAATCGTTTGACAGCCCTATATGGTTGAAAGTATGTAGTACCGAACACCCTACAATCTGCCAGAGTATCTGCCCCAAACATTTCTATTGCATTTCTTAGAAATCAGACTTATGCTTTTTACTTTTTTAGATTTCGCTTTATTTTATTTTATTTTATTTTATTTTATTTTATTTTATTTTATTTTATTTTATTTTATTTTATTTTATTTTATTTTATTTTATTTTATTTTATTTTATTTTATTTTATTTTATTTTATTTTATTTTTATTTTTATTTTTATTTTATTTTTATTTTATTGTTGCATTATTTAAGCTATGTATATATATATATATATATATATATATATATATATATATATATATATATATATATATATATATATATATATATATATATATACTTTTTCCATTTTAAAAACATTTTATTCTAGCTTCAGGAATCCTTTTTTTATCTACGCAAATGTGGGTACGTTTTATTTATTTATTTATTTTTTTTTTTTTTTAAAGAAATTAATCATTTTATTTGGCAACAATGTATTAAATGGATCAAAAGTGACAGTAAACACCTGTTATTGTATTTCGAATAAATGCTGTTCTTTCGAACTTTATATACATCAAACAAAAAACAATATATACGTTTCACGCAAAATATCAAGCAGCACAACTGTTTCAACACTGATAATATTAAAAATGTTTCTTGAGCACTAAATCAGCAAATTAGAATGATTTCTGAAGGATCATGTGACACTGAAGACTGGAGTAGTGATGCTGAAAATTCAGCTTTGTATCACAGGAATAAATTACACTTTAAAATATATTACAATAGAAAACAGTTCTTATTTCATTCTTTTTCCTGTATTTTTTGATCAAATAAGCCTTGTAAAAAAAAAATATTACAGACCCAAAAGTTTTGAATGGTCTACATTAAAATTAAAATTTGTTAGTTCGTTCGTTCACATAATGTTCTCTTAAATAGCATATCCTTTGTGTCAATAACATAAACAAAGTTGTGGTGTTACGCTCAGATATTTATTACTGTGTAAATTGTAACTTCACACCACAACTAGACTAAGTTTTAACTTTCACACATTTGGTGAAACTTGCCCCAGAATATGAGAGTATAAGAATATGATCAATATAAGGAACCTCCTTGCAACCATATTAGCAATGTGCAATGAACACTTTAGTAACTGCGCTAGAAACTTCTTGGCAACCCTCACAACATCATAACATCATTAAGGGGATTTTCCATGGTCAAGACCCACACACATTTTTTTTCAGATCATATACGAATCTAGTTACAATTTTGAAAGAGTTTTGAATATTTATAAATGTACCAACTGTTTTGTATATACTTATGACCATATTGAAATCCATTCCACAGTCTGCAGATTGTTTGCCGTGATCAATGCAGAAAGTGTACAAGTTCAATGTGGGCGTATATATATGACTGATCTGCAGTCAGCTGCATTAATGCTCAGTGTGATTAATAAAACAATGACAGTTTGAATAAACAGAATGCGATGCAATTGTCATCTGCTATCAAGATGTCACATCTGGCATGTGATGGTCAGAATCATTTCTCTTTTATATGGTGTGAGCTTTGTTGGACAGATTTTACCAGAATGTGTCTAATGAAAAGCTGTTTTCCTGATTCTGTTTTCTCAATGCTGCTTTTCATCCATGTTTCAAATTAATGAGTGCATTGCATTTGAGCCTGTGTCGGTGACATGGATAATTATCTAGCGTGTTTCTGAAGCGAGAAAAAGACTCAGTTGTCGTGCTAGTTGAATAGAGTTCAAAAGGGGAATAAGAAACAATGACAGGGTCATTTGTGGACTTTTTATTTATTTATTTATGTCAGTACTTTCTTATTTATATATTCACTCTCATTGAGATCTTACAGAGCATCTTAAAGGGGTAGTTTACACCAAAATAAAAATTCTGTCATCATTTTCTCACCCTCACTTAGTCTAAAAATAAACCTGAATGACTTTCTTAGTTCTAATTAAAAAAAAAAAAAAAAAAAAAGATATTTTGAAGAATGTGAGTAATCAAACAGTTGCTGGTCCCCATTGACTTCCATAGTATGGAGACAGAGAAAAAAATACTATGGAAGTCAATAGGGCTTTTCACACTGGGTTTAACCCCGGGTCATCAGCATTCTAAACACAGCTTTTATCCCCGGGTAAAGGAACATTTCACACTTGTAATTCAGAAGTGGAGTTATGAGCAGGGTTAGCACCACTTTTGCGGTGTTAACCCCTCATTACAGAGCCAAACTTGTATAGTATAAAACGATGTGGTGTTAGAATGTTATAACCATAGACTGTAAAAAAAGATGGACGACGCGACGTCGCTTCCTTCCATTGTAATGAACTGAAGCCAAAATGGCCGACCGAATGGGCGCTGACATGTTACGCAATACGTAAGTTTGGAGCCTGGGCATGCGCAGAAGGAACCGTCAGTGGAGCCGGAGGCGGAGTCGCGATATCAAACTTCCGCCCAGACGACTGCGTCATCATTCATGTATTTTAAATAGACTATAAAAATTATATACAATTTAAAATTCTACCTATAAAATAATAGGCTATTCTATTTCTAGAGCAATAATACTTTTAAAACAGCAAATTCAGTAGATAAAATCAATATAATGTGCCACTAGAAACAACTCTAAATCGTCAGAAACGGTCCTGCCATTTTAAATCAAGTTCAACTAATGTTACAGGAGATCGATTGCTGTAATTAGAGTAAGCTATCATTAGTTTTGTCCTGCTAATTATTATTTTATACCCATAAAAATAATAAGTAACTGCCAGATAACGATCACCTGCTTTTCCCCGACATTGTTAACATTAGGTGTGTTATCTTAACTAATAACATTTATTAATTAGCTTATAACACCCATATTTAATGTTACAGAAAAAGGTTCAGTGATCCGTCAGATCCTGTAGGTCGGTTAGTACAGTTTACTGCTGAACAACTCATTTTGTTGGTGTTAAATAACAAAGAAATCGAAAATTAACAGTTAGTTAATACATCTTCAATCTCCCCTCGAAGCTCCGACAGTCCTCAGACAAGCTGAGCTGTCAATCAAGTTCGAATCATGACGACACGCCCCGTTTTTATAGCATCAAATTGCTAGCTAAAATCTAAATCATCACAAAAACGAACAATTGAATATATATCAGTGTGATAACAACTACCTTAAATGACCAAAACCATTTTTCATAAAGTTTTATTTGAAGCAGAATTTATTTTTAAGTTTTCACTGAAGTCTCATTCGACTGCATTGAGAGGGCGGGGTTTATGACCTGTACTGCATCCAGCCTCCAGGGGGCGATCAAAGAGCCCGTGGCTTCACTTTTCAGAACGTATGAGACACACCCGGTTATAACCAATCACGTGCCTCATATTTGCCTGCTTTGGACAGTCAAGGAAACACTGTGCATTGAATGTAAACAGTAAATTCAGCGTTTGAGAAGAAAAATGTCAAAAACGTCGAGAGAAAGAGACTATTTAATTCTTACCTTTATAGTCTGAAATGTCCATTCAGTAGAAACTTGATAGTACAGTTGGCAATGCGAGGATGCTCAATGCTAGCCTATGTAAACAGGTCACATGCTGCGTTTATCCAATCAATGATGCTGAAACCGCAAATATGCAAATAAGAATGTTAACCCAGGGTTTAGGAATGTACAATAGGAAGTGTCACCTTATGAATACCCAGTATTAATTGTTAACCCCGGGTAAATTATGAGCTGTGTGAAACCTGAAGCAAGATAACCCAGGATTCCACTGACCCTGGGTTTAGAATGACCCAGGGTTAACTATTTCAAGTGTGAAAAGCCCTAGAATTATTTAGCAATACCACATTTTTGTTCAACAGAACTAAGAAAGCCATACAATATTTTTGTGGAAATCTTTTTTTTTTTTTTTTTTAAAGTACAAAATAACTAAAAAAAAATGTATTTATTTATTTTTTATATATATACTGTAATAAATAACAAGACACAAGAACAAACCCTCAATTTTAGTCTCTGGATATGGCTCAGGTCCCTTCTACAATGGATTTTTTTGGGTGTGATTTATCACTCGCCAGGAAAAACTCATAAGTCTGACCACTTAGAAAAATTATAGCTCACCTCTCCTCAACAAGTGGCATGATTTGAGACCCTGGATGAATTACTCACCAAAGCTTAATACTTACACTGTACATGAGTTGTTTGTTCAGATCAGATCCTTAATTTTGACCAAAAACAACAGTTATGCTTGCCTTAGCAAATGTCTCTATACATACAATGTATCATCAACATTTGTCTTGATTATTAAATCCTCACCCTCTGTACTGACATTACTGACAATAAAGAAGCTTCAGAATGGTTTTACCACCACTACCACACACCGGCTCACACCTGTCCTTTTCTATACCGTACACAATCCACATGTCCCTCCTGAGATGGAGAGCGCAAGAGGCAATAATCTTCCCAACTCATTAACTCCCAAATTAATTGATAAGTAAGTGGGGCTGGTAGGCATGTAGGTGTCTTATTAAAGTTCTTCAAAGCCTGAGAGATGTGCTTAGGCACTAACTTTGATCAGTAATTGCAGAGTACTTTTGCACAATTAATTGATTACTCTTGGGAGCGCAGGTTTCCCAAGTTCTCCCTAGTTTGAGTTCTTTTTTCTTTTCTTTTCTTTTAGCTAGGGAACCTTCCATTGGGACGTTACAGCATAACAGTCATGATTGACTGTCCTTCTTTGTGTCCTTTTTCTTAGTTAAAATCTGGACTTGGCTTCCTCTTTGCACTTAACCGTTATGGAAATGATGAATGAATTTTGGATTGGCAATGAATAAAATCAGAGCGCATCAGGAATTGGTTGCTTTGCCAAAGGGGTTCCTTAAGTGCACATGGCTGAAGTGGACATTTGAAATTGGTCCAAAGCAGCAAACTAAGAATAATAATAAGAAAATAGTCAACCTCAATTTCATTAATTTATTCTCTATAAATTAAATTAGCATCAAATCCAATGACAAACGTAAAGCAATGGTTCATTTACTCAATCATTTTATTCCAAACCTGCATGGCTTTTTTTTTTTTTCTTTTTTTTTTTTTTTCTGTGAAACACACATGTTATGCTGCTTCTTTCCATACAGTAAAATAGACTCTCAGGTTTCAAATCAATTAACACAAAAATAGTTCACATGACTGCTAACACCATTAAATAACTGTGAGAAACAAAGTGAAACTTATGTTGTTATTCATTGAAAATACTGAAACTTTTGAATCCTATTCTTAATGGTCAGCTAAAAGAAGCCCACTAACAATGTTGTTTTGTGTCCATAATGTCAAACGTAATTCAATACCGATGATTTATTTATTATTTATTTTTTTAATTATTATTATTTATTTATTTATTTATTTTTAAATATATACATGTGCAAATACCATGTAAGATGTTACCGGAAATGTTGTTATTATTATTATTTTTTTAAGTTAAAGATACACTGTGTAACTTTTGGCACCCTAGTGGTTAAAAATAATGCACGTATTTTGTGGAAGAACATTGTTTTGTTCAGCTCAGGCTCATTAGAAAAACGCACATGTGTCAACACTTTTGCAACACGCAAAATACATTGTGTCATGCATGTTTCGTGACAATTTCAAAGTGAAATGTCCAGTCAGTGGCGTTAAAAGCGTGTTTAGTTTTATTCAGGAACAGATGAACGTGAATATGGCAACATTTTATTATCTTGGAGTTTGTATGTATCACCCCAGTTCTGAATTGAAATGTCCGGTGAGTGGCACTAAAAGCTTAATGCTCCATCACTTTTAATAACGTACACCTATGCTAAACCCTAAACCTACCTGATAGTGTTAACAAAAACAAATCGTAACCATGGCATTTGTTTCTGAACTCTTATTTTTGAGCTCTTTTATCGTGACTCGTTTTACATAGGATTCGTACCTGAGCTCTTCACGTCGCAAGTACAGTTCTGTACCAGCTGGGTAAATGATGCAAATCATGCATGTTGATAAAAAGTGTTTTGAGGCCATAACATTATTGTGCAAGGAGCCACATGAAAACGAGTCTATTAATCTATAATCTGGCCCTGTAATCATAAT
Source organism: Chanodichthys erythropterus (assembly GCF_024489055.1). Taxonomy (NCBI): domain Eukaryota; kingdom Metazoa; phylum Chordata; class Actinopteri; order Cypriniformes; family Xenocyprididae; genus Chanodichthys; species Chanodichthys erythropterus. The sequence goes on from NC_090226.1 coordinate 30,203,834, forward strand.
TGTGTGTGAAAACGATTAAAAGTGCTTGCTGTTTTACTGCCTCTAGTGTTAATTTCTGCTAGAAACTGCAGTGATATGTACGTGTATTTTGCATTTTGCAAAAATGTTGACACAGGTACGATTTTTCAATGAGCATGTGTTGGTTTTGTTTGTGCTTCGGCTCTGCCTGCGGATGAGTATGGTTATCCTACTGCTCATAAAACATTTACTACTATATGAGATCTAACCAGTTAAGATGGAAAGGATCTCAAGCTGACTAGCTGAAGATGTTAGCATTAATACACTGTAAAAAACAATGTTGGTTTAACTTAAAAAAGTAAGTTACCTTAACATTTTGAAATTAACATTTCATTGAAATTAAAAATCTGAGTTAATACAATGAAGGCCATTGGTTTAATCAACAGAAATTCAAAATATTATGTTATCTGAACTACATTAATTATCTAAGTTGATTTGAAAAAATAAAAAATGTTAAAACAAATCATGAAAATATCACAACATCCATAATGAAACGACCCTTCACAATAGATAATGCTTTACAATGAGCTACAAATAAAATGCCTTGCACACTTGTAACCTTGCACACACTCTCACACACGAGAGACAACATTTCTTTTACAACATTTCTAATCCCTCAGCTCTCGCTATCTCTGAAAAGCCAAGCCAGTGTTGATTCTCATTTTATTTCGAGTTCTGTTGGATTCTCTTTTTGCCAACTGATTCATTGTTTGTTTAAAATGGGTCATTCCACGGAGGTTTGAGATTTAGCCGCTCTATGTGAACCTTTCTCACTCGTTGTAACAACTAACCCATGCCACTCACACACTAGCCGCAGCAACTTTTCTCTATTTAAGGATATGATGAGACACCCACCGGAGAGTGACGTATGTACATAATTTCCTGTGAAAACCATCCCACCCTGTCTAAATTGTCTAAACACTTATAATAAGCTTACCATAGTAAATCAGGGTAAGACAAAATCACATTTTGGTAGAAGGATTAATGCATTGACTTATTTAAATTTTGTCAAAGGGGGGGTATCACACACAGCCAATCTCATGTTAATCTTGAGTACCTATAGAGTAGTAGTGCATCCTTCATATCTCCAAAAAGTATTAAGTTTTATCATATTTATAAAAGTATAAAAATATTTATTTCCGAAAACAGCCAAGCGCCGGGAGGCGTGTCATGTGAGCGGAGATAGACTGATGAGCTGTCACAAGCGCAGCTTTTGTATAGAGATAGTCTATAAGGTCAGCTAAACAGATGGATTTAAACACACACAATATGCCATCGCGTTATCCCTGGATAACTTAAGGAATTTTGGCACAGAAATACTCTGTCATTCGTCCAACTCGTGTTTTTAAACTTTGGCCATGTTTAGCATGAGAATCCAACTCTTTAACAGTGTAAATAAGTCAGAATGCATGAAATAGCATTATACTCCCCCTTTGATTTTGAACAAAAGTTACATAGTGTACCTTTAACAACCAATGGTCTCCATCATCTTGAATTGTATGTCACAATGTCCTGTGAAAAGTGGTTTCAAAATAAGCTATTTTTTTTTCACAAAATTCATGCAAAAAATGCCATTTGACACCTTTATCCAAAGTGACAAATGAGGAATACAACATTTTAATGTGTTGTGACAGGAAAGTCATTCAATGCCCATACTGTAGCTCATTAGCTAGAGAGAGAGAGAGAGGGAGATTATATACTGTAGCTAAAATGATATATTTTTATCTGCACTGCATTATAAATACCTTATATTTTTAATTAACATGAAACAGTAATTATACCATTAAACTAAGCTGAGACTTTCAGTTTCATGCAATGAATGAAAATGATAAAGCAGCTACTTTCTCTGAGTAAATGATGAACAGATTTTTCATTTTTGGGTGAACTATGCCTTTAAGTGCTGATCAAACGAAAGATGCCCTCATCACTTTATCTTGCCTTGCACTAAATGAAAGTTTTTAAGGTCACACGAAAGGCTCATTTACTATCATCACAACTCTTTTGGATGCTTAGCTTATGTCCTGTAATGATCTCCCAGTAATATCACCTTTAATGAACTTCCAGACCTCTCTGTTTGTGTTCATCATGTTGTGGTGGAGGTAACTAATGGCCCTCATACATTAAGTAAATGAGTTTTGCTCAACTAGTGGAATTACGATGGCTGAGGTCTAATGAGCTCACATGTGTTTCCAGGGCTTTTTGCCTCACAGAGGGAAGTCAATGTGTCATACCTTAATCACTTCAACTATAAACCCTCTAATGTGATTGCTTTATAAGCTACAGGTTGTGATACAATAACAACTATTCCTTACTCATTTAAAAACAGTTTGAGACCCCATGGAGATGCTTAGAACCTTGATGTTTGATCTAAAATTATTGCAGCTTAAATGCTTTAAATTATTTTTGTATGCAAATGTAAATTGGGCCCATGGATTATTAATTAAAATGAAATTATTTGTATTAATTTGTGCATAAAAATCACAATTAATAATGCTAATTAAAATGGAGGAGGCCTGAAAACATAATAACAAAGAATAAGTGTATCCAAACTTTTGACTGGTACCATATATTTTAGAACTAGAGGAAGGATAGTGAAGTCTGGGATCATGTAAGGTTTTGAGCTGAAATAATTTGATGGAAGCTGTCCTTTTCAGTGTGTCTTACAAAGCTTTCAGAATACCTCCTCACTCGCTCTCTTTCTCTGGTTATTTGTTCTTTCTATTGTTTGACTGTCAAGAGCCCATCTGTAGGAGGAGTATGTTGCCCATTTAGTGTGGAATGAGCTTTGGTCAGTAGAGGATGAAGGGAATGTTTCTTTCTCCTCCATCAAAGGGCCACATGAAATGATGTACTGCAGCTGTCACTCAAAGTTGTGTCAAACACAAAAAGTCTATCTTATCTGACATTTCAGTACCTAAAAATCCAAGTTCTGAAAAAAAAAACAACAACAACAAAAAAACAGCATAGTTTAGACGTAGCCTAGTTGTTACCAATGTTGTTAGCAGTTCCATAATAAAGTAATACTGATCATTTACTCAACCTCATGGTTCAAAAGTTCATGTGTAACAAATTCTATGTTGAATCAAATAATATATTTCTTTCTGAAGCTACTTTTTGTAATGTCTATTTGATGCTTTACACAATAATGACTTCAAATTATCTTTTGGGAGTAATTTCTCAGCTAAAATTGATGTGTGTTTAAATTGCGATTAATTAGATTAATTAATCGCCACATCATGTAATTAGATTTAAATTTATATGCTTGACAGCCTTAATTAATTAATTAATTTATTTACAGGGACAAATCACATTGGCCCTCATTTATCAAACAAACGTAGAAACCAGCGTAACCATCCAAACAAAAAAAATCTGCTTACGACATCGCGCACATGTGATTCATTAAACTTTCGTATGCGGCCAATTCCGTCGCACGAATGAACGGGTGTTGATAAGCGTGGCGGCTGAAAACTGTCGTCATTTAAATGACATGCATTAAATTTTAGAAGCCTTGCCCTATAGTTTACGACACAGAGAAACGTAACCTGGCCATGAAGAGAAAGAAATGTATCTGACTCTAAAAACACCCCTCAACCTTGTAATTGCAAACAATAAAATTAATTCAAAAAGAAAATACTGGTAAATAAAACGAAAAACGTACAAACATTATTAACATATATAAATTTGGTTATTTTAGTACTCTCCACAGAAAATCTTTAAAATTTATTTTATTCAGAGCAGAACAAGAACAAAAAATAAGTAGCTATAAAATTATATATTTAATACATATAATTGGAATGCAAATTATATGCTATAGTGGCATTCATTATAAAGCAGAAATGAATTTATTTAAAGCAAAACTGAACTGGGCTCATATAGCCTACATCTCTCATTCAGGAAGAATCTAAACGTTTCCATATTCGTGATGTAACATTTATTGGTTGCTGAACTACTATTCATTACGTAAACTAAGGCTTTGTATTTCACTCTTGTTTCAATATCCATATCCGCCGGCTGCTACAGATGTACTTCTATAGCGGACCATTAAACTGAGCAGTGTTAACTTTCTCTGCATTTAGTTTGCTGATAAATGACTGAAATGTAAAGTTAGCAACGCTAGAACTGATATGTAGCGTCTGCGTGTGAGTGAGGCGCCTGCGCGATCAATTGGATTTAATAAAATAAAGATAAATATTTTAATAAAATAAAGAAAACGAATACAACACATCAAATGAGTGTAGCTTTTACTTGCCTTACTTGATACAGTTTTTCTTTTTTGTTTTGTTAATCTGTTAATTATTTCAGTGAAATACATATTTCGTGTAGTCTTGTTATTTTATTCCTTGTATATTATTCTGTTTTTCTCTGCATTGCAGGTGTATGATGTGTGAATCCTTATGTTCTGTTGATGTTGCCATTTGCGCATGCAAAGCAAAATCCCTGGAAAGAAAAAAAACAAAAAAACATTTGTGGTATTTTAAGACACTCATCTAGGCTTTTCTAATTGAATTTTCGTTTAATGGTTAATGATCAGTTAGTGAGTGATTGTCGGTCAGGAAAATAATCTAAATGTTCTCATAACGGTTCTCCACCAGATTTACTATGCTGTACGCAAGTTCCCGTTCACTCAAAAAATGTGCGTTCTTGAGCTGAGACCTGACGTGAGATTTGATTGTATTCACAGCTCACGGTCATATTGATAAATGCCAAATTTTGAGTGGAAACGAGCATATGCATAATTTTATCGTTTGATAAATGAGGGCCATTATGTTAAAGGGTTAGTTCACCCAAAAATGAAAATCCAGTAATTTATTACTCACCCTCATGTCGTTCCACACCCATAAGACCTTCGTTCATCTTCGGAACACAAATTAAGATATTTTTTGATAAAATCTGATGGCTCAGTGAGGCCTGCATTGCCAGCAAGATCATTTTCTTTTTCAATGCCCAGAAGGGTACTACAAACATATTTAAAACAGTTCATGTGAGAACAGTGGTTCAGCCTTAATATTATAAAGTGACGAGAATACTTTTTGTGCGCCCAAAAAAAAAAAAAAAAAAAAAAAAAAAAACGACTTTATTCCACAATATCTAGTGATGGTGATTTCAAAACACTGGTTCATGAAGCTTTACGAATCTTTTGTTTCAATTCAGAGGTTCAGAGTGCCAAAATCACTCAGTAAACGAGGCTTCATTACGTCATAATTGTTTCAAAACTTTAATAGTTCGCATGACTTTGGCAGTTTGATACGTGCCCCAAACCACTGTTTCAAAACAAAAGATTTGTAAAGCTTCATGAAGCAGTGTTTTGAAATTGCCCATCACTAGATATTGTTGAATAAATTCACTATTTTGTTTTGCCGCACAAAAAGTATTCTTGTCGCTTTATAATATTGTTAAAACACTGTAGTCACATGAACTGTTTTAAATATGTTTTTAGTAGCTTTCTGGGCATTGAAAAAGGGAGTGTTATTGCTGGCAATGCAGGCCTCACTGAGCCATCGGATTTTATCAAAAATATCTTAATTTGTGTTCTGAAGATGAACAAAGGTTATACAGGTGTGGAACGACATGAGGGTGAGTAATTTATGACAACTTTTTCATTTTTGGGTGAACTAACCCTTTAATTGACATTATGTCACAAATGTTGTAAACAGAGTTTTACTGAACCCAGAAGTTTCCTTTAAGAATAACTTTATAATGTATACATATATATATATATATGTATAATATATATATATATATATATATATATATATATATATATATATATATATATATATATATATATATATATATATATATATATAATTGTCAAGAAAGTGTTACTTACGCTTTTCCTAAGCTTTGTCCATATGACAGAGGGCAGTGTGGGATGTAGAGAATTCTCCAGGTGTAGTCACACTGCTGATGAAGTAGAGCTCAGGGAATGTGGGAAAATGAGCAAATGAACAGATTGTATGAGACTGAAGCATGTGGGTTGTGTCCATAGAGATGTTTTGTGAGCCACAATCTTGTATCGTGCGTGTTTTTGTGAACAGAACAGGGAGACACACAAAGTTCCCTCCCCCTCCTCGTCCACCCCCTCACGGTGGAGCTCTCTGATGGAAATTTCCGCCTGCTTTATGTTCATATCAGATGTACTTTTGGTTCTAACTGTAGCAGATGCTTTTCACTTAACATTTAAATAATCACATGAACAGATCTGACCCAATGCTGCCAGATCCATTCCACAAGATACTTAAAATCAAATATGCAGGAAATCAACAGCAAATTTTTTTATTGGTAACACTTTAGAATACTGTTCCATCATTAATGAATAACTACACAAGATAGTAGTTCTATTTATCTATCTATCTATCTATCTATCTATCTATCTATCTATCTATCTATCTATCTATCTATCTATCTATCTATCTATCTATCTATCTATCTATCTATCTATCTATCTATCTATCTATCTATCTATCTATCTATCTATCTATCCATCCATCTGAAATATAAATTCACTTAATATATTTCTTTCTTTCTTTCTTTCTTTCTTTCTTTCTTTCTTTCTTTCTTTCTTTCTTTCTTTCTTTCTTTCTTTCTTTCTTTCTTTCTTTCTTTCTTTCTTTCTTCCTTCCTTCCTTCCTTCCTTCCTTCCTTCCTTCCTTCCTTCCTTCCTTCCTTCCTTCCTTCCTTCCTTCCTTCCTTCCTTCCTTCCTTCCTTCCTTCCTTTCTTTCTTTCTTTTTTACCACAAACAATTCATTTATTTACGTTTATGCTTATGACAAGAAATAAAAATAGCCAAAATGCCATCGGAAGCATAGCATTCAGTCAGTAATTCTCAGCATATACTTTGCCATCCTTAATGCTTTCCATTAGCCCATTTACAAATATATTAACCCATTAAACATTTATATGAGATCTAAACAAGAATGAGCTTGATGCAGAAACAGCTTTGTGGTGTTCATAGCAGATTAAACATAATCAAGCTTGTTTGAAGATGCATTCTGGGCTAATCCTGGTCTCTGTGTGGATTGTCTATATCATTGTATCTGCTTCCACTTGCTGTTGACATTTCAACATCTGTTTTCTTAAACACTACAGCTGCTGTCAGAATGTGTGGAAGTCATTGTATATATATATATATATATTATATATATATATATATATATATATATATATATATATATATATATACATTGTATATAGTTTCTGGGTTTATTCCCCTATAGCAAACAGACTGTTAAAGTGATGGGTGTGACAGCATAGTTTAGAGGTGCTGCAATGATTTTGAAAGTAGCTGGGACTTTCAACAATGTTTGATTTTAGTAGCCCTGTGGATTATACAACTTCTGGATTTTTGTGTGTTTTCGAGCTCCAGACTGTGACCAAATGGTTGCATTTTGACTTGTTTTCCTGCCGGTGCAACTAAATTTTGTTAGAGGTTGCACTAGTGTGACCACCACATTGCCCCCCCTGATGAGAGCTCCCATTTCTATTGCACATAATGCATATGAGAAACAGAAATTGAAACAAAAGCGTAATAAAACCACGCTACTCATTTGAGCAGTGGAGGGCGGACCGTTTTCAGCTCGGACAATAGTAAACAGCACCACCTATGAGCGGAATGCTGCGTGAGCTCAGGGGTTCTTGAGAAATATTGAGCCATGAATGAACAAGTGAGTAACGCTCAGTGTAACCATAGTCGAATGTTTTTACATTATTCATTTCAGTGTACAAACCTTTGGGACTGAAACTTTTCTTTTCAAGAACTTTTTAAAGTGCTTCACACATTTTCAAATCTCAAAATATGATCCAATTGTAATGTTATTTTTAATGTGATGATTTGTAAAACTAAATGTTTAAAGATGAAGGAATACTTTGAGGCAAACAAACTTTTATTTAAAAAGATATGAAATTACCAGTATAACCAGTAGATAGCAGCAGAGGAGTCTCATGAAAAACAAAAACATTTCTTCAAATTGTGAATGAATTACACAGAAAGCAGGTAAAGAGCACTCATTTTATAATCATTGAAGCTGTCGGTCAGTTTATGGTACATTTAATAAGAGTATGATATTTACATTTTCCCCTATAAAACTTAGGGTTTTGCCTGATACTGTTGTCAATAAAAGTTAATTTCCTAATTACCTTTATGATTAAACCCCCACCCCCTGCCCAGCACCACCAAATCAGGTGATAATGCCACCTTCTGCAGATCTTAGTGGCACTGGTGCCACTGCTCTCAAATGTTTGTCTAGATGCCTGTTTTTGTTGTTTGGCAAACAAATTTATCATAATACTATAGCAAATCTCAAATCCATAATAGTAAAGGGGTCAAACACATAAAGTCTCAAGGGTTGTTTGCACAACACCATTTTAAACTAAAAATGTAAATAAAAAAATGTATGTGTTTTGGCTGTTCATTTACATGACAACTGTGTTTTGGGGGCTTAAAAACACAAACTTTTGAAAACAGGTTTTAATGTGGAACTTTTTGCAAATGATACTGTTATTGTCTCGGTGTAAACTAGAAAAACAGGAATTTGTGAAAATGGTGGCATCATGCACATGTGTATTACATGTTTAGTCTATAGGGACGTAGTGTTTCTTTACAAAGTGATATTGCCAACTACTGACCAGGCAGCAGAATACAGTGTATTTAGTTGTTTTTGCAGATCCGTTTGAACGGGGAACGTTTTGACAATGTTGTTGTCTGTACGCAAAAATGCAAAGGAAAATTTTCCAAAACTTTTTTTGGATAAATAAATCAAAATAAAATAAAATAAAAACTGTGCTGTACACTGTACACTTAATTAAGTTGCAATGTGGACAAGTGTCTGTAAATATTAAAGCACAAAAAGACTACTATTGAAATATAAAAATAAAAGGACTTTTTATTACATTTTTAAAAGATTTGATAGTAAATTTGTATTAAATCCAAAATTATAAAATAAAAAAATAGAGAAAAAATAAATAAATAAATAACAGCAGCAACACAGAATTTCTGAAAAGATAAAACATTTCATAGGGCACTATTATTGTGAAATGTTTTAATATATTAGTACATTTTTAAAGTTTTATGAATTCAATTGATTAGACATGCTTTTTAAAAATATTAATACTTTATTTAATTACACCATTAAAATCCAGAAAATTTAAAACAGAAAACAGGAAATTTGGGAATAAATAAATAAATAAATAAATAAATAAATAAATAAATAAATAAATAAATAAAAAGTGAATTTAAGAAAAAATTAAACATCATAGGGCCACAAAATGTATGCTTGTTAAACTTTTATAATTTTGTTAAATACATTGGTGTTTTAATAAGTTGATGAATTGCATAAGTTTTATGATTTCAATTAAGACATGTTTAAAAAGAAAAAAAAAAGATAAAAAAAAACGTAAAAAAAATAAATAAATAAAACTACAGCTTATTGCAATCAAAAACTGCCCACTCAGAAAGAAAGAGACCATCTTAATTGTTAAAGGGTTAGGATACCCAAAAATGAAAATCTGTCATCATTGTAACGAAATGTAGCGGTTATTAACCAATTTATGGATTAAATATGAATATAATAATTAATAAGATTATGAATAAATTATGATTCATATATCGACCCAACGGGGAATTAAACATATAGTGTGAATCAATTACAACGAATTATAATCAATTACATATATGATTAGTTCTGGTATAATAATTATTTAGAGAAACTGTTCGTTTGTTCAGCAAACTAAGTCCCTCACAGAATATTATAAACAGAGTTATTATCTGGCCATGAAAATAACTTGCTATTATAAAATCAAAGCATAAAGTGATCGAAAAACGTTAAAGTGACTTGGTTTTCAGCTGAAAGAACAAACAGAAAAATCAAGCATGAATAACATTTTAATATATATACAAGAAAATACACACCTATGTACAAGAATAGAAGTAGAGAAGGAAAGAGAGAAGGCAAGTAGCAAACTCACAACCAGTCCTAAGCCAGCACGGAAATCAGTTTCATCATCTAAGATTGAGAAACGGCAGTATACTTGCATTGGTTGCGTGTGTCGAATTTCAGGTTAGCGCTGGTGCAGTTCGTCGGCTTCCTCCGTTCAGCGGGAAGGTTTGAACTGAGGACGAGAGTGAGTTTCGCTGGAAGATGGCGATCCCGAAGCTGAGCGCGATGGCAGCGCGTGGTCACCGGAGAGGTCCGGGAAAAACGTGCACGAGATGCTCGTGAAACAATCGGGAGAGAACACACAAGAAATTGTGCGTCTTTGCTTTTATGACAGATAAGCCGACACACCTCCTTGAGGTGGTGTAGCCAATAACATGGGTGCAAAGTTGGCGGGAAAGCTTTCCCTTTGTTTGGCCTCATGACTTAATCCAATGATTTATGACTACCAGATCAGATCTCCAAAAGGAGTGTGTTCTTCACAGTATCATTAAACACATAGAAAAATGCATTTGTCAGCTGTGTGACATATCTTAGTGAATAGCTCGTGTCCGGAGCTTTACGGAGAGACCAAACTCTATAGGTCAGAAAGGCATAGGAGAGAAGTTATGGTTTACAGACAAAATTATATCGTTAAAATGCACACTAGCACAAATACACTCATTTAAACACTAGGAAACATGCATAGGCCCTAAAAATATATGAAATATATATTTCAGCATAGTGGTAGTTTACAAATACAGTTCAAAATGTATGATTGTGTGTTTCTGTGTGTGTCTGTGTGTCCCTGTGTGTGTGGGGTGTTGGAATGTGGATCTGGTCAGTCTCTGGGGGGGTGCTCCTTTTGAAGTCAGCAAAGTGAGGAAGTTGCCGTTTTCTGTTTACTCTCTCAGGTCCACAAACCTGCCGAAAGTCACAGTCGTCCGGAGCCGAGTTAGTGATTAACAAACAAAGTTCATCAGGTTAAAAGCGTTCTGAAAACTCCAAAGTTTATTGATTATCCTGATACGTGTGCATACGCTACATCATTTATTTCATAAACAATTACTACCTCTGAGATAGTGGAAAGGCTTTATCCATTTTATTTGCTTCCTATCCCCCTCACTTATAAGCCCCGTAACATGGGTTCATACACTCATGTGTATATGTGCACGGCTCTCAGCCCTCCTGCAAAGCTGATGTAGAGCGTGATGAAATAAGAGAGAGGACTGCATTTGAAATGTATTGTAATATCAGGTGAAAACAGTAATGTGCCATGGTTGACCACTTATGTTTGGACCACAGAAAACACATATGAATGCTAGGTGGAAACAGGGCTATTCTTTGTTGTTGTTGTTGTTGTTGTTGTTCTGCGCAAGTCAGGCAGGTTTGATTAAATGATGAAAACATGGTTTTGGGTGAACTATCCCTTTAAGCAGGGATACTTTAGGGGTGGGTAAATATGAAATCAATGATACTATAATAATTCATTTATTTACTTGCTTTTAATTGCCTCTGCATTTCTTTCAAAGATTTGAAGCCTCTCAAACTTTGTCGAGTCCAGACTCCTGAACATTGTGCAGCAACCAGCCAATCAGTGGATTTACACTTCATAAGTAGTAGTTCACTTCATGATTTTTAACTTTGGCTGAAAGTGCACTGACAGATGTCCTTGACTGGAGTCATTGTGAATGTTAATGATTGACTGTTTAAAGACCGTATGGGTTGTGGTCCACTTAACTGCGCTCACATTGCAGAATTATAAGGACATACATTTTAATTTGCAGTTTCGCTGTCGCTGTTATGTAGCTTTTGATTAATGACGTTCTAAGCTTGTTTCAATAATTCATGAATAATTCTACTTTATGGTCATGAATAAGTTCCCAAATCTTATTCTGCTATATTATACATGTATAATGTATATATGAACTTGGGAAAAGAAAAAGGCAGAAAACTCTTGCTTCATCCCATTTTCTGTTCAGAAGGCTTTGGTTGTGTTAAAGTCGCCATGAAATCACAAGTGACAATTCTTATTTTTTGGAATATTGTAGTATTTATTATAAATAATTTATCCACATATTTATTTATTATGCACATCATTTATTTAATTAATATGCCATCTTTAATCAAAATAAGTTCCCCTCCCTCTTGCAGCAACATATCTTCTCTCCTCTGATTATGTGCTTAATGGCATGAGGGTGGGGCAACCTGTCACTCAAATGAGATCCACCAATAGCAAGCCACAACCATCTAATCAATTCCCCACGGACAAAATAAAGTCCCTCCTTACATTGTTTCATGTTCGAGAAGCCATTTCACTCAGATATACACCGATCAGGCATAACATGACCACCTTCCGAATATTGTGTTGGTCCCCCTTTTGCTGCCAAAACAGCCCTGTACCGTCGAGGCATGGACTCCTCTAGACCCCTGAAGGTGTGTTGTGGTATCTGCACCAAGATGTTAGCAGCAGATCCTTGAAGTCCTGTAAGTTTCGAGGTGGAGCCTCCATGGATCTAGATCTGGGGAATTTAAAGGCCAAGTCAACACCTTAAAAAACTCGTTGTTGTGCTCCTCAAACCATTCCTAAACCATTTTTGTTTTGTGGCAGGAGCATTATCCTGCTAAAAGAGGCCACGAGGGAATACCATTTCCATGAAAGGATGTACATGGACTGCAACAATGCTTAGGTAGGTGGTACGTGACAAAGTAACATCCACATGGATGGCAAGACGCAAGGTTTCCCAGCAGAACATTGCCCAACGCATCACACTGCCTCGCCAACTTGCCTTCTTCTCATAGTTTATCCTGATGCCATGTGTTCCCCAGGTAAGCGACACACACACACTCAGACATCCTTGTGATGTAAAAGAAAACGTGATTCATGAGACCAGGCCACCTTCTTCCATTGCTCCGTGGTCCAATTCTGATGCTCACGTGTCCACTGTTGGTGCGTTTTCAGTGGTGGACAGGGGTCAGCATGGGCTCCCTGACTGGTCTGCGGATATGCAGTCCCATACACAACAAACGGAGATGCACTGTGTATTCTGACACCTTTCTATCAGAACCAGCATTAACTTCTTGAGCAATTTGAGCTACAGTAGCTCATCTGTTGGATCCGACCACACAGGCCAGCCTTCGCTCCCCACGTGCATCAATGAGCCTTGGCCGCCCATGACCCTGTGGCCGGTTCGCCACTGTTCCTTCCTTGGAGCACTTTTGATAGATACTGACCACTGCAGACCAGGAACACCCCACAAGAGCTGCAGTTTTGGAGGTGCTCTGACCCAGTCGTCTAGCATCACAATTTGGTCCTTGTCAAACTCACTCAAATCCTTACACTTGCCCATTTTTCCTGCTTCTAACACATCAACTTTGAGGACAAAATGTTCACTTGCTGCCTAATATATCCCACCCACGTGATGAAGAGATGATCAGTGTTATACACTTCACCTTCATGGTGCTCATAATGTTATGCCTGATCGGTGTAAGTCATAAGAGGAATAAAAAAAAGACTATCGCATCGTTCTTTTCATGCCGACTTTTAAACTCAAATAGTATTGCAGAATACTGATTGGTTAGATAAAACACTGACTGATAGACAAAATTGCTTGATGATAAAATAAAAATGCACAGTGACTGAGTTGGGAAACGTAGGCTTAGCTTTGACAGACAAGAAGCAAGTCAGACGGTGAGAGAGACTGACAGCAAGAGCTTGTTTACGATAACTTGGCCTTGACTGCAGGATCCCTTGATATGGGGCCACCAGGGATGAGCCTGACTGTGCTCCGGCCCCCTTTGTGTTCTCATCCAGCTGTACAGAGTCTGACCCAGAGGGTACGGGCTGTCTGAGCGACTATGTTCACCCGTCTCTCATTCTGGAAACTTCTACAGCCAAAAACAGGGGTGGACGAGTCACTTAGCAGATGGATGAATAAAATATTTAGTGATGCTTCACTAAAATCAGCCGTGTTATCAAGCAGTGAAACGTGGGAGGGGAATGAATCTGTTTCATTGACATCTAAGGGAACACAATAACAAGAAGTGGGCTGATGGTTGATAAGGCATTTCAGTACAATGCATTTGAATGATGCATTGTGCTCAATAAATATGTATTGAAATATCACTATTGTTATTGAAGGAACAGGACAGAGAAGGTCTCATCATAGTTGTGCAATAACAATAGTTGGAGTTTGTATCATTTAATCAAAACAGCCATTCAACATTACTGTTGTGTTTATGGAATGAGAAAACCATAATTAAATGGAAATATTTTGGCATGCATTGTCTGTCTGGCACTAATGCTGAGTTTGTCTTAATTTGCACATTTTCAGTGTCAAAGAACTTTATAGAGTGATCTATTTTATATTATTATTATTTTTCTCATGTAATTGTTGCTTAAACTATACTTTGATTCAAATATTTACCTTTGTTTGAAAATTTGGCTACTATGAACAAAGCAACTGAGGTGCAACCACTTAAATGATAATGACAAAATCTAATTCAGACACTGTGTTCATGTATTCAACCGAGACAAATCATATTTGATATTTTTCATTATTGGTTTATGTTCAAATGGAGACTGGAATCTTTAGCAGTAGCATGATGTCTTGCTAATTGTATGTCTTATTCCGTGGCATTGGAAGTCCTCATGTCAAAATGAAAACAGTAAAACTTTAGAAAAAAGCATCTAGAGACTTTTTTTTTTTTTCTCTCCAGGTAACAATGCACTGATATTAAAATTCTGGATATTCATTATGAGATTTTGTTTTAAATTATTCATTGCATTTAAGTGTGCATTAGATGATGCTAAGGTGCTAAGGTGATCCAAGTGTGTATATATATATATATATATATATATATATATATATATACTTGCTACTTGGCTTTCCATTAACAGACTGTTGCAAAAGCCAAACTTTGTTCTTATCCAGCAATCTCATAAGATCGTGTTCATCTGGGCAAGTGCGGACAGTCTTTCTTGCAACATGATAGACAGCAGGTATGATTTTATCAGCCGCAGATGTGAATTATAAATCTAGAAAATTAAATGATGAAAATAAATTGCCAGTAGGTGGCAGCAAATCATTATCTTAAAGGGATAGTTCACCCCAAAATAAAAATTATTCCATGAACTTTCTAAAGTAAAATAACGAGCTTCCGGCGCAACAGCCATACGCATTTGTCGTACTTCCAAAAAGCGTTTCATTGTGTAGAATATCATGGCATTGCGTACTATGGTACTGAAGTTAAAGGTGCCCTAGATTCAAAAATTGAATTTTCCTCGGCATAGTTAAATAACAAGAGTTCAGTACATGGAAATGAAATACAGTGAGTCTCAAACTCCATTGCTTCCTCCTTCTTATATAAATCTCATTTGTTTAAAAGACCTCCGACGAACAGGCAAATCTCAACATAACAACAACTGTTACGTAACAGTCGGGATCATTAATATGTACTCCCCCAATATTTGCTTATGCCAGCCCATGATTGAGGCATTACACAAGGGCAGCCAGTATTAACATCTGGATGTGCACAGCTGAATCACTAGGTAAGCAAGCAAGAACAACAGCAAAAAATGGCAGATGGAGCAATAATAACTGACATGATCCATGATATCATGATATTTTTAGTGATATTTGTAAATTGTCTTTCTAAATGTTTTGTTAGCATGTTGCTAATGTACTGTTAAATGTGGTTAAAGTTACCATCGTTTATTACTGTATTCACGGAGACAAGAACCGTTGCTATTGTCATTTTCAAACACTTGCAGTCTGTATAATTCATAAACACAACTTCATTCTTTATAAATCTCTCCAACAGTGTAACATTAGCCATTAGCCATGGAGCTCATTCAGAATCAAATGTAAACATCAAAATAAAAACTGTACTTACGCGATTAGACATGCTGCATGACGAACACTTTGTAAAGATCCATTTTGAATGTTCTGTACTTCGCCAGACTCGAAAAAATTAGACATTTGTTAAGGGGCTCTCAAGAAAAAACATTTAAGACGTGGGACCCCTTTTTGGAATATGTTGGGAAGTTGACCTTTCCAGATAATCCTCAGTAAACTTAGTGACCCGCATTTTTGCTGCAAATGAATGGGCAGTAGCCCTTTGGACCGTTATTCACAGCTAAAGTTATTTTTTATTATTATTATTATTATGTTGTCTGTCATTGTTTATTTTTGTTGATTCTTGATGTTTTGGTCTTTGTATTAATATTATTATTATATATTCTTTTCTTTTATATATATATGTATATATATTATATATATGTATATATATATATATATATATATATATATATATATATGTGTGTGTGAAGGGGAGTTTTGTTTGTTCTATTTCATGTTAAAATTCAATAAAGAGAATGATGGAGAGAAAAGAAAAAGATTCATTTTGAGGGTTATATTAGCTGTTTGAACGTTTTTTATGTTGTTTAAGGCAAGGGCGAGCTCTTGGGGCGTGGAGCACCAGATTTAAAGGGCCACACACCCTGAATCGGCTCATTTCTAATTATGCCCCAAAATAGGCAGTTAAAAAAATGAATTTAAAAAAATCTATGGGGTATTTTGAGCTGAAACTTCACAGGCACATTCAGGGGACACCTTAGACTTAGAAAAAGTTCTAGCGTATGTACGTCGAATGCATATGGCTGCCGCACTGGAAGCTTGTTATTTTACTTTATAAAGTTTTAAATAAGTATATTTGTCTTACACAAATGCATCGATTCACTTCAGAATGCTTTTTTTTTTTTACCCCCTGGATTCATATGGAATCATTTTTTTATGGATTGATACTTTTTTTTTTTTTTTTTGTCTTTAAAATCTGGGCAGCCATTATTATCATTGGAGGACTCAGGATATTTTTTAATATATATCCCCTTGTGTTCGTCTGAAAGAAGTCATATGCACCTAGGATGGCTTGTGGGTGAGTAAATCATGGGACAGTTTTCATTTTTGGGTGAACTGTCCTTTTTACGAATGAGGCATTCAATCATTCAGTCAAACGATTCCTTCAAAACACAGACTCATTCATTTGCTTGGAGTTGTGCAGTGGCTTTACTGTGGATTTGTTATGAAATTTCTTTGTAACTTCTTGTTTATTGAACTGTTGTATAAAATCACTAGGCTATCACGTTTGCAATCATGCTTATATTTGGGAAAACATCTTTATCCTGTTATAAATATTAAAACAAGAACTCATACCGGGACAGTTTTGCCCCATATATCATGATTTTTGGGTGGAATTTTTGCCCCATGCCCCAGTTCATTTCCGTGATGGTGGGGGGTGGGGCTCTTTTTCAAGTGCATGGGATGGAGGCCCCTTCTGATGCGAGGTCCGTTTCAAGTGAAACGGGTGAAACATGGCAAAGGCCACTACTAATCGTGGCCAATAACAATTTGTTCCCACGACTTAATACCTCACCACGTTTTTCTAATTCGTTTCCTCATTTTAAGTAAATCATGAACACAATATAATAATTCTTTCAGTCGTTTTACTAAATCGTGGCCGCGTTGTAATTATTTGTTCCCTTGTTTTAGTTAAAACAAAGGAACAAATTAGTTCAAAATGGCCATGATTTACTTAAACGAGGGAATAAATTAAGTTGTGTGAACAAATTCTTAATTCTTAGTCACAATTTAACTAAAATGAGAAAAAGAATTCTTTGTGGGAATACATTCATAATTCATGGCCACAATATTATATAATAATAAATTTTTTGTCTGCATGTCATGTGCGGGACTTCATAATTGTAAGCAATATCCAATACTGAAAGATAATATCAGTCAATAACAGATATGGCACCAATATTTCATGTATCCCTAAATTTGGAATTTGAGACCCTAATGCATTTGGACTTTTTTTGTTATTTGTATCATCCATTTTAAATTTTCAAAATCATAAAAAAAAAAAAAAAAAAAAAAAATAGCTGTCTTAAGCACTTTACATTACAGCAAACAGCAAAGCCTAATGGCTTATGTAATTAAATGTAGATTTGCTCTTGGCATATTTCCATAGTCTTCATTTTTCCTTCCTCAAGGGCAAAAGAGACAGGCCAGTAGTTTTTTTATGCGTGAAGTGCACCTGAACGCAACATCGCAAACCATATGACACGGGACGCCCCGTCGGCATCCAATATACAATTATAGCTGCAGTAAACCAGATCTAAAATCCATCAAATGCTACATTCAAGTCACACAACACCACCCAAAGGGCTCCAAAAAAACAATATTTGCAAATGTTTGATCAATGCTTTTTTGTGTGTGAGAGGTAGATTAGACCATATGGTTTGCTCAGTAATAAGCCTCCCATGGTAAATCACAGAAAGGCATGGAGTGCGTTTTAATGCTGCAGCAGATATTGCAGCGTTACACATAGGAATTGGAGCCATCTTTGCTTCTGGGTGGCAGGTGGCCATCAGTTATTGTGTACCACATTTGGGACTGAATACACACAAACTTTAAACCCAGTGAGAGAGATTTGTGAAATGTTCATGCTTTGAATGCTTACTTGCTTTGTCTGCTTTCTGTATTGCAAAAAAATAGACACATTTAAAGCCACCCTTTCAGAAAGATTTCTGCATGATTCTTTTCTTCAATTTGCTGTCTAGCACTTTATCTTGAAGTTGCTTTCTGAATTTGTTCACTGCTACATATTGGAATTTAATGACAAAAGCTCTAGTAATTAGCTTCTTGGTAAATACTGTTTCAGAAAAGACAATTCACTCGTTTGCCATTACTTTCGAGTAACGAGGGAGTTTGATGACTCTTTGCCGTCCTCTGTAGAGACAGTGATATAGGCATTGTTTCTTTATCTGAAAATTATGCGCGACCATTAACTGGCTTCCTTCATTATCCTCACTCTCACTACAGCAACTGTCAAGCGAATTGTCTTTTAACTAATAATGACTTGCTCTCTTTTTTCCTGATGGATCTCTTGGTTTCCATGAGGTAAACAAGCAGCTGCCAAGGACTTCTCAAACACCATGCAGGAACGTTTCTTCCATTCAGCTCCCAGTGGAGCTGAAACATCCCAAATTCACCCAACCAATCAACCTTAGGAACCAGCACAACTCAATTAGTGTCTTGTTGTGCTAAAGAACATATTTTTCTCTGGTAAGTTGAGTTCTTCTCTTCATTGTGATGTCAAGAACCTCCCGGAGGACAGCTGCCTTTCCTATAACATTCTCAAAATAGACAAGATGGTAAACAAACCTCTGAGCCACGCAGAAACTTTCAGTTGTTCAACGCAATGCCAATTTGTGTCATGGAAAAACAGCATCACAGGCCTCCTGTGAGGGTGAGCTTATCTGGCTTCGTAACATTAGTGCTTCTCAGAAACAGTCGTGTCTCTGGAGTATTGCCTACATAGGTAGCGTGACCTCTGCGTTTGGTAATTGAAACCAGAAATATTCAATCTGTACTGTACCGTTCCCTCCATTTGACCAAATTGAATAAAGGTACTGAGGGAAATCAAGCCAATCAAAGTGAGTCTTCTGAGACGTGAGAAAAAAAGAGATGCAAGCTCTCTGATGCGTGATTGGACTCACAGATACGATTTGTTGAATGTAACGGCTCTATTCAGGCATTCAGGATGTTCTGACCTTTAAATTTAGAGGTGCAAATTTTGGCCTACAGTAGATAGTAGAGATGAATCAGGATGGACCATTTTTGGTCCAGCCAATAATTAATAATTTAATGAGGCCAATTAGTAAGTTTACATTTCTACATTTTAGCTTTAATAGCTTTAGTAAGAGTTTGAGTACATCAGAGGGTTGATAACAGTACTTTTCCAGTGTCAGAATGATAAAATCCTCTCTGAGAAGTTGTACATTTTGTAAATTCACCCCTGTAACGACACACTGCTACAACCAAGTGTAATTATACAGGTTATAAGTTGAGTCAACTAGTTATTTAGACTACCCACTGATTAGTCTTGTGTAACCCACTTTTTACTAAATGGCATAAAGAATGTTCCAAATTGCAGCATATTTTGTCCAAGAATGGCCTTGTTTGTGATATAAAACTAAGCATATAATTCTTTCAAAGATTCACAAAAAATGAAAATAATGTCATTTATTACTCACCCTCCACACCCGTAAGACCTTCGTTAATCTTTGTAACACAATTTTTTGTTGAAATCCGATGGCTCAGTGAGGCCTGCATAGGGACCAATGACATTTCCTCTCTCAAGATCCATTAATGCACTAAAAACATATTTAAATCAGTTCATGTGAGTACAGTGGTTCAATATTAATATTATAAAGCAGTGAGAATGTTTTTGGTGCACCAAAAAAAAACAAAATAACGACTTATATAGTGATGGCGATTTCAAAACACTACTTCAGGAAGTTTAGGAGCGTTATGAATCTTTTGTGTCGAATCATGATTCGGATCGTGTGTCAAACCGCCAAACTGCTGTAATCACGTGACTTTGGTGCTCCGAACGGCTGATTCGACACGCTGATTCCTAACACTAAAATGATCTGAAGATTCATAACACTAAAACACTCTGAAGCTCCATGAAGCAGTGTTTTTAAATCGGCCATCACTATATAAGTCGTTTTTTTTTTTCTTTGGCACACTAAAAATATTCTCGCTGCTTTATAATATTAATATTGAACCACTGTACTCACATGAACTGATTTAAATATGTTTTTAGTACATTAATGGATTTTGAGAGAGGAAATGTCATCGCTGGCTATGCAGACCTCACTGAGCCATCGGATTTCAACTAAAATATCTTAATTTGTTTTCCGAAGATTAATTTCAACCGATCCAGGAAAGACCTCAATTGGATAGACCTACAACCAATCAGAGCTACAGAGTAAGTGATGTACAGTACAGTCCAAAAGTTTGGAACCACTAAGATTTTTAATGTTTTTAAAAGAAGTTTCGTCTGCTCACCAAGGCTACATTTATTTAATTAAAAATACAGTAAAAAACAGTAACATTGTGAAATATTATTACAATTTAAAATAACTGTGTACTATTTAAATATATTTGACAAAGTAATTTATTCCTGTGATGCAAAGCTGAATTTTCAGCATCGTTACTCCAGTCTTCAGTGTCACATGATCCTTCAGAAATTATTCTAATATGCTGATTTGCTGCTCAGTAAACATTTATGATTATTTTCAATGTTGAAAACAGTTGTGTACTTTTTTTTTCAGGATTCCTTGATGGATAGAAAGTTCAAAAGAACAGCATTTATCTGAAATACAAAGCTTCTGTAGCATTATACACTACTGTTCAAAAGTTTGGGGTCAGTAAGAATTTTTATTTTTATTTTTTTGAAAAGAAATGAAAGAAATTAATACTTTTATTCAGCAAGGATGCATTAAATCAATCAAAAGTGGCAGTAAAGACATTTATAATGTTACAAAAGATTAGATTTCAGATAAACACTGTTCTTTTGAACTTTCTATTCATCAAATAATCCTGAAAAAAAATATTGTACATAAATATTTTGTACAATTGTACACATTAAATGTTTCTTGAGCAGCAGATCAGCATATTAGAATGATTTCTGAAGGATCATGTGACACTGAAGACTGGAGTAATGATGCTGAAAATTCAGCTTTGCATCACAGGAATAAATTACTTTGTGAAATATATTCAAATAGAAAACAGTTATTTTAAATTGTAATAATATTTCACAATATTACTGTTTTTACTGTATTTTTAATTAAATAAATGTAGCCTTGGTGAGCAGACGAAACTTCTTTTAAAAACATTAAACGTCTTAGTGGTTCCAAACTTTTGGACTGTACTGTATGTTGAGCGACGCATAGTTGTCAACAGAACTCAACTGCACACATGCTGGAACTAGAAGAAGATGAGCGTAAACAATCTTTGCCGGTGTTGTAAAAAGAATAAGTATACACGGAGTACTTGCCAATTAATGCACTGTCAATATCTTCTATAACGGACGCGATGGCGAAATCTATCTCAGTTCTTCAACAACAGCCATCATTGTTGTAAACTAATTCAACCCAAGTGCTCTTTGATGACGTGGCTGATTATTAATCTGTCAATCATCACCCTGACAAATGTGATTGGTCCGAACAGTTTCTGTTCGGGCATAATTACTCCTCTATGGATCGAGTCCAGACCGAACTCCCCGACCTCAAAATGTTGTGGGTGGGGCTAAGTTCGGCTGGCATCCAGGCTACGTTTAATGTCAAAAACATGACAATTTTTTTGCAAATGTAGCACTTAGTTCTAATTAATCTAGTAAAGTGCTTGTTGTATCAACCCAGTTCCTGGTCGAATTAAAATAAATAAATAAATAATAATAATAAAAACACTTTGTTAAAACATTTTAATATTATTTCTTTGACAAGTAAAATAAAGAAAGTCATGTGGTGCAATCAACATGCTGTGGGGGGAAAACAAACAAACCGAAAGTTATATCATAGAGAGGTCAATAGGTCTTTTAAAATATATGAAAATTTGCACTTTTTTTCGCAAGGCTTTGAGATTCCCCCAATAAACTATATATTTATGGATTAATTCATGATGCATAAAAATACTTTACTTTAAAAAATAAAAACACATTTAAATAAAATAATGATCTAGATGTCAAGTAAACATATTCAAGGTGTGAGAAAATATGTATTTTCTTTTACTTAATGGTTGCACCACGTGACATTTTTTAATCATCAAGTTTTTTCAAACAAAATGAAGGCAGGTGTACATTTCTAAGAGCTTGACACTTGTTTTCCCTTTCTTTATTATGGACACTCTTATATGTCATTGACCATATCGTACTAGATAGCCAAACAAAGTCATACACTTTCTTGCTTGAAGGTCTGGCGTCCTCCAACTTATCAGTGAAACATGTTTAAAACCAAGTGGCCCTATGCATAAAAATGAGCCGTAAGTTCTGCACAAAAACTTAATCATTTGATGATAATAACACAGCCAATATCAGTGAGCTGTGCACTTGGCTGCTTCCTTTTATGTGCTAGTGGACTGAATGATGATGTGAATTAAGGGACTCAGCATCTGTTGCAGCAGGTTGTGTTTTGAGGAGTGCTTTTAACGATCGTTTCGCTATCGATCAAGGCCCAGCTCTGTTTAATCTATCAGAGTTCTAGGCTGGTGAAAGCCGTGGGAGAAGCAAGGCCTGGTTCATTTGATTACCTCTGATCAAGAGCAAACGTGTATCTCGGTCGTAATCCCCCTTTGGTTACTTGTGTTGGTGAGGGCCTTGATCAAAGGCATGATGGGATTACACACCGAGATCAAGAATGCAAGGAATGGAAGAAGAAGGGAGAGAGATATACTTTGGACCTAATGTTGCACTATTCTCCAAAGCAGCAGGTGGCAGTGTGGACAAAACATCACAAAGTGATTTTAACCATACTGAGATAAAGGTCATGTACAAGAGGTGGACTTTGTGTTTGGTAGACAAACTTATCAAATATACAGTATTAAAGTCTGAGATTTTCATTCACAACTGCAAAAATTACACTGGAAATTGACTATTGTTTAACTCAAGTGTGCTCTAAGAATCCAATTCTGTGATTACGGATGTTGTATTTTTTCACAATGCTTCTTCACATTTATTTTGACCTTCGTTGAATACCATATCTGAAACTAACTTTAATCTTGTTGTAGTTATGGATTTAGACAAGTATCTTTTTTTAGACAAGATCTCATCCACATTAATACATATAATAGCAAACATCTTTTGTTAAAACTGCTTTTAAGCACTATTTTTTTTTTAATAGATCTAGAATGGATACATTTTAGAGTCTTGTGTACAGTCAACATGAAATGAAAATCCACCCTATCTATTTCCTAAATATATGTTATAGATTGTATTATGAACAATTCTACTGTGCAAATATTTTTTTTATTATTATTCATTTATTATTATTTTTTACCTCATAATGTTTAAAGTCAACATGAAATGTAAAAGTAAAAATATCTCAATGAACACAAAAACAATTTCCAAAATTTTGACAAGACCGAGTTTTATATAACATCTGCTTATCTTAAAACATGAAAGTAAGGTTAATAATATAACTTAAATAACAAAATGTTCAGTTGTACTCAAATTAGGGTGATGCAAAAATGAGTACAAGTCTCTGGAGCAAAGCTAAATTTTAGACTACAAATGTCTAATTTAACAAGAATTCAACCACAGGTGAGTCTAATTATTCATTACACAGGTGTCCAGCAGATAGTTGACTATAAAAGGGTGTTAAAACCCCTTCCCATTTCATGCTGTCAGCAATGGCACCACATGGAAGAGAAATGTCACAAGACCTGAGAAAGAAAATAATTTCTTTACACCAGAAAGGTGAAGGCTACAAGAAGATCAGCAAAGCTTTACTTATCAGTCAGAATACTGCAGCAAAAGTGGTACAAAAATTTTAAAAAGATGGAACTGCACCATCTCAGAGACGTCCAGGTCATCCACGGAAGTTAACACCTCGACAGGAGTGTCTTCTGATGAGAAGGGTTGAAGAAAATCTGCATGCAAGTTCACTGCAGTTATCTAGTAGAAAGCCAAACTGGGGTGACTATTTCCCATGTCACGGTGTACACAGCAGAAGAATGGCATGCATGGGTGCCATCCACGAAAAAAACCTCTCCTAAGCCCAGGCACAAAAAAGCCCGCCTAGAGTTTGCCAGGACCCATGCTGACAAAGATGAAGACTACTGGGACTCTATACTCTATACTACTAAACTGTATGGCGTCGCAAAGGTGAGGAATACAAAGAAAAACATGGTGGTGTCATGGTGGTGTCACTTTTCCAACATGACAATGATATTAAACACACATCTAAGGCCACTGTTGGATTTCTGAAGAAGAACAGGGTGAAAGTGTTTCAGTGGCTCCTGATCTGAACCCAATCGAACACCTATGGGGAATTCTGAAGAGACAAGTTGAGCATCACTCTCCATCCAGCATCCAGTCTCTAAAAGAAGTCATTCTTGAAGAATGGAAAAAGATAGATGTTGGAAAATGTCGCCAACTTGTTCACTCTTGGTGCTGTCATTAAAAATCATGGAGGTCATACAAAGTACTAGATGTAGTAGTTTTTGTTGTGGGGTGTACTGTTTTTGCATCACCCTAATTTCAGTAAAACTGAAAAATGTGTAATCTAAGTTATATTATTAACCTTACTTTCATGTTATAAGTTAAACAGATGTTATATTAAACTTAGTCTTGTCAACATTTTGGAAATTGTTTATGTGTTCATTGAGATATTGTTTAAAATGTTACTTTTCAAAGGGGGTGTACTCATTTACACTGAGCACTGTACATGTAGTTAATTAATATTACTTCAGTACTTAAATGTATAATTACACTGTAATAAGGACACCTTAAAAAAAAATGTAACCATCCATTTCACTTGGCCCTACGTCACAATACAGAAGACAATGTCACTACTTACATTTGATTGTGCCTTCAAACTTTAAAAATCATTTTATGCATTCCAGTTACATTTAAACATCTAGAACAATATACTATATAGTTATTTTTTATGCTGTTTAATTTAAATCAGACCTGTTCAAGAACCTGTTCAAGAACGAATGAAATCACTAAACTCAATTGTATTGTTTGTTTGTTTTTACTTTAATGTACAAAAGGCAGTACAAATACTCATTTACATAAATGCCCTTTCTAAAGAAGAAGGAGAGGTGAACTGTAACAGGCAATTTAACAGTCTAGGCAAAAACATGGTGCTTTTAAACTTATTTGCAGTAGTTATTCTGGCTCTAAAAGACTCCGGTGTATGACTTTCCCTCAAATTTGTTTAATAGGATTGAAATGACACACATACAATTGTGCATGCTTACAAAAATTTGGATGTGCATAACCCACAGGGTCAAGGTTTGGTTGATTAGCATTAGCAGTTAGCCTCTGCTGGTAGATGTCGTAAGTGTTCCGTTCTGCAGACAAACAGCCTGTTGACAGATTTTCAAAAGTAGCCATTTATTTCGTGACAGATAAGCAACTGCCATTGAGATGAATAAGAATGGTAACGGATAGCATTCGCCAGGTGTCATAAACCACCTCGGCATGGCGAAACAAAGCAAGCTCAGCACAGGTGTTGTTTTTGGTGCATGATCCCACGTGTTTTGATATTAATAAATATAGATAGGTTTGTTTGCTTGTGTGTGTGTGTACTTATTTATTTATAAAATAGCATATAGTATTTTTGAAAAGGATTTTTAGTTACAATTAAAGATTTAAATTAATTGATTTTTCATAATTTAAATTCTAAGTCCCAGTGATTGATTTATGTAAAGGCCATTTATTTTATTTTATTTTATTTTATTTTATTTTATTTTATTTTATTTTATTTTATTTTATTTTATTTTATTTTATTTTATTTTATTTTATTTTATTTTATTTTATTTTATTTTATTTTATTTTATTTCATTATTTCATTTCATTTCATTTCATTTTACTTTTTATTTTACTTTTTATTTTACTTTTTATTTAATATTTATTGACATATTTATTATTTTAAAATATTAAACATTTATATTTATTTAAAATCATTTTATTTATTTTATATTTTTGTATTATTTTATTTTATCATTTTAAAATTATTTTTATTGTTTTTAAATATTGAACATGTTTTAATTTTATTTAATTATTTTTATTTTAATTTTATATAAAATAATTTTATATAAAATTATTTATTTTTATTATTATTTTATTTTTTTATCATTGGACATTTAAATATTAATTTATTATTATTTGTAAATATTTTATTATATTTTTAATTATTTTTAATTATTTTTTTAAGCACTGCACAATTACATTTTAATGTATTATTATTTTTAAATATTATTTTTTTATTTATTTATAAAAAATTTTATTTAAAATAATTGTATTTTTTAATTTATGTTATATTTTTATTGTATTAAGATATTTAATTATTTTAAAATTTTATTGCATTTTATAGTTGAGCTTTAGAGAGCTGAAATATGGATCCCAAAATGTGATCTGTCACTCTCTTTCCCTGGACATTGTGATGCATGCTAAGAATGATGACCCTTGACCTTGCTTGGACGGGAGCTTTTCCTGAGAGCTGTCGGAGCCCGAACGTGTATATTATTTTAAGGGTGGATGGTTAGGAGCAAACCTCTTCAAGGTTCAGTGGCGCCCAGGTAGAGGTCATTATCATGCGACGAGATAGAAGTAGCCAATAGCAAACCGAACCGACAGGGAATAGGCTGACAGACATTATTATAAGTGTGCACCCAGTGTTTGAACATCTGTAGCTTTGCTTATGTAAATGAAAAGTAAAGCTTAGTGAATTGGAGATGAACACAGCCTGTTAAGCAGCATGTTTCCTGCGCTCCTCCTCAAAGCTGCGGGTGTGTGTGCCAACCGTACACCGCACAATATGAACACAATTATAACCTTCTGCGTGCTGTCTTGAATCAACTCTGTTAGCTGCAGATGCCAAAATACATCACACTGACTGGCAGAAATGAGCACAAGGGCATTGCGTTGTTATGAGTGATTTTAATGAAGTCTTGTGGAAATGGAATGATTGAAACGCTAATGAAGCAGTATAGACGGAAGACGAGGCTAGCAAAAAACTATGGCAGGAGAGAATCTTTAAATCTTCTCTTGGGATTGGTGGGCGGCCTGATTCTGTAGGCCCAGTCTCCCTGGGGAAGTCCTGCGGTGTGACAAATTCAACCCACAGTTGTTTTCTTTTGAATTATGCATTCCATTTGCAGGTCCAAACTTGCGTGTGGATCATATTTATTTACTTTTTTTTATTTTTTTATTTTTATATAAGCACCCACAATGGCTTTTGAATGCTGTTGAAGCTGATCCTACTGAAGAAACACCACAGAGCTTATAAAAAAATAACTGTATCTTTGTGTATGTTTTGGATCAGGCCATTAAGCTTCTGCTACTGTATTTATTTAGCATCTGAGTCTTAAATGCAATCGTGTGCTTATTTGGGCCTGTTTCTTGTTAATACAATGTGTCTGAACCATCACAGGCACCTTTACACCATTGACTCTGTTCAGAGGTTGTGATAATGAACATCCTGCTGAATTAATGCAATACTTTAGCAATATGGAAAAAGCTGCTTTGTGATGGTTGGTGTTTTCGTGTGTGTTTAATACTGTTCTGAGCTTCAGTAGCGTGTTTACCCACCACTCAAATCACACAATTGCGTGGGGCCCCGCAAGTTCTCCCTTGGGGGATCCCCCAGTGGTGTAGTGAACGTGATACCAAAGAATATACACTAACAAGAAGCGACACTCAGTAGAACGTTCCATTGCAACACCGGCGGCCAGCAGTGGCCCTGGTCCACTATTTCTATGGCAATATCAGCTGCTTTGTTATAAAAAAATAAGTACATTAAAGCTGAAATCCAACCTGTATGATGACAACACAGAATAAAATACTATCACTAGTAATCATCAAATCCTTTTAACAGTTTATTTTACAGACTTTGTGTTTAAGTCTTCCAATCTTTTCACAAAACCTTTACTTTCTAGTAACCCATTCAGTTTGGGTTACAATTATTTGAAGTTCAAGTATTAGCATTATAAACACTGAATTAATACAGCATATGAAATTAAATTAAGAACATGCATCAGAAAAATTGAGAATGTTGGACAATAAATATATGAATATAACAGCTTGATTTTTGCAGTGTTGTCTAATGTCCGTTAAAGCAAAAGTGGGAATTATGTGATAATGGACACAGCAATGCATCATCAAGTCGGGACACTGTACAAATTGTGAATAAAAAAGGAATGCAATAATTTACAAATCTCATAAACTTATATTTTATTCATAATAGAATATAGATAACATATAAAATGTTGAAAGTGAGACATTTTGAAATGTCATGCCAAATATTGGCTCATTTTGGATTTCATGAGAGCTACACATTCCAAAAAAGTTGGGACAGGTAGCAATAAGAGGCCGGAAAAGTTAAATGTACATTTAAGGAACAGCTGGAGGACCAATTTGCAACTTATTAGGTCAATTGGCAACATGATTGGGTATAAAAAGAGCCTCTCAGAGTGGCAGTGTCTCTCAGAAGTCAAGATGGGTAGACGATCACCAATTCCCCCAATGCTGCGGCGAAAAATAGTGAAGCAATATCAGACAGGAGTTTCTCAGAGAAAAACTGCAAAGAGTTTGAAGTTATCATCATCTACAGTACATAATATCATCTAAAGATTCAGAGAATCTGGAACAATCTCAAGGCCGGAAAACCATACTGGATGCCCCGGATCTTTGGGCCCTTAGCCATTGCCGGCTAAAACTCTATAGGTCAAAAAAGAAGCCGTATCTAAACATGATCCAGAAGCGCAGGCGTTTTCTCTGGGCCAAGGCTCATTTAAAATGGACTGTAGCAAAGTGGAAAACTGTTCTGTGGTCAGACGAATCAAAATTTGAAGTTCTTTTTGGAAAACTGGGACGCCATGCCATCCGGACTAAAGAGGACAAGGACAACCCAAGATGTTATCAACGCTCAGTTCAGAAGCCTGCATCTCTGATAGTATGGAGTTGCATGAGTGCGTGTGGCATGGGCAGCTTACACATCTGGAAAGGCACCATCAATGCTGAAAGGTATATCCAAGTTCTAGAACAACATATGCTCCCACCCAGACGTCGTCTCTTTCAGACCTTGCATTTTCCAACATGACAATGCCAGACCACATACTGCATCAATTACAACATCATGTCTGCATAGAAGAAGGATCCTTGTACTGATATGGCCAGTCTGCAGTCCAGATCTTTCACCCATAGAAAACATTTGCCGCATCATAAAGAGGAAAATGCGACAAAGAAGACCTAAGACAGTTGAGCAACTAGAAGCCTGTATTAGACAAGAATGGGACAACATTCCTATTCCTAAACTTGAGCAACTTGTCTCCTCAGTCCCCAGACGTGTGCAGACTGTTATAAATGATTATTATTTATTATAATAATAAATTAAAGCTGCAAGCAGCATTTATGGGGCCAAACACAAAAGCAGTACAAGAAGCCAGCCAACACAGCTGTGAGCATCAAACCAACTGCAACAGTGAGCAATTAAATACCTATTACGATCATTTTATGCAAAACAGCTGAAAAATCAAAAATACAGTCAATAATAAAGATTTACTGGTTTATTACTTTACACCAATAGGTGGCGCTGTGGCCAAATTCATGCGGCATGGTCAGAGTGAGGTGACAATGACAATCACAAAGTTTGGTGTCAATATGTCAAAGCATTGCAGAGATACAGCCTCAAGAGTCATTTTGGCATCAAGCCTCTAATTATTCGCTGTGGTATATGAATACGGTTTCGTCTATCAACACGAAATCCATATCTTTCGTTCAACATTGTCTGAAGATGATTTTGTTGAAAATTGGACGAATGGTCTAAGAACAGTTTGAAAAAGTAGGTTTTAAACAAAATCAAAATGGCAGACAGGAACTTTGGCTGACTATGGTAAAATTGCATCAATGTTCTCAGCATGACCCACAGAATCTAATAAGACAAGTCTCATTACAATAGGCCACATTTACATAAAGCTATTAGCATTTTTAATAAATGTTATTGCAACATTTGACCACAAGGTGGCACTGTCTCAAAACCATTTGAGAACCTTCAAAGCCTGGTGCCGATGACATATACTGAGTTTCATAATGGTACACCAATGCATTCATATAACTGAACATTTTATATTATATTACTGTATTGCAGTTAATGGCAATTTCATGTTTTGTTCAATTATAGCGCCACCAAGAGGCACAATCCCACCACTTTTTTTATGTGTCTTCAGAGTAAGCCAGTACATATGTGTTTCACATTTGGTGAAAATATCTAATTTTGTTTTGGAGTTATAAACATTTAAACATATGAGAACAATATATGACCGATGGATGACTTTACACTATTTAGATTTTTTTGCCACTTTCGATCAAAATTTTGACATTTGGGTTGAAACAATCAGTTAACCAGCTTAGGTTCCGTGTTTCCTACGCTGTTTTCGTCTCGATCTGACTAACGGTTTCGAAGATATTCACAATCGTTTTTTAAGCGCTAAATCATGACACCGCACAAACTGAAAGGCAGAACCTAGCATGTTTGGTATCGTTGGACTCTGCAAGGATTCAGGAGTCTAAGGATATGACTCACGTGAAAATAAGTCAACCGGATCAAAAGTTATAAGCATATGAATATTTTTCACTGGTCTGAAACTTCTCAGGCTCCTTCAGGGCATTGTGCTGATGACCCATACAGAGTTTCGTAACGATACGTTAATGCGTTCGTAAAATACAGCATTTTAGCACAAAATTCAAAATGGCCAACGGCCAAAATGGCTGATATAGGAAAATTGTATATCATTCGACTCGACATGATCCCCGAATCCAACGAGACCAAAGTTATGATTTTTGGACAAACCCATCAGAAGTTATAAGCAAAAATAGCCATTTTTCATATCTCCGCACCAGTAGGTGGCGCTGCGCCGAAATGCTGCATGTTGCCTCAGGTCATGTTTGTGGAGATATAGCGTCAAGTCTGATTTTGCGAGCTTTTCGTCGAATTAATTTGTGCTGTTTTTGAGAACGGATGTTTATTTCTAGCCCATATGGTTCAAAAGTTATAAACATAAACATGAGTGAAACTTTGGACAGTTGGTGGCGCTAGAGGGACTGAGTTAAAGACTCCAAATTTGCTATGGACACAGTTGAGACTGGCCTCTATCAGTGTGCCAAATTTCACAACTTTCCCGCATACGCTTCTATGGGCTGCCATAGACTTCTATGGCGGAAACGGAAGGATAATAATAAGAAGAACGCCAACGGATACAATCGGTGCCTACGCACCTTTGGTGCTTGGCCCCTAATAATAACGGAACATAATAATAAATAATAACGGGGGCCCCGGAACACGCTCACTGGGGCCCCCTCCTGGAGATTTGCTTAGGGCCCCCAATAACCTAAACACGCCACTGCCGAGCTCACAACAACCATATTGAAATCTGGTTGCATCACACACATAAGGAGAATCTTTACAGATTGTCTTCTCTCGAATCTCAAACATACCCACGCTACAAGATTTGAAAATTGTGGCGCATCACAAACTACAAGATTTAATTAAGATTATCATGCCAGAGGGAGCACACGTGATCTCAAGTGGAAGCGGATGTATACAAAATGGATACTGTCTCTTCAGCAAGAACAGCAGGTGAGATTTAACTGCCAATTTTAATATTTGTTAACAGTAGTTATGCTAAGGTAACGTTGAAACACTGAAACACCGTCAGCATATTAGCTCATAGCGCTAGCAGCTTTCTTCTTCTCTCATTCACTTCCGTCTCCTTGTAGACTTGTCTCTCATTGGCTATTGTGAAAGTAATTACATAATCATCAGATATTATCGGGCTCCATTTTCTCTTTCTAATCTATTATTTCCTGAGTTAGATTCTTACCTGGGACAGAGTTTGGACCAAGTGAAAAGTTTCCTGATAGTTTAGCACCGTCGTAGTAACAGCTGTGAGCGTTTGGTAGATGTTCATCTTACGTTTTTCACCCCATCTGGAGCTGAGGTACTGAGGGTACATTCAGCATTTCACAGACCCATTACCCACCACATCCATGCCATCTCTCTGCGTATGAGAGCTTAATTTAAGACAGTTAAGATTTACGACACATTGTTTTGCTCAAACACACTCACTCGCCCAGTTTTACTGTCATGGAGGCCCGTTAGCTTGTTGCACATTGTGTGTAAACACAGCAATAAAGGATATAACATTTAGGAAGAGTGACTATGAATTTATTTGCATTTAATATGTTTTACCATTAGTTCTAAAGCCTAACACTAGGAGCTTTTACAATACTATTGAGTAAATTCGAATAAACCACTTTTGACATTTAGATTTCATTTTATTATTTTATTGTATTCACATTGAGATGGCTGCAAAAAGTGGGCCAGTTTACCTGAATTCATCATGTAACTAATGATTGAACAGACTTCCTGTATATGAAGCTTGGAATAAAGTCTTTCTGTGTCTATTCTGACACTGTATGGTGAGGTCACTCTGATGTATAAGAGGTGTGTGTGGACTTGAAACCCAATGAGGTGAGCTAATTCAGTGCATGTTAATACAGCTAATGAGAAAGGGAGAGAGTGAGAAAGAGATGAGATTAGGTCTGGCATACACATGCATGCCTAATGATTGATCTTCTACTGACCTTGACGGAGCAGGATAGATATAACTTGAAATTGATTTTGTTAGATCTGAAAGACCAGTATTAAAATATGCATTCTCAACCGTATCTTCCTGACATGCCTCTCTCTGATTGGTTGATGGTATCGTGAATTTAGTCACAGTCTTATCTCACGGCACTGCCCTGTAGCCTGTGTTTCTACTAAATACTCTACTTAAGTAAATTTGGGGCCAGCGATTTAAGAAAATTGAAATTTAAGAAAATTGAAATTAAAACAACAGTATATGTATATATATATATATATATATATATATATATATATATATATATATATATATATATATATATATATATATATATATATATATATATATATATATATATACACTTAAGAATCTAAGAATACTTAAGAATCTAAGAATGGATCATTATTACAGTGGTTATTATTTTTCTAGTATGTTGTTATATTTTTGGCAATGGTTCTATTAACCCTAATAGATGGAGGGTGTAGCTGTTCATTTCTTAAACAACCGTGTATTAAAGGTGCCATCGAACGTTTTTTTTTTTTTTTTTTTTTAAAAGATGTAATATAAGTCCAAGGTGTCCCCTGAATGTGTCTGTGAAGTTTCAGCTCAAAATACCCCATCGATTTTTTTTTTTTTTTAATTAATTAATTTTTAACTGCCTATTTTGGGGCATCATTAAATATGAGCCGATTTATGCTGTGCCGCCCCTTTAAATCTCGGAGCTTGCGCTTGCCTTAAACAGTGCCTAAATAAAGTTTACACAGCTAATATAACCCTCAAATGGATCTTTACAAAGTGTTCGTCATGCATACTGCATGCATGTGTCGGATTATGTGAGTATAGTATTTATTTGGATGTTTACATTTGATTCTGAATGAGTTTGAGGCTGTGCTCCGTGGCTAACAGCTAATGCTACACTGTTGGAGAGATTTATAAAGAATGAAGTTGTGTTTATGAATTATACAGACTGCAAGTGTTTAAAAATGAAAATAGTGACGGCTCTTGTCTCCGTGAATAAAGTAATAAACGATGGTAACTTTAACCACATTTAACAGTACATTAGCAACATGCTAACGAAACATTTAGAAAGACAATTTACAAATATCACTAAAAATATCATGATATCATGGATCATGTCAGTTATTATTGCTCCATCTGCCATTTTTCGCTGTTGTTCTTGCTTGCTTACCTAGTCTGATGATTCAGCTGTGCACATCCAGACGTTAATACTGGCTGCCCTTGTGTAATACCTTTCATAATGTTGGGAACATGGGCTGGCATATGCAAATATTGGGGGAGTACACCCCGACTGTTACGTAACAGTCGGTGTTATGTTGAGATTCGCCTGTTCTTCGGAGGTCTTTTAAACAAATGAGATTTATATAAGAAGGAGGAAACAATGGAGTTTGAGACTCACTGTATGTCATTTCCATGTATTGAACTCTTTGTTATTCAACTATGCCAAAATAAATTCAATTTTTCATTCGAGGGCACCTTTAAGATGTATTATGGCCATATTCCAGGATGACAATGTCAAGATTCATCAGGCTCAAATTGTGAAAGAATTGCTGGGAGGGAGCATGAATAATCATTTTCACACATGAATTGGCACCTCTGAGTCCAGACCTTAATTTGAGCTTA
This sequence comes from Chanodichthys erythropterus, assembly GCF_024489055.1. Lineage (NCBI taxonomy): Eukaryota > Metazoa > Chordata > Actinopteri > Cypriniformes > Xenocyprididae > Chanodichthys > Chanodichthys erythropterus. The sequence continues at coordinate 30,238,624 of NC_090226.1, forward strand.
AGTCTTTGGGATGTGCTGGAGTAGACTTTACAGAGTGCTCACCTCTTGCATTGTCAATACAAAATCTATACCAAAAAAATGATGCAACTCTCAATGGAAATAAATGTTGTGATGTTATTTCCATCAAGATGTGCATCATTTTTTTTTTTTTGTCAAGTTCTTGTATTGACAATGCAAGAGGTGAGCACTCTGTAAAGTCTCCTCCAGCACATCCCAAAGACTTTCAATCAAATTAAGGACTGGACTCAGAGGTGCCAATTCATGTGTGAAAATTATTCTTCCTGCTCTCTGAACCATTTTTTCACAATTTTAACCCTGGTGAATCTTAACATTGTCATCCAAGATGTCTTCCTACATGGCTGTTTAAGAAATGAAACACTCCATCTTTAAGGGTTAAAAGAACCATTCCCAAACATATAACATGCTATAAACATAATAATCACTGTAATAATGATCCATTCACAGATTATTAAGTATTTACCTATTAAAATCCAGTGACTTTATATATATATAAATAATCCTACTTCAACATTTAATATAATATATGTATATATATATATATCATCACTATCCCATCACTATCCAGTCAGTTCCTGGTGTAAAAAATCAAGTTCTCCCCTGCTCTTTTTTTTTTCTCTCGTTGAATATCTTGTTTCACCTAGAAATACATCACATTATGGTATTATGGTAATAAAATGAGTTGTGAATGGTATTTCAAATTGGTTTTAATGTGAGAAAAAGCGAAATCCGTCAGTGCAAATAAAAGAAAGCCTTCTCCGCGCTGTGAATTTGTAGGCCTATTGCTTGGTAGGGCGGCCTCATAATAAAATATAAAATCATATCTGATTCCAAATGCGCTGTCCCGCATTCAAGCGCGGAAGGACACATCAGTTAACCTTCAGCTTAATAGAATATTTTAGAGGACTTGTTGGAACTATTCATACTTTGAGCGATGAATTGTAGAGCACTACCTGTCAGGCCTGTTTTAGGACAGCAATTGAGTCTAAGGTTCCTTTCACTTTCAGGAATATTTTCTTATATTTGAACACAATGCTTAAGTAAGTATTCTGATATGCAGATTGTAAATTGTCCCGTTGGTGGCTGGCAGTGAATTTATGAGTTTCTGTCTCCTTTCAGATCCCTTTAAAGTCTTGCAGGTTCACAGTGTTTTTGAGAGTGGTCCAATCGATGCAGGAGAACACCATGAGTGATTTGGATATTTGTCCAGTGCGCCTCCACACATTAATGAGCTGTCTAATTGATTTAATGAAGTTCCTCACTTTTACTCAATGGATCTGACATTTTTAAACAAAAGCTGACCAAAAAATTATAGTGACCAAATAGAATGAAAACAGACATGGTCACCGTCAACTGAACAGAAAGGGAATACATGTTTGGAACTTGGACGTGTAATGACAGGTATGTGTGTTCTGTACAGTTCGGCAAAATATTTCATTTTCTTTTAGTAGTAAAATAAACAATTTGTTAAATATTACACCTTTTGAAAGAATTCTGTTGCGTCCAGCATGCTGAAATGTTACCACTGATATTTATAAATTATTTTTTAATATTTGTAAAAAAAAAAAAAAAAACTTTACCTTTGAAAAACGTATTAAAAAGATTTGTACATATGTAATATATCAAGAGAAATTATATGTTTTATTTGATTGTTATTGACATTAAAGGTCCCGTTCTTCACGATCCCATGTTTCAAACTTTAGTTAGTGTGTAATGTTGTTGTTAGAGTATAAATAAAATCTGTAAAATTTTAAAGCTCAAAGTTCAATGCCAAGTGAGATATTTTATTTAACAGAAGTCGCCTACATCGAACGGCCAGTTTGGACTACATCCCTCTACTTCCTTCTTTAATGACGTCATTAAAACAGTTTTTTGACTAACCTCCACCCACAGGAATACACAAAAAAGGGGGCGTGGTCTTGTTGCGCTCCCACGGAGAATAGCAAGAGTTGCGTTTGTAGAGTGTGTTTGTCGCCATGTCGTCGAAACGCTGTTATTTTCATCCCGCAGTCCAATCACCTTTGTTTGGCCTTCCCAGGGACACTGTACTTAGAGATCAATGGTTACAATTTATGTTTAACTCGGTTCCCGAAAATTATAATTGTGGTATCCTTACTGCAATAGTTAATGTTGGACTGCAGTGCACATAATGGCCACAAGAGGGTCCTATGTTTATGTATATGGCTGTTTTCCGTATGAGGTACTCTTCTGAGTGAGTGCTATCGTTGTGCATTTTCTGTCGCTGCTTGTGGAGATTAAAGAGTTCAGTCTCTCTGGAATTATTGTGTTTTGTGTTCATTCGGCACAACACCACAATAATCCACATGTAAAACTATGTGCAGCACACGTTATGGTAAGAGGTGTGACCTTTTCGGGCAAGGAGCGCTAAGCTGCTGTCAAATAACAACACAGGAACCGCTGGCACAATCAGAACTCGTTACGTATTTCTGAAGGAGGGACTTCATAGAACAAGGAAGTCATCAGACCGTTTTTATGACAGTGGAAACAGCGGTTTACAGATAAGTAAATTATGTGAAAAATATTGTGTTTTTTTACACGCGAAACATGAACACATGTTATATTGCACACTATAAACACAATCAAAGCTTCAAAAAACCACGATAAACGGGACCTTTAAATGTAAACATTTGCTAAAAATGGTTTAAAATACCATATAAAACAATCATGAATACCAGGCATCTTCCTGACATAACATTTCTAAGAAATTGGCACATGTATTTTAAATTAGACTTTCCCTTTTCTTTCTTCCTAGACTAATATGATCTGTGTTGTTTTTCAAAGAAGAGAATTTTTTTAATCTATAAACTGTGTACAATCCTCAAAAGGCCACACATAAAATTAGCAGATATTTGCTAACTTCCTCCTCCGCAGTTGACCTCATCAAAGCACTAATTTATGAAGTCTGACCAGAGGGGTTTGATAAACCCCACTGAAAAATGTTGGGTTTCTTCATTAATGGCTAAATTAATTAAACATTCTTTTATCAACATGTTAATGAGCCGTAACAGGAAGTGGTCATTATTGTTTTTTTTTGGTTCAGCTTAGCTGTCAATCTCTCTCCTCTCTCACCTGAGGTCTCGTCTCTTTCTGCAGACAGAGAATAGACTGAAGTGCTCAAATGTCGTCTAATTGATGTGAATGTTTAGTGGCACCGTGTGGCGAGAGGAGTTATTCTAATTGGACTATATTCATGAGTTTTTTTTTTTTTTTTCATTCAAATGGTGCTATTCAAGGACTCAGATCTGCTTCGTCTGGTTTTATAGTGGTATGGTCCAGCAAAGGGTGTCTGAACTAGGCCTGTCACAATATCAGATTTTTCACACCACGGTTATCGCGGCCAAAATAATTCACAATAACGATATATCGCGATATCTATAGAAACCGTGACAAAAACCTAATGTTCCCTTTCGAAAGGGAACTCTACACTGCGTTTGAAACGCATATGGGGAACGCCTCCACGTGAACCGGTGTCTGAAAACAATATCAACTCATGACAATCCTACTGGCCGGTGACAGCCTATGACGTCATCATAGCATGACCCGGAAGTATATAAGGAGCGCCTAGAGAACCAGTCAGTATCTTTTCGTCTTCAGGGACTGTTTTGTTTGAAACGATATCAAACCGATATTAATGTAAGACAATTTATGTCTGACAAACGTTTCAGGTGTGTGCATCCGTGTCCCATAGTGTTGACATCTGATCACACACATAACTTATAACATTGTCTTTTATGAGAACAAAAGGGCATGTACAGGCTGTTCTTGTGGGATCTGTCTGTTTGTTATTGTGAGTGTGTTTTACTTGTAAAATGCTCCACTCTCTTCTAGTCTTTTCCTCAAGAGGAGAAGGACCAGCAGCTGCACCTAATGGTTCATCATATATTATTATTACGGGTCTTAAGGCGGGCATACACTGTGCGATTTTTGTCCAATTTTGAGCCGAATTCTGACTCGTGCAACTCTTTTTTGAGTCGGGCCGATTTTCATCTTTGTCGTGCATTGTTTGTCGTGCAGTGTTCATGCACTGTACATGGGGAAACGAGAGGTGATAAACCTCTCCCGACCGGCAATCGGATGGTCGGATGAATTTCTGGCATGTCAGAAATGTTGGTCACCTCTCGTGAGGATATAGCACAGTTGAAGCAGAGCTACGAACTGATTGCCCTAAACTCTGTGTTTTTGCTTCACTGCGCCTGCGCGAAAACAGAAGGTAAACCATTTCATTAATGCAGCAAGAATAAAAACGCATATGAGGGAAAAGAGGGAGATCTTTAAGTTATATATATCAAACTAGTTGCAATTTAACAAACTGTTGCTTACCTCCAGTTCGTGTTGCATTATGAATAAACCATAGGCTATTACCCACGTCTTTCAAGCCACCTGCATGTATAGCCTACTGTATATACACTGGCACCTCTTGTACTTGTTTCACATTCACTTTCTATTTAGGCCTACTCATTTAGGCTATTTAATATTTACTTAGGCCTAATTTTATTATCACATGGGAAATATGAATCGTTGTCCGTCATCATCCGTTGATAAAGAAAAATATTGGATATATATTGGAATATAACCTAACTATAAATCCTACTTCAACATGCTGATAACTGCTTAACAAGCAGATATGTGCTTATGTGTTGGCCTTATAGGCCCACAGCTATAGCTGGCCTAGGCTAGAACCAGGGTTTAGGTGGTCTGTTAGTAGCATTTTACGCCCTTTTATACTACCCCTGATATGTGAGTGTAGTTTTCCTAGTTCTGGCCTCCTCTTATCAGAGTTGTCAAGCCAAGGCCCATTGTCCCTTCAGTGTAGGTGCAAAATAGATAGCAGCTAAGGTAGAAAACTATTACTAAGTCTCTCTGGTGCCGTTGTCCCAGGTGGTGTAGGCCCCTTTTCACTATGTGAATAGAAACTTTGTTGCTGTGGCCCCACTCCCCCAGAACTATCTAGCGGTACTTTGACTTCAGTTTTTCCCCTGAACCCCTTGAACTATGTTCAAGCTTTAGTGATATGCTTGTAGCTTTTTATGAAAGCTCCTGTTCCCTAGGGTTCAGCACAGATTGTATCTGTTTTTGGTGAGAATTTCTGATGTGAAGTACCCACCCTGTATTTTTCAGGGTTGGATTAATAGTACTCCCTTGTTGTTCAAGGTTATTGTACTTAAATACATTAGTTCTGATTCCTGCCCTATGCTTTGCGAGCTCAGTAACTCTAATACTGCCACAGGCTAGCACCCTTGTGTTCTGGAGTAGTAGGCCTTTAGAGTATGGTGACGTAGTTTGTACTCCCCTTGCTGTAAGGGTAAACATTGTTTTTATTGAGTATATTGTCAATATCAATATCAGGTTGAGTTTAATAAAGCTAACCTCACTACATAGTTTGGTTTTCATAAATGGGTCCCTTAGAGCTTGAACACTGCCACAAGCTGACACTCGTGTTGTGAAGTAGAAGGCTCCGTTTGGGCCTCCCTAGGGTTCCCTCGGGCCCCCTGGCCACATTAAAGGTACCCACTTTTCTTTTAAAAAAGAAGCTTGGTAAATGCAGTGTAGAGTTCCCTTTCGAAAGGGAACGTCTCAGGTTACGTATGTAACCATGGTTCCCTGAGAACAGGGAACGAGACACTTGTTGAGACTGGTTCTCTAGGCGCTTCTTATATACTTTCAGGTTGCGCTATGATGACGTCATAGGCTGTCGCCGGCCAATAGGATTGTCGTGAGTTATTGTTTTCAGACACCGGTTCATGCGGAAGCGTTCCCCATATGCGTTTCAAATGCAGTTTAGAGTTGGAACCATGGTTACATACGTAACCTGAGACGTTATCAGTCAAATCACACCATTGCGTACAACAACTACATTTCAGATAGGGTATTCAGATACCGATAAACAACTGATAAACAACTGATACACACAAGGCACAATTATTTTTAATTTTTGCATTCTCTGTCATTTTTTGTGAAAGAAGACAAGCATTTCGTGTAAAAAACACTGCCTGAATGCATCCCGAAGAACTGAAAAGACTTTCTGATGCACATTTTAAAGACCATGCTATGTGATTTTATTTAAAGGCAGAAATTATATTATTTTATAGTATTCTATACAATGATAAAGGCTATGCATAGCATTATATATATATTCATTATCCTTACGAAAATAACCAAGATGGCTTGAACACAGACAAACCATATATTGTCAAAATGGTGTTAATTCTCTTCATGTTTAATCATTCAAAACATCTCTATCTGCATTTTAAATTACATAATCAGAGAATAGCCTATTTCTTTTCGTTTTGAATTGTTTAGTTTAAAAGTAGTCATTTCAAGCTTTCTATAGATATATTTCTCATGTCTGTGAGGCAAGTAGCCCATAAGCTGAGTTTCGTTTCGTTTATGAGACGCGCTCCAGTTCACATGCAAGTGATCGCGTCGGTGGCTCAATTATATTGTCTGCTTAATTTGCTTCTTATTTATTAAATCCAGACAATTGGTTAATGAAATATTGATTAAAATTAAGATACAATTTATGCAAAACGAAAATCACTTTAACAAAAGGCTTTCTACAAAACAAAACTTAATGAAGTGGTCAAAGTCATGTCTGACCCACTCCATGTCTCTGGATATTGCGCATCTTTTATGATGTAGCTATACTATTTTACTCGTGCTATTCACTTTTCATAATCAACATAGATTAAATTAAAAAATAACATTATAATATTTAAAGATAAATATGAAACTAAAAACGTTATCGCTCACATGCTCTGCTGTATAGAGATATGCTTGTGTCTTATCAGGCGACATGATTTTGCATGGCAATAGCAGCTGCGCACGCTGCATATGTTTTATGTAAGATGGCAACGTTAAGGTGAAATACTGGATGTCATCATGTGTATTTTTCATTTTAAATATTACGGTTATCACAATATATTGTTAGACCTGTAATAAACACGATACCGATTTTTCATGTTTTAAATATCAGGGTTATTGTCAACACTGGTAGCCTACATTGCAACACCCCTAGTCTGAACCTAACAGATGTCTCTGTTAAGTATTTGAAGAAAACGTCTCGGTTACGTATGTAACCCTCGTTCCCTGAAGGAGGGAACGGAGACGTACGTCAGTAGTGACCGACGAATTGGGATATCGCTTAGAGAGCCCTATCATCTTCGTGTAAACTAAAACAAGCCAATGGAATTGGCGTGCGATATTTGCATAATGCGCACCGCCCCCGTCAGGTGTATATAAATAGGAAGCAGATGCAATCGCACTCTGTTTTTCGCTGAGGAGACAACTGGTGTCCGCGCTACAGCGAGGGTACAGAAACTGTGGCGACGGGACGTACGTCTCCGTTCCCTCCTTCAGGGAACGAGGGTTACATACGTAACCGAGACGTTCCCTTTCAGTCGGTCACGTTCGACGTACGTCAGTAGTGACCGACGAATTGGGATCCCAACTAAAGCGCCACAGTTACGAAACCCCTTCCAGTGCCCAGCGCAAGTTCAGCCGCCCATAGCACCGGCTGGCGGTGAAGGGGGCAAGCTTACACCGAGAGAGTCTACTGCTGTCTACCACTACCCACTAAGTAAACTAGACACACTGGGAAAGCGAACCCAAAGGGACGCTGCGGAGACCACTACCTACCCAATGGGGGAGGAGTTTACGTGGGAATACACATATGGACTGGCCCGGGGGGCAGTACGCATATGGAGTCCCTGGGATGGCTCCACCTGGTTAGGGGGAGACTCATCTGACAGGTGACAGCAGAGCTGGCTCTGCTAAGGGAAAGACACGGACTCGGCCCGTAGGGAGTTTTAAACCGTGGAAAATACACATATGGGACCGCTCACGTAGAGGGGTCACGACATATGGGCCCCAGCCAACAGACAGCGTCAGCGACGGATGTAGGCCTGGCATCAGACACTCCGCAATGTCCGAGCCGAAGGGGGAGGCGGAGGAACTCGACAGGGTTCGCCAAGCGGGGAACACGACTGGAGAGAAAGTATGCACGTATCCGGCCAGTGGCGGGAATGGCATTGCAAGCCGACACTTAGAGTGGGTACAACACGTCTACCGACTAGTGGATGCGAGTACACGTGAGGATACCGGCTCTACACGTAGGCTATAAAACCTAGCGAACGTGTTAGGTGTCGCCCAGCCCGCAGCTCTACAGATATCTGTCAGCGAGGCGCCATGAGCCAGCGCCCAGGAAGAGGCCACCCCTCTGGTGGAGTGGGTTCTTAACCCGAGCGGGCAAGGCACGCCCTGGGATTCGTACGCCAAGGCGATGGCATCCACTATCCAGTGGGCCATCCTCTGCTTGGAGACAGCCTTTCCCTTCTGCTGGCCTCCGTAACAGATGAAGAGCTGATCTGAGGTCCTGAAGCTTCGCGTTCTGTCCACGTAAACGCGCAGAGCGCGGACGGGACAGAGCAAAGCTAGGGCTGGGTCTGCCTCCTCCGAGAGCAGCGCTTGCAGGTTCACTACCTGATCTCTGAAGGGAGTGGTAGGAACCTTGGGCACGTATCCAGGCCGGGGTCTCAGGATGACGTGAGAATCACCGGGCCCGAATTCTAGGCACGTTTCGTCGACCGAAAAAGCATGCATATCAGATCGTGTTTCCCCAGGGACTTACCCACAACTGCATGGTGATGTGCGGCAATAGCGGCAACATGCACCTAGAGGGTGGAGGGAGACAGCCTTCGCTCCAACCCATCTTGCAGAAAGGAAAGCACGGATCCAACCGAACATGATCGGGGGTCCTCTCGCGAGAGGCGCACCATTCGACGAACAGGTTCCACTTCAACGGATAGAGATTCCTAGTGGAAGGAGCTCTAGCGGAAGTGAAGGTGTCTACAACCGCTTGCGGGAGATCACTCAGAACCTCCGCATCCCGTCCAGGGACCACACGTGGAGGTTCCACAGATCGGGACGCGGGTGCCACAGGGTGCCCCGTCTCTGAGTCAGGAGGTCCTTCCTCAGAGGAATCGGCCAGGGAGGGGCTGTCGCGAGGAGGATGAGGTCTGAGAACCAGGTCCGAGTGGGCCAGTATGGAGCCACTAACAGAACCTGCTCCCCGTCCTCCCTGACCTTGCACAGGAGTTGTGCGAGAAGGCTCACTGGGGGAAACGCATATTTGCGCAGACCCGGGGGCCAGCTGTGTGCCAGGGCATCCGTGCCGAGCGTGCCGCCGGTCAGGGAATAAAACCACTGGCAGTGGGCAGTTTCTGGGGAGGCAAACAGGTCAACCTGAGCCTCGCCGAAATGCTGCCAAATCAGCTGAACCGCCTGGGGGTGGAGCCGCCACTCGCCCGCAAGTGGAGGCTGCCGTGACAGCTCGTCGGCTGCACGGTTGAGCACACCTGGGACATGAGTGGCCCGAAGGGACCTCAGATACTTCTGACTCCACAACAAGAGATGGCGGGCGAGTTGCGACATGCGACGGGAGCGTAGACCACCCTGACGGTTGATGTACGCAACGGCCGCAGTGCTGTCTGAGCGGACTAGAACGTGCTTGCCTGACAACAGCTTCTTGAAGCGGGCCAACGCAAGACGTACCGCTAGCAACTCGAGGCAATTGATATGCCAATGCAGCTGAGGCCCCGTCCAAAGACCTGCCACTGCATGCCCGTTGTACGTGGCCCCCCATCCCGTGGCAGAGGCATCTGTGGAGACCACAGCATGCCTGGACACTTGTTCGAGGGGTACTCCGGCCCGCAGGAACGAAGGGTCCGACCACCGGACAAGGGTGCGACGGCAGCTCGGTGTCACGGGGACACGGAGCGTAACGCACTGCCACGCCCATCTCGGGACCCGGCCGCGGAGCCAGTGTTGAAGCGGTCTCATATGAAGCAATCCGAGCGGCGTGACCGCGGCTGCAGATGCCATATGCCCCAGGAGCCTCTGAAAATCTTTCAGTGGAGCCGCTGTCCTGCGCTTGAGCGAACTCAGGCAGTTCAACACCGACTGGACGCGCGCCTCGGTGAGACGCGCAGTCCGTGCAACCGAGTCTAGCTCGAGACCGAGATAAGAGATCCTCTGCCCGGGGGCGAGTTTGCTCTTATCCCAGTTGACCCGAAGACCCAACCGGCTGAGGTGAGCTAAAACCATGTCCCTGTGTTCGCACAACTGCTCTCGCGAGCTGGCCAGGATCAGCCAGTCGTCGAGATAGTTGAGAATACGAACGCCCTGTTCCTTGAGGGGAACAATGGCCACCTCCGCAACCTTCGTAAAGACGCGGGGTGACAGGGCCAGCCCGAAGGGTAGGACTTTGTACTGATATGCCCGACCCTCGAACGCAAACCGGAGGAAGGGTCTGTGTCGAGGCAGAATCGAGACATGAAAGTACGCGTCCTTCAGGTCTATTGCTGCAAACCAATCCCGGGGACGGACGCATTCGAGAATGCGCTTCTGCGTGAGCATCTTGAACGGCATCTTGTGAAGGTACCGGTTCAGGACGCGCAGATCCAGGATTGGCCGTAGCCCACCGCCCTTTTCGGTACAATGAAGTAGGGGCTGTAGAACCCCGACTTCATATCGGCTGGAGGGACCGGCTCGATTGCATCCTTCGCCAGCAGGACAGCAATCTCCGCCCGGAGAACAGGTGCACTGTCCAACGACACCTGAGTGAAGTGGACACCCCTGAAAACCGGGGGACGCCGGGCGAACTGAATCGCATAGCCGAGTCTGACAGTGCGAATGAGCCAGCGGGACGGGCTGGGAAGCGTGATCCACGCCTCCAGACTCCGAGCCAGCGGGACCAAAGGCACCACAGACGCACCGGGGGTGGGGCAGCAAGGCAGAGAAGGACCCGACTCGGACGGCATGGAAGCGGCCCGGAGTGAGGTCGGACTCTGCGAGGCAGCAGTGCGAATGGGAGACGGCGCACGGGACGCGGTCTGCGCCATCACACTGCCGCCTACTGGCGGAATGGGAGGGGGTTGCGAGTGGCGAGGCGGGGCCTGGCACACTGGCGAACGCGCCCTCCTGTGACCTGGAGTTTGAGGAAACTGCTCTTTTTGTGGCAAAGTGGGTACCGCTGGACTCCGGAGAGCCAGCGGCGGTAGATAGACAGCCGCCACAAAATCCCCCCGGCCCTCCTCCGGGGGTGGGAGAGCAGATGGAATACTCTCCCAAAGGGCAGGAACCTTCCGCTCCAGGTCGCCCATCTCCGGGCCGAGTTTTCCCCGACCGCTTGCCACCTGGTTGGCAGAGACGGGCTGGGCACCACGTCTGCGACCGGCACCCTGCTGTTTGGCTGGTGTAGGCTGCTGCTTTGCCAACTTAGCAGGGGCGGAGGAAGACGCAGGCGGGCGCCCTCGGCGACGAGCGGGCTGAGGCTGAGCCACGGGCGGCTGGGTGGAGGCAGCAGCGGACCGCCGTGGCATGACATGTCTGATAGCCTCAACCTGCTTCTGTGCAGCGGAGAACTGTTGGGCACAGCTCTCCACCGCGTCGCCGAAAAGGCCGACCGGAGACACGGGGGAATCCAGGAACCGACGTTTGTCGGTCTCCCTCATGTCTGCCAAGGTCAGCCAGAGGTGGCGTTGCTGGGCTACCAGAGTAGACATCGCCTGGCCAACAGAACGCGCTGTCACCTTCGTTGCCCGGAGGGCAAGGTCAGTGGCAGCGCGCAGCTCCCCAAGCAGCTGTTGGTCAGGACCTTCCTGGGGCATCTGCGACAGTGCTTTTGCCTGATAGACCAGCAAAAGGGCCATCGCGTGCAGGGCAGAGGCAGCCTGCCCACAGGCACTGTAAGCTTTCTCAGTCAGACCGGCTGAGAATTCACAGGCCTGGGACGGGAGACGCGGCTTACCGCGCCAGCCAGCGGCCGTTGGACACAACTGCGTCGCAACAGACCGCTCGACTGGCGGGATCCTCGCGTACCCCCTGGCTAGCCCGCCGTCCAGGGAGGTGAAGGCGGACAAGGGACCAGGCCCTGTACGAGCCCCGTGCGGAGCTTGCCAAGACCTGGTCACCTCATCGTGTACCTCCGGGAAGAAAGGCATTGGGGCGGGACGCTGGATTTGACCAGCGCGACCCCCCCCCAAGTACCAATCGTCCAACCGAGATGGGCCGGGACAGGGTGGAGGGTTCCACTCAAGCCCGACGCACAAGGCGGCCCGGGAGAGCACAGCCGTGAGCTCGGGATCCGACTCGGGCAACGCTACCGTCCCGGGCGGCAGCGCGTCCGAATCCTCCCCGAGGACTCAGGCTCACCTTCCGATGCAGCGATCGACATCCGATCCGCCGCCGGCACACCAAAGGTAACGGCTGGACAGTCCGTAGAGGGCCCAGCGGAAACCAACGGTGGCACGATGGGTTGCGGTGCTGATGAGGCGGCAGGGGCCCGAGGAGCGTTTCCGCTCGGCGGGGAAGCCCTGACCGTAATCCTCAGGTCACCCTTCCCATACAGCGCCGTACCGTCATTCCGGTTCCCGGGGCCGGAAAAAACGGTCGTACGCGGCATAGGAGAGGGGACCCCCGCTTCCTGAGACTTCAGGAAGGAGAGTCTCGACCTCAGCATCGCGATAGTCATGTTCCCGCAATGGGAACATGAACCATCCACAAAAGCTGCTTCAGCGTGCAGAATGCCCAAACACGAGATGCAACGATTGTGCCCATCAGCAGGGACCAGGGAACGACCGCACCCATTAACGCACAGACGAAATGACATACTGTCAGGGTTCGTCTGTAAAGCTCTTTTAGAAGGGGAAGTCAACTCACTCGTGCTGAAGCACCCAGGGAGCGACGCGATGTGTCAGGTACACCACTCCCTGACACACCGAGGAACCGGCCCAAATCGCTACACACGCACACACTCTTTTGTGTTGCTGTGAAAACAGCAGTTTTCGAGCTTATAGCTCAGCTCCTCGGAGACTCGCGGCCTCGCTGAACGTGCCCTTTCACCAGCACTGAAAGCTCGCTGTAAATCCTCTTCTGAGGCAATGTTTTAGCATAAAACAAACGAAGAAAGGAGTCTTCTAAAACAGGACACCAGTGAATGGCTCCGAAGCGAAAGACAGAGTGCGATTGCATCTGCTTCCTATTTATATACACCTGACGGGGGCGGTGCGCATTATGCAAATATCGCACGCCAATTCCATTGGCTTGTTTTAGTTTACACGAAGATGATAGGGCTCTCTAAGCGATATCCCAATTCGTCGGTCACTACTGACGTACGTCGAACGTGACCGACTGAAAGGGAACGGTTCTTAAGAAAGAACTTGCTTGACTTCCACAAGGTAGAGTAAGCAGCAAAAGATTCCAGTGGCAGCTCATGGATTTTAAAATGGAGGACGCACATTAATTGTAGTGTAGTGTTCTGGGGATCCTCTCCGATTGATTTTTTTTCCCCCACTTTTAGGTAAAATGTAAAATGTAAAAAAAGAAAATCATACACATACAGCAAGAAAATATAAATATATTTTCACTCATCTAACCTATCTGTTGAATAAAAAATCCAATTTCTGAAAAATGCTGTTGAAAGTGGATTGGACAGTGCATCACAACAAAGTTGTAGCCATAAGTAGGGGGTGATGACTGAAGAGAGACTGTAGAAAGAGAGATGGCTGAGAGACATTACAAAAGAGAAAGGGAGGGGTGTGTTTGTTTGGGTTGATTTCAAATATCAGCGGTGTTCAACAATGATTCTCCGAAATCGGTTACTGCACCTTTAAAAGAACATATTTGGCCATTTAATGAAGCTGATTGTTGAAGCCTATATGTCCGATTTCGGTGTGCGGTCTTTCCTCATTTTAATTTTTAGCTGCTGCTCGAATGGTATCTAAGTAAATTTGTTGGCAATCAAATGTTCAGTATCTCTACTCTCCATAATTAAGTTAATTGCTAGATTATCAGCGGTAGGGGGTTTAAACTAATATCACAAAAATTAACATCTCTGCGGTGATTGGTTGATATACCAAGAGAGGCTAGCCTCTTCTGCGATGTAGTTTTTTCTCAACACTCTAACTGCTGACAGTGAAATATTCAATGGTGATTGGCTAAATGTTTTATCAATGGAGGCAAAAATCTCCGGCTATGGGTTTGCTCTTGGCTCCCCAGATAAGGCGGCACTGAGAGATTCAGAGACAGAAAATAGACAAATATGTGGCATTTCTCAAATTTAGCATTGATAATGTTTCAGGAATGTTTATTTCTTTTGTGAAGCAGATGTAAGAATCTCTAGCAAGCAGTTTACATTTCATTTTAATAATAGTGTTTAGGCATCTCAAAATTTGAATTAATTTTGATTGTGTTTTTTATTTATTTATTTATGTATTACGAAAAGCATCCTTTTGTTTAAATGAAAAAAAACTATATTAGAACGACCTTAAATTTTGGTTAAACCAATGGTGTGAGTTTTGGGCAGGGCTATCTATTTGTTTGACCAGTGGGAAATGGAGGAATCTCAACAGGCTCAACAGAACTGTTCCTTAAAAGCATCTGCCAAAAGAATAAATGTTAAACTTTTTCAATAAATAGAATTATTAAAGGTGCCCTAGAATTAAAAATTGAATTTTCCTTGGCATAGTTGAATAACAAGAGTTCAGTACATGGAAATGACATACAGTGAGTCTCAAACTCCATTGTTTCCTCCTTCTTATATAAATCTCATTTGTTTAAAAGACCTCCGAAGAACAGGCGAATCTCAACATAACACCGACTGTTACGTAACAGTCGGGGTGTTTGCCCCCAATATTTGCATGTGCCAGCTCATGTTCAAGGCATTAGACAAGGGCAGCCAGTATTAACGTCTGGATCTGTGCACAGCTGAATCATCAGACTAGGTAAGCAAGCAAGGAGATGAACAGCGAAAAATGGCAGATGGAGCAATAGTAACTGACATGATCAATGATATCATGATATTTTTAGTGATATTTGTGAATTGTCTTTCTAAATGTTTCGTTAGCATGTTGCTAATGTACTGTTAAATGTGGTTAAAGTTACTGTGACGAGCAGGGCGGGCGAGAGCCGTGAGGGAACGGCGCGAGGCCGGTGACGCGAGTGATAATGAGCGTCACCTGCAAGGTGTGCCGGCCTCGAGTCTCTCACAGAGGAGCTCCGGAGGCATAAAAGGAGGAGCGACTACAATAAAAGACGAGAGAGGACCAGGCCTGGACTTTATCCAATGTAACGAGGTTAGTAGATGTGGGAAGAAGGAGGCGGGAACCGGCGAACATTCAACAAAACTTTAATATAAAATAAACAAACAAAACGAAAGTAATGCCGGCAGACCCTCGCGGACGTCTGCCGGCCACACAAACATAATAAAACATAAAATAAAGTCCAGGCCTGGTCCTCTCTCGTCTTTCATTGTAGTCGCTCCTCCTTTTATGCCTCCGGAGCTCCTCCGTGAGAGACTCGAGGCCGGCACGCCTCGCAGGTGACGCTCATTATCACTCGCGTCACCGGCCTCGCGCCGTTCCCTCACGGCTCTCGCCCGCCCTGCTCGTCACAGTTACCATCGTTTATTACTGTATTCACGGAGACAAGACTGTCGTTATTTTCATTTTTAAACACTTGCAGTCTGTATAATTCATAAACACAACTTCATTCTTTATAAATCTCTCCAACAGTGTAGCATTAGCCGTTAGCCACAGAGCATAGCCTCAAATTCATTCAGAATCAAAAGTAAACATCCAAATAAACACTGTACTTACATGCTGCATGACGAACACTTTGCAAAGATCCATTTTGAGGGTTACATTAGCTGTGTGAACTTTGTTTATGCTGTTCAAGGCAAGCGCGAGCTCCGTGGGCGGGGAGCGTGAGCATTTAAAGGGGCCGCAGCATGAATCGGTGCATAGTTAATGATGCCCCAAAATTGGCAGTTAAAAATAATAATAATAAAAAAAATCTATGGGGTATTTTGAGCTGAAACTTCACAGACACATATATAAGTTTAGACTTATATTACATCTTGTAAAAAAAAACGTTTGATGGCACCTTTAATAATTCATTTATGAATCTGATTCAGAATCTTTCAAGAAATAATCATGATGCATATGTGAATCAAAATTTTTAACCACCTTATAAATGACTAATGCAGAGTAGTTGGAAAGGTGCATGAAATGATCAGCGCCTTAACAAATAAAGCTCCTATTGTAAGAAAAATGTATGATCTTTATCATGTCCTTCTCATTCTGAGGAGGTTGTCTGTGGGTTTGTATCTAAGTGAAAGTAGAATGAACAAAGAGATGAAAGCAAGAGGGAAAGTGAAGTTCAAGCTCAAATATTGGGCCTTGACTGCCTGACCCTTCAGAGTCATTCACCCTTGTGGAAGCAGGAATCTCAATTACCGTCACACTTAACATGGAGTGCAGGTCCAGGTTTGAGAGACTGCCTGGCCCCACCATGAGGTTAATTTACAGTCCAGGGAGGACAGCCGTGCAGTATGAAGCATGGAATTCATGAGGCTCGGTGAGAAGGTCTCGACTCGGCGGGTCACTTTTTATGGCAAGGAGCGCAGTGCACTGAACTCACTGAAAAACTCGTTTAACTCTTCAAGAAGAAGCTAAACTTGTGATTTGAGCAAACTGGATGAGTTAGTTACTAAAGTAAGGTGTGAGTGGACAGTTTAATCTGAAATTAAAGTTGTGCTCCCAAGTTTACATAGTCATTGTGGATGCAAGCTGAGTTTCAACGCAAATGGAGGACACAAATAATGAATTCTAGCGTTTTGAAGCAAACACAGTGGCAGAAAAAAAATGACTCTTTGGTCCATTTATATGACCATGTAAAACTATCAGAGTATGGCTATTTTTGGTTGTGAAAAATAATTTGTAAATGAAAAATCCAATGAATATTTTTTCCTCTGGTGATTCCACAGTGGCAGTAACTATTAACACAGCCAAGGACGACAGGCGTTGAGGTTTCGTAGTCGGGTTGAAAAGGTGGAGGGAGGAAAACTCTTAATTCTTCTTCCTGCTGACAGCAGTAAAAAGCAGCATATTGTTATTACTGCACAAATGTGTGAGATTACATTTGCAACAAAGATCTAGGATATGAAATGTAGAATCTGTAGTACATTAGAAAAAGCCTGAAATTGAGGTTCAGCCCATCGGGATGGGTTATGCTCATATAACTGGGCCCCTAAAGTGGGTTGAATGCGATTTGCATTTCATTAGTTCGCTAAAGTCGAGATGGACTTCCCTTCTGGACTTCGAAAATATATATATATATACAGGGGTCGCCACAGAGGAATACAAATTTAATATATTATTAAAATGATATATTTCTGTTTCTGTTTTCTAAAATTATATATATCTATCTATTTTGTAGCAAATATGGAGCAGTATGTTGTTTATATGACGTTTAATTTATTCACATGCATGTCTAATGACATGGTTCTCAAGTATAATATGTTTTGTCTCACACTTTTTTTTTTTTCTTTTGTATTATAAATGTTCCAATAACAGCCTCGCTTTTAGATTTGTAGAATATTGCTTTGCAGAAGAGACATTTGGCCCTTGGCGGTGAACTTTCCATTTTTAGATTTTTCATGAACCTTGGTTTTCCTTCTCTGAGCCATTATGAAGACTGCTTCTTTACCCTCCAGCTCATATATTTCCAAAGAATGTAATATTTTTTTTTTCATATGTATTGATCATTCCATCCATCCGTTTACATCGACCATCTAAAGATATCATTCTAGCACATATTAAAAAAAAAAAAAAAAAGAAAAAGAAAAAAAGAAATAAATTAGTTGGTGTTCGAATTAGTTTGAGATCTTAAAGCATACATTTCAGGAATTGCTTGCATGCACGTTTTCATCACCATTCCACAATCACATCCGAAATGCTTTTAGAATGCCACATTATACTGGGGGTCCCTCACAGCTGCTCCAGGCCTAGGGATGAGGTTTTCTGGGTTTCATTAGCCCTAGGGCCCCTCATTCTTTTCTCTCTGGGTTCATCGTAATAGCACAACTGCCTCCCCTCACATCAGTGCTACCCAATCCCTTCGATTGCCACCATGCAGCCAGGCTCCCAAATGGTACAGACAAGAGAGAGAGGGCTAGGAAGCACTGGTTGTCATGCCTATTGTTCTTCACCTGCACTTAAGGTGCTGAGCTGCTCAGAGGAAGCCTCCACCACTTATGGATCAGGAGGGAAGAGTATTGCCTTTCTTTGCACCCTTTGCATCTTCAAGATTACCTAGCATGGCAAGGGCACTACATGTCCTTTCTGTTACTGCATATACCCTCCTGGAAACTACATAGTATTCATTTCACAAACATCTTAATAAGGTCTGTGAAAAGAACTGCTTCCCTCCTTTGCACTCCATCTCGGGTATTTTCATAGAAATCTAGGATGCTGGAGCCGTCATGCTCCTTGCTTGCTGTCCCTGGGGATACTGAGTCACTAAGCTGAAGCCACCACTCCCCAACACTGGACCCAGGAGGGAAGTGTGTGACTACTTGACCCTGCCATTACCCTGATCAAGACACTTCTCTGCACTCCCTGAAATTTACATTGCCAAAACACAGCAAGAACATTATACCTCCATATCCCAAAGACTGACATCATTTTTTTCTGACATCACAGCTCAGAATAGTAAATGGTTTAAGACTGCATGTTCTTGTGGGGTATCATCAGCAATCTCAGCATGTCATAAGGTCATTTTCTTGTTCCTCTAGAATTACTGGCCACTATTCTAGGGTGGTTAGTAGGCATTTGCTGATCATGTGATTGACTGAGCAGCAAATGACACAAAATGGCAGCAAGGGGGTCGCCTACTTACTAGCTTGTAAAGCAAGTGGGAGATCAGCAGGGACACTTTCTCCAGGCATTGTTGACCTTCTTGATTTAAAACCACCAATATAATTCCACTTTGCCCATTCTCAGAAGGCATATATGTGATGACCAGGGTTTGACACCGTTGATCGTGAAATTCTACTTGAATATTCTTCAGACCTGGGTTGGTCCATCAGGTCCTGTCTTATATTTGTACAGATCCTACTTAATCAACAGGGAATATTATGTTACACTGGATACCTACAGCTCCAGGCATTATGTTGTTTCTTCTGGTGTTCCTCAAGGCTCAATTTTGGGCCCTCTATTATTTAAAGGGGTGGTTTTTCTAGGCTTGATTGTGTTTTTGGGGCGCAGTTTAACATGTCTTAATGCTTAGTTTTTTTTTTTAAAAAAGCCATATTTTTCATATATTTTACCTTTGTTCTACACCTCTTTTTCCACTGTCATTCGAACGGCTTGTTTTACTTTCTACTTCTATGATACTACTCCCTCCGAAATATGCAATGTGCTCAGATTTGTTAGCTGGCCCAGTGTATCCAGAGCCTTCGTGATTCGCTGAAGCGTCCGGAAACGCCACGCCCCATTTTAGTTGTTACCGGTTACGTGGGCTTTGGTGAAAATGTAAATAATGGCGTCTATATTGCTGTATTAAATTGAGCCCGAATCAGACCCAGATGTGTTTAGATATTCTGTCACTGCTGTTTGTTAGCTTTCAAAATACAGTTTTATCCTAATTAAACGCTTTATTGTAGCTAAATACATGACTGAGTAGTCGCATTTTTGTAAAGGTAGCATTTAATTCATAGCATGAGCAACTGTTTGTCTATGAACATAGAAGTTTGTTCGTGTTTGTAGAATATAGCTATAAACGCATTGGTCTTTGTTTACATCCTTGATGCAACCAAAAAATAGCAACAAATCCAGCATTGAACTTGTGTAGATTCTGGAAGCTGTTTTCTGCACCGCATCCAGTGTAGAAAATACCGCAGATTATAATGGGTTCTATTATTATACTATTCGCTCGCGTCTTTATGCTGTGCCACATGGCCTTGCCCACTTTGTTGCGTGTTCCCGGGGGCGTGTTTTGCAGGGTTTATGATGTCACCAACCCGGGAAGAAGCTCGTTGTAGTCCAAACCAGTCATAATTGTAGCCATTAAACTGCCTTAACTTTAAAAGACAATATCTCAGTTTGCATTGAACTTTCAGCGCTGTAACTTTGCAGATACTGTAAATGGTCAAGCAGCAACATTACACACTAACTAAAGTTAAAAAAGTGAAATCGCATTGAACCACCCCTTTAACATATACATGCTTCCTTTAGCTGGTGTAATTAACCAGTACAATATTTCATTTCACCAACTTTATCTTTCACTTGCACCAGATGACTAAACAGAGGGCGCCAATGTGAGTCTGCATACCGTCACGAAAAACGGCAGGCGTAAAAGTGTCATTTAAAAAAAAAAAAAAAAAAAAAACGCCTCGGGTTGTTTTTTTTTGGTTTGACACACCACGTTAAAAGCTGGCCGACCAATGAGATTGCCACATTTGTTCATGTGCCTGGAGATGCTGAAGTTACAGTAAAACATGACTTGGTGGCGCTCAAGCACAAAACGGTCTTGCCGAGCACACACTGATACCAAGACGACGAAGAGAAAGTAAGTAGACGAGGAAGACCCCTACAAACTATCCCTGCGTGTCAAACAGCTCCCTAGCTTCCTAGGTCATCGATCAGTATACCGTGTAAATTAATGTGGCCGACTCCCTGATCAGTGCCCTGACTAGTGAACTAGGGAAAGCTTATTGAGACGCACACATATGTGCTCTGCCACTTCTTGGCCACACCAATAGATGTGTATTATGTCTGTATTTTTACTGTTTGTTTGTTTGTGTTTTTTTTGTTTGTTTTTTTTTACATTCAAGAAATATAGTTGAGAATGTCTATTTCATAAATATGTTTACTTGCACTACTGTTTCTGACTACCATCTCTCATGTGTCATATGCCATTTAATATCTGCATTTTTATCTTCTTTAACTTTATTAATATCATGTTTATTTGCACTACCGTTCAGCACAAGTGCCACATACTGTCAGACACGTTCACTCTACGCATCGCCAGTTAAAATCGATTGGGTATGAACACAAAAAACGTCTCGAAAAACGCTGGCGATAAACGCGTGCGATATTCGTCCCGGTGTGTACAGGGCTTAAATCGCTCTAAAACTAGAAATCACATTACTCTAACACTGAGATCCCTTCACTGGCTGTCTGTATCATTCAGAACTGAATTCAAGATCCTCTTATTAGTTTTTAAATGTCTTCATTGAACTGCCCCAATATACCTTTCTAATGTGTTGAATAACTCCAGCAAGATCGCTCCGAACATCAAATAGTAATTTGTTGGTTGTGCTTAAGACACGGCTAAAAATTGCTGAGCCAGCTTTTAGTCATTTCGGTCCCAAGCTATGGAACTCTCTTTCTGACAACCTGAGCCATTGACTCACTGTGAACTTTTAAAAAGTCACATTTGTTCACTAGGGCCTTTCCTTGACTCATTTATTGTTGTATTTCATTATCTTATTTCTACGATGTGATTTATTTATTTATTTTTTTGTCTGTATTTCATTTTATTGTCTCATTTCTATTCAATGTATTATCTTATTTCTATATGTGTGTGTATGTTTTTGTATTTCTATTCTGTAAAGTACTTTGTAAACACATTGTTTTAATAGGTGCTATATAAATAAAGTTTTACTTACTTAAAGATCTTCAAAAACTGATCCACTGTAGAAAAAGGTGGAGATTCAAAAGACAGTCTTCCTAAGAAGCCAAGAAAGTCCTTCCTACTGATGTTGTACTGTTGTTTAATGAGGACCGCTGCACTAGGCTACAGGCAAACCATTAAGATGCATGCAAAATTAGCTTGCCAACACCGTTTTGTTCCCACCTTAGAAATGCAAATGAATCGGAAACCTCAAAGTAAACTCTTCTGAGTGACCATGTATACAAAACCGCAACGAATGATGAAAAGTTCAACATATGTAGACACCCACACAAACATACAACCTTTCTTCTGATATTAACCAAATCATACTAAGTAGTGAGTAACATAGAGGAGGATTGACTAGCCCTCTGGCTAAACATGTCTTAATTCTCCCCTCTTAATGAACTTGGTAATTATATCAAATTAAGGCCCATTAGTCAAGTGATTTTTCAAGCTGATAATGTGCATCCTCTTGCAAAAACTTGGTTTCCTGCAATTAGAGAAGCTTGAACAGAGACAAATTGGAGCTATTAATTGTGTACTCATGTCTCGATACTGACAACAACCATTTTTAATGAGGGGGAGGAACCATAGGCCGTGGCTAAAGAAATGGAAAAATTGAGGTCTGCAGCTAAATGTACTGAGACAAATGTAAATACAGTCTTAAGAGGTTGTTTGGCCTCTTAATTGAATACAGTAGGAATACATTGATGAGAGGGCAGATGTTTAATATGTTAAATATATACAGTAGTGGCTGTTTGTTACTGGTTGTTAAAAATGGGTCGTATGCCTGTTCTGAATACAAACAGAAGGGGAAAAACAATGTTAATAAAATGCCAGTAACCATGTTATCATCCATACTAGGGCTGGGCAATGTATCGAATGCTTTTGTCACGCGCATTTCTTCAGTAAAGCCGGTTCCCTGATTGCCGCTAAATCGCCATCACCTGCTTTCAAATGAAGCGGCATTTAATAGACAGAGCCGTAGTTCACTGATAAGACACGCATTATCGTGTTCAATATCGACGGCGATACATATCGATATTGAATGCGATATTGCGTAGCTTATCAGTGAACTACGGCTCTGTCTATTAAATGCCGCTTCATTTGAAAGCAGGTGATGGCGATTTAGCGGCAATCAGGGAACCGGCTTTACTGAAGAAATGCGCGTGACAAAAGCATTCGATACATCGCCCAGCCCTAATCCATACTTTAGATGGCTTCCAATAAGATTTGTTGTTGTTGTAAAGCTCCAAGCAAAATTGTGACTCAATTTCATTTGTCATTTGGTAGACACTCTCACAGGCTAATCCTCAAAAACTGTTACACTGATGAATGATAGTTGTTTGATTTTAAAAACATTCCCTGCGTTCCATTCAGAAGGGCTCATCCCTATGCCCTAATCCCTTCAAAGGGTTTACCCTCCGAAGTGAGAGCTTCGAAGGGATGAAGGATGTAGGGGTCAAAAAAACTCTTCTTTTTGGAACGCAATTCTGCGTCATCTTAACGAGACAATCAAGGAGGAGTAGATTGTGCAAGCTGCGCCCTTTGTTTAACGTTAGTTTATTTATTTAGATTTATTGCACCATATTGTATATTGTGTCTATGTATTTTAAACATTTAAATGGGCTGATAAAGGGAGCTGTAAAGTATTTATGTTGAAGTACAATGTCGTTTTGACCATAATAATGTACCAAATCTAACTCATACAAATATTACAGTAGTACAGAAAAACATTATACATACATTTATTGGTAAAATCAAACCTAACCTCCTGTACCCATTCTGTGACATCAAACAACTTCCCTGTGCAAAGGATAATGGGGGCCCGAAGTGTCCATCAGTTGTACCCTTCGAAATCCTTCATTCCGAAGGGCCCTTTGAAGAGGCCAGTTTTGAGCACTTTGGTTTGGAACGACCCTTCAATATGGCGGCCATTATTATTTTCACTCTGAAGTGCCCTTCGGAGGGCGATATGTCCCGTTTGGAACGCACCAATTTTTAGGTCCACAATATTTTGAACTTTTTGTTTTGATGGCTAACATAATGGCCTTGTACTTTATACTGACACCTATTGGTGTGGATGCAGCATTACACAAATGTCTGATTTTTTTGCCACAGACATTAGCCTTAAATAATCATAACTTGATTATCATTGATGATTTTATGCATTGATAATACTACATAAAATACCCCCCCCCCCCTCACACACACACACACACACATTTTCCTTTTTCTCCTAAGCTGATATTCATGTTTCACTTTCCCTTGGAATGAATTTTGACTTTCAGTTGCTAATTTTATGGATTTATACAAGACTGAAATGAATCGCACTCTGGCTGTAAAACAGCTTTACGCAGACCCACGAGAAGGCAAATAAGAAACAAATATTTCTTAATGGTTTATTCATGAAGTTTTTAATTCAACTTTAAATATATATGTTTCCATTTAAAGCAGATATCTCTCAAACAATGGCATCTGTTATGCTAATATAGAAAAAGCATCTCTTCAGTACATTAGTTACGTTGACAACATCACGTTTATCTTGATTGAAAGTGCCGCCCACTGTGCCGATGTCAAGCCAATCTACAAAGTTGCAGGACTCCAATCTCAAAAAGTTTGGTTAGTTGTCAACGCAGGACGGCATGTATAATATCATCATCATCTCACAAACCACAACGCACAAACTTAGTCCTCTACAAATCATTTGACTTTTAAATTTAATCTAGCCCTGTGCTCCAATTTAACAGTGTACACGATTACACGGCAAATTAAAAACCCTGTCCGCATGGGGGTCGTCCTTCATAAATAGCCGAGACTGATTAAGCGGTTATCAGGGGTGGTCCAGCGCTGTGCTGCCGTTCCCCAGGTGAGGGATGTGGCAGATAAGTGTCAGAAGCGGCTTTCATTTCCGCCCAACTCGGGGCTTTAGTACGCCTGCTGAATGATCACACAAATGCACACATTTCTCTGTTCCTTTCCTACTTTACACACATATAAAATAATGTTATTTTAGGATATTTTTACTATTATAATTATTGTTGATATTTTGGTTTAATTAAATTTTATTTGAGTTATATTAAATAATATCCTGGCTTTTCCCAACTTTGTAATGGCTGAATAGTGCCTGAATTATCCATCATAAAAGTAATCCATATGACTCCAGTGGGTTAATAAATGCCTTCTGACACAAAGCGATGGGTTATTGTGAGAAAAAAATATCCATATTTTAAACTTTCTAAACTAGGGATGCACTGATCTGATACTCAGATCGGGTATCAGCTCCGATACTGCCATTTTTGCCGGGTTGGGTATCGGTTGGACGGGACCGATCCAAATCCAATATTGTGCGTGTAATATTCTGTCATTGTTAAGCCCCACAAAAGGCACAAAAACATTAAAAAGCACCAAGTTTTCATGCACTATATTGCAAGTGTTCTGAAGCCATTCCATAGTTTAATGTGAGGTACAGATGAATATTTAAGTCGTTAAATGAATACGTGTAAATGCCTCCCTCCGCTGCAGCTGTCAGTCATTCTCAATTCAGCATTCAAACTATTATGACTGTTACGACAGTCAACACAATTAAAGTCTTTCCAAGATGATTCAGTGTTTCTATTATTATACTTCATCTGCAGACAAAGATACATTACGCATCAGTATATCTTCCCTTTGTGCTTTGAACTTTTCAGTGCGGAGCGCTGCCGCTGCATGCTTTAACTCCATGTTGCTTCAAGCGCATCATTCCGCACACGGGATGCGAATAAGCGTTTTGTGCCGCTCTGTATGGGAGCCGTTCATATTATAATACTTTTGCGCAATGAAAGATTGTTAATAACCTTTTTTGTTCTGTCCTATCATATGTTGCTGCCTCATTAAAAACTAACTGCGTTATAAATTTAAAAGAACTGTCTTTTTAATTTTATAGTATATATTCATTTAGAAATACAGTGCTGGTCATATAATTAGAATATCATCAAAAAGTTTATTTATTTCACTAATTCCATTCGAAAAGTGAAACTTGTATATTATATTCATTCATTAAACACAGACTGATATATTTCAAATGTTTACTTCTTTTAATTTTGATGATTATAACTGACAACTAAGGAAAATCCCAAATTAGTATCTCAGAAAATTAGAATACTGTGAAAAGGTTCAATATTGAAGACACCTGGGGCCGTATTCACAAAACATCTTAAGGCTAAAAGTAGCTCCTAACTTGCTGATTTAGGAGAAACTCTTAAAAATAATGGGCGTGTCAGTCCTAATTTTAGGACTCCTAAATTTTTGCTCTAAGAGTATTTCACAAAGCATTTTAGCGCTAAAACTAGCTCCTAAACCTGTGAAACGTTAGGAGTAGTCAAGAGGACTCCTAAGTCACTACCCCGCTAGAAATTTTACGTTCCCAGAACATTCTCAGAACGTCCCCACTGGTGTTGAGTAACGTTCCCATTATGTTCACAGACAGTCACGATGTGGAGTTCTTTTAAGTTTTGGGGGGATGTTATTTGGTGGACCTTCAGGGAACATTCAAGACATTCTCTGAACGTTTAGGGAACCATACTTTATTTGGAAATGTTCTCAGAACGTCCCCGCTGCCCTTGTCAAAAACTTGACTAATAAAAGTGGCTGTTCAAACAAAAACTATTTTCACTTAAAGCTCTTTACAGGTATTTCCTGGATTAATATTATGAAACCTTTTCTTTAAATTGCAAATCTCTTGCATTAAGTCATTAGCTGACAAAAACACAAACATGAACTAATGTAACTGCTGTATCACTGCATCAGTAACTACACAGTTACTGTCTTTAAATAAAGCATCATGCAGCAGAACATCTGTGCTTCTGGATCATCACTGACTGAAGCTCAGGAGCTACCCTTCAGCACAATGGTGACACATAAAACTCAGATAACACAAACAACATTAAACAATAACAGGGGCCGTATTCACAAAACATTTTATCTTACCACTAAGAGTTCTCCTAAAAGTTCTTAGCTAAGAGTTTTCTCTTAAAATCTATTCACAAAGCTGCTGAGACAAACTTTTACTAAGGAATAGACTGAAGTCTTAAGCTAAGAGTAAGGGCGGGGCTGACCTCATTGCTATGGAGTAAACACACAGTGATTGGCTGATGGGGGAGGAGTCAGTGATTTAATCACAGAAATATTGTAGAATGAGGTGTCATGTTTCCATATTAAAATAAAGGTTTAAAAATACAAATGTTGCCCTATTCAAATAAATGTTTTTTTAATAAAAATGTTCCCACAGTCAAAATAAAATGTTGAAATATTTTTGCCATAAAGGTTTTAAAATGTAGGCTAAGTGTCACTAATTAAACTATACAGTTAATTGTCCACCTCTTGGATGTCTGCATCTCAAGAGAATGCAGAATTCAACCGACAAATTATGTTTTATAAACAAAGTTTGGGAGAAACACATTCAAACGGTCTTTCTAATCAGCATGAGAAGAGGAATAAATACACAGACGATATATACAGTACAGTCCAAAAGTTTGGAACCACTAAGATTTTTAATGTTTTTAAAAGAAGTTTCGTCTGCTCACCAAGGCTACATTTATTTAATTAAAAATACAGTAAAAACAGTAATATTGTGAAATATTATTACAATTTAAAATAACTGTTTTCTATTTGAATATATTTCACAAAGTAATTTATTCCTGTGATGCAAAGCTGAATTTTCAGCATCATTACTCCAGTCTTCAGTGTCACATGATCCTTCAGAAAGCATTCTAATATGCTGATCTGCTGCTCAATAAACATTTAATGTGTACAATTGTACAAAATATTTGTGTACAATATTTTTTTTCAGGATTATTTGATGAATAGAAAGTTCAAAAGAACAGTGTTTATCTGAAATCTAATCTTTTGTAACATTATAAATGTCTTTACTGCCACTTTTGATTGATTTAATGCATCCTTGCTGAATAAAAGTATTTATTTCTTTAATTTCTTTTCAAAAAAATAAAAATAAAAATTCTTACTGACCCCAAACTTTTGAACGGTAGTGTATAATGCTACTGAAGCTTTGTATTTCAGATAAATGCTGTTCTTTTGAACTTTCTATTCATCAAGGAATCCTGAAAAAAAAAGTACACAACTGTTTTCAACATTGAAAATAATCATAAATGTTTATTGAGCAGGAAATCAGCATATTAGAATGATTTCTGAAGGATCATGTGACACTGAAGACTGGAGTAATGATGCTGAAAATTCAGCTTTGATCACAGGAATAAATTACTTTGTCAAATATATTTAAATAGTACACAGTTATTTTAAATTGTAATAATATTTCACAATATTACTGTTTTTTACTGTATTTTTAATTAAATAAATGTAGCCTTGGTGAGCAGACGAAACTTCTTTTAAAAACATTAAAAATCTTAGTGGTTCCAAACTTTTGGACTGTACTATATATATATATATATATATATATATATATATATATATATATATATATATATATATATATATATATATATATATATATATATATATATATTTTTTTTTTACTCTATTCAATCATTTGTAAGTGTGAACTCATGAAAACCACTGCCACAGGTAATCAGACAATATTTATTTATTTGTTAAAGATTAATTTTTGGCATCTCATCATAGATTCAAATCTATAAATCAATTTTTTTTATTTTTTATTGCATTGCATTTTATTGCATTTATGAAGAAAAGGTTCAGCACCCAAGGCTCTGTCGCTATTTTCTCAATGGTGTTCAGTGTCTTTGGGTGGATTAGAACTGTTTGTGATTTGGTCTTAGTGACTTAGAAGTCCTCTTGACTACTCCTAATGTCTCACAGATTTAGGAGCTAGTTTTAGCGCTAAAATGCTTTGTGAAATACTCTTAGAGCAAAAATTTAGGAGTCCTAAAATTAGGACTGACACGCCCATTATTTTTAAGAGTTTCTCCTAAATCGGCAATTTAGGAGCTACTTTTAGCCTTAAGATGTTTTGTGAATACGGCCCCAGATCTCTCTAGATATCTGCATCTTCACTTATTACAAACCACTCTGACTTTGTTTCTTTCATACAAATCTTCTTAATGAGGTGTTGATGTTTTATCAAAATTTATAGATATCACCGTTATGGAGGTAAGCACTTGCTTTAGTTGGGCTCCTGACCCTTGACAATTTGACTTTATTTTTTCTCTAATTGTTGTAACTGTGTTTTTCTAAAGCATTTGTTACAATATAAAATTATGAGAAAATAAATATGATCAATTGGGTTTGGATGCTTAATCGTTGTTGTTGATTTGATCATCATACAGTGACCTTATTCACTGATCTTCGAATATTGTGTTTTCTTTTATGTAGACATATGATAACGCATAAGATCCTGTCCTTTTTTTGAAAGTTTTTATCCTTATGCAGAAATTTTTCAGACAGCATCATGTAGATTCACACAGACATCAAGATTCTGCGTATGATCCTCAACAATGGTGACAAAATTTTCAGATAAACAGATTAACTCTGAACATCACAAAACAAGCTACTAAAGTGACAAAATAACGATGCTCTATAACGGTGACTTCAAACTTTTTTTCTATAAAACACACACACAGAAGGCGAAGTTCTTGTGCAACTTTGTCTAAAAGTGACGAAAATTCTGAAATTTTACAGAACATTTGGGACATAAACATCCTCTTTTGGTAATGAAAGTGCTGCAGTTCAAGGTTCATTATATGACTTTAGGGGGGCGTTCCAATTTGGTTTATTTTATGGTCACACAAGAACGTTACAATGAGGATATTTAGGACATTAACTGAACGTTGCTACATGTTCTTCTGTTGGTCATCTAATAACGTTCCCGATATGAGTTTAGGGGAACGTTCTATTTTGGTTATTTTATGGTCGCGCAAGAACGTTACAAAGAGGACATTTGGGAAGTTATCAGAACGTCCTATAGTGATAGTCCCCTAAACATTCCCAGAACGTCCTGAATGTTCCCTGAAGATCCACCAAATAACGTTCCCCAAACCTTAAAAGAACTCCACATCGTGACCATCTCTAAACGTTCTGGGAACGTTACTAGACAACGTTCTTAATACCAGTGGACGTTCTGAGAATGTTCTGGGAACATAAATTTTTTTAGCAGGACAACCTCCCACATAGAAGGCAACATTCTCAGGACCTTGCGCAACGTTCCCTAAAAGTTCTCAAAAGGTGATGAAAATTCTGAACCTTTACAGAACATTCGGGACGTTCCTTAAACGTCTTCTTTTGGTAATGAAAGTGCTGCAGTTTAAGGTTCCTTATATGACTTTAGGGGGACGTTCTCTTTTGGTTATTCTATGGTCAAAAAAAAAACGTTACAAATAGGAAATTTGGGACATTAACAGAACGTTCCCACATGGTCCTCTGTTGGTCATTTAATAACGTTCCCGATATGACTTCAGGGGGACGTTCTATTTTGGTTATTTTATGGTCATGCAAGAATGATGTGGAGTTCTTTTAAGGTTTGGGGAACGTTATTTGGTGGACCTTTAGGGAACATTCAGGATGTTCTGGGAATGTTTAGGGGACTATCACTATAGGACGTTCTGTTAACTTCCCAAATGTCCTCTTTGTAACGTTCTCGTGCGACCATAAAAAACCAAAATAAAACGTTCCCCTAAACTCATATCGGGAACGTTATTAAATGACCAACAGAAGAACATGTAGCAACGTTCAGTTAATGTCCTAAATATCCTCATTGTAACGTTCTTGTGTGACCATAAAATAAACCAAATTGGAATGTCCCCCTAAAATCATATAAGGAACCTTAAACTGCAGCTCTTTCATTACCAAAAGAGGATGTTTTATGTCTCAAATGTTCTGTAAAGTTTTAGAATTTTTGTCACTTTTAGAGAACTTTTAGACAAAGTTGCACAAGGTCACGAGAACATCGCTTCTGTGTGTGTGTTTTATAGAAAATAATAAAGTTTGAAGTCACCGTTATAGAGGAGAGCGTTTGCTTTAGATGGGCTCTTGATTCTTGCCATTTTTAACATTTGATTATCTCTGGCTGCTTTAACTGTGTTTTCAAATTTATTAGTTATAACAAAAAAAGCAGGAGAAAGTCTGATCAGATGAATTTGGTTGTTTTGTGCTGGTGATTCAATCATCATGGAGTGTCCTGATTCATTGATCATCACCAAAATCTAAACTGAGTGTGTTAAATGTTACTTTTGCGTTAATTGAAGGTTTTTTTTTTACCCCCTTTATTAGGTTTTTTTTTATACATTATGCAGAGTTTTGAGCAGTGTCTTTTAGACTCACACAGACATCATGAATCAGCGTATGATCCTCAGCGATGGTGACACTAAAATATCTTTTTTGTGACTTTAGTAGCTTGTTTTGTGATGTTCAGAGTTTATCTGAAAATTTTGTCACCATTGTTGAGGATCATATGCAGAACCTTGATGTCTGTGTGAATCTACATGATACTGTCTGAATAATTTCTGCATAAGGTTAAAAACTTCATAATTCATAATTTCAAAGTAGGACAGGTTCTTCTGCATTATGTCTAGGTGAATGAAAACACAATATTCAAAGATCTGTGAATAAGACCACTGTATGACTTTATATCATCAATGATCAAGCATCCAAACCCATTTGATCAGATTTCAATTTTCTCACAATTTTTTTATTGTACTAAATGCTTTAGAAAAACACAGTTACAACAACTGGAGAAAAACTAAAGTCAAATTGTCAAGGGTCAGGAGCCCAACTAAAACAAGCGCTTACCTCCATAACGGTGACATTTATAAATTTTGATAAAACATCTACACCTCATTAAGAAGATGTGTATGAAAGAAACAAAGTCAGAGTGGTTTGTAATAAGTGAAGATGCAGAGATCTAGAGTTTAATGTTCTGTTTGTGTTATCTGAGATTTGTGTGTCACCATTGTGCTGAAGGGTAGATCCTGAGCTTCAGTCAGTGATGATCCAGAAACACTGATGCTCTGCTGCATGTTGATTTATTTAAAGACAGTAACTGTGTAGTTACTGATGCAGTGATACAGCAGTTACATTAGCTCATGCATGTGCTGCAGCTAATGACTTAATGCATTTGAAATGTAAAGAAACGGTTTCATAATATTAATCAAGGAATAACCTGTAAAGACCTTTAAGAAAAATAGTTTTTGTTTGAAGAGCCACTTTTATTAGTCAATTTAGCTCTAATTTTCAATTCATTTTTTTGAAAAGGGCAGCAGGGACGTTCTGAGAACATTTCCAAATAAAGTATGGTTCCCTAAATGTTCAGAGAATGTCTTGAATGTTCCCTGAAGGTCCGCCAAATAACGTCCCCCAAACCTTTAAAGAACTCCACATCTTGACCGTCTGTGAACATACTGGGAACGTTACTCAACACCAGTGGGGACGTTCTGAGAATGTTCTGGGAACGTAAAATTTCTAGCGAGGCTGTCACCTAGTAACGTTCCCAGTATGTTTAGAGATGGTCACGATGTGGAGTTCTTTAAGGTTTGGGGAACGTTATTTGGTGGACCTTCAGGGAACATTCTGGACGTTCTGGGAATGTTGAGGGGACTATCACTATAGGACGTTCTGATAACTTCCCAAATGTCCTCTTTGTAACATTCATGCATGACCATAAAATAACCAAAATGGAACGTTCCCCTAAACTCATATCGGGAACGTTATTAAATGATCAACAGAGGACCGTGTGGGAACGTTCTGTTAATGTCCCAAATGTCCTCTTTGTAACGTTCTTTTGACCATAAAATAACAAAACTGGAACGTCCCCCTAAAGTCATATAAGGAACCTTCAACTGCAGCACTTTCATTACCAAAAGAGGATGTTTTAGAAACATCCCGAATGTTCTGTAAAGGTTCAGAAATTTCATCACCTTTTGAGAACTTTTAGGGAATGTTGTGTAAGGTCCTGAGAACGTTACCTTCAACGTGGGTAAGACCAAATCACAAACAGTCCTAATCCACCCAAAGACACTGAACACAATTGAGGCAATAGCGACAGAGCCTTGGGTGCTGAACCTTTTCTTCATAAATGCAATACATTTTGATTTATAGATTTGAATCTACAATGAGACGCCAAAAAAAATCTTTAACAAATAAATAAAGATTGTCTGATTACCTGTGCCAGTGGTTTTCATTAGTTCACACTTACAAATGATCGAATAGAGTAAAAAAAAACACACACACACACACACACACATACATACATATATATATATATATATATATATATATATATATATAAACTGTATATACTAGTTTAATTAGTGACACTTAGCCTATATTTTAAAACCTTTATGGCAACAATATGGCAACATTTTATTTTGAATAGGGCAACATTTGTATTTTTAAACCTTTATTTTAATATGGAAACATGACACCTCATTCTACAATATCGCTGACTCCTCCCCATCAGCCAATCACTGTGTGTATAGTCCATAGCAACAAGGTCAACCCCGCCCTTACTCTTGGCTTAAGACTTCAGTCTATTCCTTAGTAAAAGTTGGTCTCAGCAGCTTTGTGAATAGGTTTTAAGAGAAAACTCGTAGCTAAGAACTTTTACTGCTATTTAGGAGAACTCTTAGTGGTAAGATAAAATGTTTTGTGAATACGGCCCCTGGTGCCACACTCTAATCATCTAACTAACTCAAAACACCTGCAAAGGCCTTTAAATGGTCTCTCAGTCTATTTCTGTAAGCTACACAATCATGGGGAAGACTGCTGACATGACAGTTGTCCAAAAGACGACCATTGACACCTTGCACAAGGAGGGCAAGACACAAAAGTTAATTGCAAAAGAGGCTGGCTGTTCACAGAGCTCTGTGTCCAAGCACATTAATAGAGAGGCGAAGGGAAGGAAAAGATGTGGTAGAAAAAAAAAGTGTACAAGCAATAGGCATAACCACACCTTGGAGAGGATTGTGAAACAAAACCCATTCAAAAATGTGGGGGAGATTCACAAAGAGTGGACTGCAGCTGGAGTCAGTGCTTCAAGAACCACTACGCACAGACGTATGCAAGACATGGGTTTCAGCTGTCGCATTCCTTGTGTCAAGCCACTCTTGAAAAACAGACAGCGTCAGAAGCGTCTAAAGACAAAAAGGACTGGACTGCTGCTGAGTGGTCCAAAGTTATTTTCTCTCATGAAAGTAAATTTTGCATTTGCTTTGGAAATCAGGGTCCCAGAGTGTGGAGGAAGAGAGGAGAGGCACACAAGCTTGAGGTCCAGTGTAAAGTTTCCACAGTCAGTGATGGTTTGGGGTGCCATGTCATCTGCTGGTGTTGAAACACATAATTCCCATCCAAAGGACTTGAACAGCTCCGAATATAACGTCACGTGTTGTCATCTCAACATTCCAGGTAAATACGAGGTGGCGTGAACACAGCATTAAACTTCTAATAATTCCCAATCCAATGACCAAAAGGATGTGAACAGCTCTGAATATAGCGTCACGTGTTGTCATTTCAAGATTCCGGTAAATATGAGGTGGCGCGAATGCAGCATTAGGTTTGTAACTGACGAACGCGGAAGCGCAGAGTATAGAGCAAAACAAAACGCTAGTCATGAATTAGTTTCCATGGCACCACTATCAACGCCTAAATGAATCTACAGCAGTCAGGTGGTACAGCAGCCACGTGGTACATGTGGGAGCTTTCAGAAAACTCCCAGCTTACAAGCTGTAATTAAAAGCTCTACAAGGATGTGAACGCTTTTTACAAGCTAGAATCTACAGGAATTACGAGGCCGCATGAACGCACCTTAAGCTTACGCTACATCCTACGTCGGGTCAGAGGTCACTCTTCTGCCGGAACTCGACTCTCTTGTTAAGCCCTCACTGTTAAGCCAGTGATTATAGTTTAAAAAGTTTTAAATATGGATATTTCGCTTCGCTTGGGAACTATTCCTTTAATTTTAGTTAAAGTTTTAGTAATTGTGTTGTTTTTTTGTTTTGTTTTTTTATTCTTTTTTTTTTTTTTTATATATCTACATAGTATTAGCTTTAGCTTATGTAGTTTTACTTATTTTAGTACTTTAAAATGAGACATGTTGCCATATTTTCAGCACAGACTCATTTAGTTTTAGTTAACAATAATAACCATAATGTACTCTCTAGTTTGTTCCAAAACCTAGTGAGCGGCCTGTCCAGACGCCAGCTTTGAAAACAGCTTTGCATATATTTATTAGAGAAGCAATGCCAATGTTTATAGTACCCCTGGTTTCACAGACAAGGCTTAAGTTTAGTCCCAGACTAAAATGAGCAACTCTCATTGACATATGTCAGTGCCACTGTTTTGTCTCAAGATGCACACTGGTAATGTTTTTTTTTTTTTTTTTTTTTTTTATGTTTATAAAAGCTACTTAAATGTCCAAATTAAACTAAGGCCTAATCCTGACTTAATCTAAGCCCTGTCTGTAAATCTAAGCCATAGTTTTTTTAAGAGTGATTAATATTTCATCATGGCATTTTAATTAATTTTAGTCAGTTTTACTTCCTCTTTAGTCTGTTTTATTTTATAAACACATGGTGGTGAATAAAGGTGGCATTTCCCTATCCTTCAGGGATGTTATTACTGCTTTAATAGAAATGATTTACAAGGACCTACACATTCCTAGTTATATTACACAAATTTGCCAACATACAGAACAATCATTTTGCTCTTTTTCCACCTTTCCATCTTTTTCCCCCCATCTCTTTCAATTTACAGACTTGCATAGATGAATAAATTTGTAGATGGAACTTGGGTTTGAATAATAGATGAGCTGAAGTGGTTTATTTGAATCAGAGGTTGAGATCCCTTGATGAGAAGAACATTTCTGTAGCGAACGTTAATGGATTTTTACCGTGCATACATATTTCACCCACTTACCCACAAAAAAGACATTTATTTCTTTCTAAAAGGGAGTCATGGCAACACTGCTGTCTGTTAATTTCACTGATATTCAAAATTTATCAAGCATACATTTAATTATATATCCTTTCATGCCAGACTTCCATGCTTGGCTTTGGCTGCACCAGGCAGGCATCAAATTTGGCTGAAATTTATTATTAAAAAAATCATATAGTGATGTTCAAATAACTAAGATGAGCTTGTCTGGATATGAGATGAGTATTACACTTATTATATAGTCAGGATGTAGTCTCTGGTGAAACAGTGATACAATTAACCAGTACAATGTGAAATAACTAAGGATAAACATTTCAGAAGTCAAAATATTATTTTTTTTATTTCTATATCATTGAAAAAATGCCTATCACTGACTTAAAGTCAACAGCCAATCTATTTTATAAGCTACAGTCTGTCAATCAATCCAAGATTGTAGAGTTGTCAAAAGTACCGACTTTGGTACCTAGTCGGTACTGACATTTTAAAAATGTGACGCTTTGAGCGCTGTTGAGCGGATTTTTAAACACCTCTCATTGGTCATTGTGTTCACGGCTCATCAGATATGTTTGTGATTGGCTTCAATGATCAATGCTGTAAAAACGTTATGTAAGGAACCCCCCATCGGCCCAGTGAACTGAATCCGACGGCCTGGGCGAAGGTTTAACGCGTGTATGTCTTTTCAGCGCCCCAGTGAAGTTCACTCAATTTTTAGAATTTGGTTTCAATTTTACTTTAGCTGCTTGTCTATCTGACTCCAATTTCAAATGATTATTACTCTTAGATTGTGTTTCTAATTAAGAAATTAATAGTTGGTCATGTATTAATTTAGATATTTGATTATTCTGGGTATCACATACTTTCAATTATTCGTTAATTATGGTCCCATATCGCTTAGAGTCACACGTCCCGGGTTTGTGCGGATCTCACGACACAAATTCGTCAGTTTCTGATTCTTTGTCAGAGGGTGCAGAGTTTACTAATGCATTTGAGTTTGTTGAGTTTGATTTTCTTAGTCACGATACTGCAACTTGCTAAGTCAGTTGATAGACAGAAATCCGAAGGTCTCACATGATGTGCAGCATGCTCCTTTCATTGAGCCTCCAGTTTGACCTATCCTGACGCAGATTTGCAGAAATATGGACTCCAATAATCTACTGGTCATAATGATTTCAGAAGAATTCAGAGTAAATCAGTCAGACATTTAAAATGATACCAAACATGAAAGGAAAAAACTATAGATTCACAAGATACATTATATAGTGTATATGCATTCTCGAAGAACTTTCAGTGACTTGTGAAAGGAAGGAGGGTATGTGTGTATCTGCACATACTTTACATGTGTGAGGAGAGTTTTGGGCAAGGCGTTGTCCTATGCTATTTCTTTGAGATCTTAAATTAAATAATTCCCACCAAAGGCATACTCAAAATAAAATGGGGCCTGATTGAGTTGCATTAGTGCGTTGAAACTCGCAGTTGGTAAGCGCTGTGACATTTTCAAAAATACTTGAAGCAGTTGACCAATCACAACACACCGATTCAGCTGACCAATGAGTGCACATTGTACTTTTCAGACGGAGGGGCTTTATAGCGACAGGAACTAAACAGGGCTGCGTTTCCCAAAGCGAACTATGGTCGCAAGTTCCGTCGTTACCAATAGAGCTCAACCGGACTTACGACCATAGTTGGCGAACGATGCTTTCGGGAAAAGAACCCCAGAGCGTTCTTAAATTATAAATTGTATATATACTGATATACTGTGTTTGTGTATATATATATATATATATATATATATATATATATATATATATATATATATATATATATATATATATATATATATATATATATATAATATTAGGGCTTTCAATCGATTAAAAATTGTAATCTAATTAATTACATACTCTGTGATTAATTAATCTAAATTAATCGCATACATGATTTTTTCTGTGAAAGTATTAAATATTTCAGGGTTTTTCCTGGGTCAAAAATGGTCTTTGGTGGTGACAGACATGGTCATCCACACAAACAGTAAAAAGTGCCCTACCCACGTGATCTGCAAGCCCGATGCTGACAATAAAGTACCCATCACTCTCACTATAAAAAGTGATTTTATAGCTTTGTAAGAGAAGATGCTTTTTTGCTAAAAAGTAAGAAAAGTATTGAAAAGTAGCATTTAGAAGTTATATTAACTAATAATCTAATTTTCTACCATATACAATTGAATGCACCAGCTAACAACAACTTGCTTTGTTCTGGTTTCACCTCACTCCAGTCTAAACTAACTGATTTTATAGGTAGGCCTAATTTACTACACATTGACATTTAAATAACCTGAAAATATTATTATTATTAAGGCTAATTTTACTAACCACTCTTGCTAAATGGGGTAAGCACACTTATGTTCTCATTTCAGAGTTGTTCGAGTAAATGATTCATTATGTGGACCATGTGGACAGATCAGTTGTTGTCATGATTCATTAAAATGAATCTGTTCAAATGAGTCATTAGGTCACGAATCAGACATTAGCGGACGTTGACGCGCTACGTGCAAATCGCGACTGTTATTAGGACATCGCAAAAGATTTGTCAACACAGAAAAACACTTCACCGCTGGATAGGATTTTCTTTTTGTTTACTGAAAGTGTGGTTTATGTCAGCTGCACGTGCAGGGCGCCTGTCAGAGAAGATGAGGTTACGTTCTTTTGAGCACTATTCACACCCAGCGGTTATTCAGGAAAAACATTCTCCGAATGCACCTTGTGAAACATTGATTCGGTCTTACGAACTTTCAGCATTGTGTCAGTTGATTTAGATTATTATGTGTGAGGTAGAGAGAGTGCAAAGACGGTGCTTACTTTGAAAGAGCTTGTGCGAACGAGGGAGGAGATTTGCTCATTCTGTCCGTCAGTGCAGCAGTCGTCTCCCTCCTTCATTTTACAGTTGAATGGTGGCTAGAACGGCTCCAGGTTCAAAGGTCAATACGGAATGGATTAATCTGCGTTTTCTTTTTTTATTAATTAATCTAAATTATTTTGACAGCCCTAATATAAATATATATATATATATATATATATATATATATATATATATATATATATATATATATATATATATATATATATATATATATATATATATATATATATATATATATATATATATATATAAAAAAAAATCAGACAGACAGGTAAACAGATAAATCAATATCAGATATCAAATACTGCAATATTCAATTCTTTTTTTTTTTTAATTTCTTAAAAAAAAGGTACATTTTGATTTAATGGTGACTTCAAAGTAATCCACGTGACTTGGGTGAAATATTCCAGGTCTTCTGAAGTCATATGATAGCTTTGTGTGAAGAATAGACCAATATTTGACTGATTTTGGCCGATTAATAATGTTTTCGAGTGAACTTTAACTAGAGTCTGCACAATATACCAAAAGTTATTGCAAAGCTTTCTTGGAGCAAGAAGTGGAGATTGTGGAAAAAGGTCTGTGTTCTCAAAACCTCAAAACTATCATTACATCAAGCTCAAGGGAGTTGTGCTTCACCTTTTTATCCAACTTTTGACTTTCTGCTCTCTTTTGGTCTCTTTTATTCTTTATTATACGCTCTTGCTTTAGGATAAACAGGCTTCTACTTCCTGTGTCTACCCATAAGTTTCAGTGACTCCTGCTCTTAAAGGTAGGAACCAGAAGGGTCGGCTGGGCGGACGTGTGTCTGTGCTTTTGAAATCATTATCTGGTTGAAATATGGATCGCTTGAGGCTCACGAGACTTCGCGTTGCATGCTCTTAGATGAGGAAGACAGTGATCCAGAGGGGAGGATATGATGTTGCACCATTAACGCTGTTTTTTCCACCTGGGACAACAGGCAGCAGAACATGTCCTGCACCACAGGGACCTTCAGCGGTTTTCATCGCTTGCTGAGTGCTTTGATCTGCACGTTTTCCCTGGTGGTTATGTCCTCTTCCTCGTGGCGAAAAAACCTTGTGGAAAGCAACAAAAAATGTGAAGGATATTTCTCAAAAGCAATTAAATTATTTTAGAATCACTAATTAGGGAGCAGTATTTTCACACTGATGTCGCTTCCTTTTAATTAAGGTAGCATAACATAATTACTCTGCAAGTCTTTTACCACAGTTTGGTGCATGGAATGTGTTGGAAACATACTTTGACATTTGCAACCTTCTGTATTTTGCTTCTGTAATCATAGGGTTTTTCAGTGAAACAGGATATTCAAAGAGAAAGAAATGTAGGGCAGGGCTTTTACTTCACATTGGAAATTGATTGGATGGTTAAAAGCATGCATTAAATACCAATAAAATGAGCTAAAACAGTGCCTGATTAGCTATTTAGCTAACTTTATCAAAAGTGATGTCAGTATCCATGGTATTTATACAGGATATTATACAGAATATAAATTTTCTCACTATAGCAATGTCTCACATCTTAGCATGCATATATCTCAAGTCAAGTCACATTTAATTATATAGAGCTTTATTCGATACAAATTCAAAGTAGCTTTACAGTGATAACGGGACAATTATGATAATTCAGTCAATTCAGTGTTGATTCAGTTCCATTGTAAAAATCATCAGCTATTAAATTAGTTCATTTAATCTATAAAGCAGTTCTGCAGAAAAACAGTGATATCGTCATCCAGCTCAATTCAGTTTTCATCCAATAGTGTCAGTGCAGTCAAATCAATAATATAGTTGAATATTAAGTGTCCCTAACTAAGCAAGCCAGAGGCAAGGAACCCAAACTCCATGACAGAAATGGGTAAAAGTCTTTTATTATTATTATTATTATTATTATTATTATTATTATTATTATTATTATTATTATTATTATTACAGATATTTATTATATTAGTATTCGTTTATTAAAGGGCACCTATTGGTGTTTGGACATAAACGTGTGTTAGCAGTGTGTGAACACAACCACTCTACAATGATAAAAATCCACCCACTCCATTTTTTAATCCCCATTAAAACCAAAGCAGTCTCACTGATCAGGCCCCGCCCTGTATAACCACACATTTGTAAAGATCAGTGTAAAAGGTGATTGTCTGACAAGATATTAAAAATGCTGCTTATTTGCAAAGGCCAGAACATTTATCCACTAACCATTCAGAAACATCCAGTTGCATTCTAAAAGTTGTAACTTCTTCCTGAGTCTCTCCATCAGTGTCGATTCCGGTTTGAACAATGTAAGGCTGAACACTGTTACTGACAATCCTCATTTTGGCTGCGTGAGATTCTCCAGCTTTGTTGTTGTTGGGCGACTGAAGCGCGAGCTGTTAAAGCTCCGCCCTCTTCTGGAAAGGGGGCGGGGAGCAGCAGCTCATTTGCATTTATACATATTGATCTTTTGTTGAACTAGGCTTATTACATCTTGTGAAAAGTGACATAATAGGTGCCCTTTAATCTTTAATAAACATAATTGGAGTCAGCAATGGGAACTCCAGGTCACTTTTCTTGGTGGTAAACAATATTCTGCGACCTCCTGATTCTTTGCCATCTGATATGTATTCCACTGACTTATGTGATCGCTTTATGTCTAAGGTTAAAATTGTACATCATTAATTACTTTCTGGTAATTTCCACCATGACTCCTGTCAGTTTATCTCTCACGCACCTCCCCACTCTACCTTTACACTACCAACTACT
Source organism: Chanodichthys erythropterus (assembly GCF_024489055.1). Lineage (NCBI taxonomy): Eukaryota > Metazoa > Chordata > Actinopteri > Cypriniformes > Xenocyprididae > Chanodichthys > Chanodichthys erythropterus. The sequence goes on from NC_090226.1 coordinate 30,279,747, forward strand.
TCAGAGATAGTGGGTCTGATAAATAAATCAAAATCTTCGACTTGTCAGTTAGACCCTCTACCAACTCCTTTACCAGCCCTGTCGGAATTGATTACTAAAATTGTTCATGCTTCACTTGTTTCTGGTTCTGTATCTCCATCTCTTAAATCTGCTATTATTACTCCCATACTCAAGAAACCAGGGGCTGATCCATTTAATTTGGATAATTTTCGTCCAATTTCAAATTTACCGTTTGTCTCTAAGGTAGTGTATTGCAATTCAGATTCATGAACATCTTTCTAATAATAATTTGTATGAAAAGTTTCAATCTGGTTTTTGTCCCCACTATGGTACTGAGACTGCTCTTGTCAGAATAACCAATGATCTGCTGCTGGCAGCTGACTCTGGGCTTTTAACCATACTTGTCCTTCTAGACTTGAGCGGTGCCTTTGATACGGTCTCACATAAGATACTTCTCGACAGGTTAGCTTCTATTGGAATTACTGGCACTCCTCTGTCTTGGTTTAGGTCGTAACGTTCTGGACACACTCTGCGATTTCAATTAAAACGTTTTAGATCAAGAAAATCTACAGTCACCACTGGTGTTCCCCAGGGTTCTGTTTTGGGCCCGCTTCTTTTCATTATTCATATGCTCCCTCTAAGTTATATTTTGAGGAAACATGGTATTAATTTTCATTGTTATGCGGAAGACACCCAACTTTACCTGTCTGTCAAACCCACTGGTTCTTTTCCTCGTCCGTCTTTGTCCAGCTGTTTAGCTGAAAATAAAAAATTGGCTCTCAGCTAACTTCCTGAAGCTAAATGGCAACAAAACTGAGGCCTTACTTGTTGGTAGTAGATCTGTTTTATCTAAATCTAATTGTTTTTCGTCCTCGCAGGTTAAAAGTTTGGGTGTTATCATGGATAGCACACTATCCTTTGAAACTCAAATTAACAATATCACACGGACTGTATAGTTCCACTTGAGTACTATTAATCGTTTCCGTCCCTTTCTCTCAACCAATAGTATAGCAGTTCTTATTCACGCATTAGTCACTTCATGTATAGACTACTGTAATGCTCTTCTCACTGGTGTTCCCTCTAAATTGCTACATAAGCTTCAGTTTGTTCAGAATTCTGCAGCTCGTGTTCTTTCTAAAACACCTTCTACTGAGCACATTTCTCCAGTTCTTCAGCAAATGTACTGGCTTCCCGTAAAGTATCGAGTTGAATTCAAGATCTTCAATTTCTCTGTGGTACCTTGGATTCGACTAACTACCATGGGTGCCAGATCTTTTAGCTATGGAACTCCCTTCCCCTTGATGTTTACAATAGCGATTGCCTGCTGACTTTTAAAATGCATCTTAAGACATATCTTTTTATATAGGCTTTTTTAATAATATGTTTTATTGAGTCTTTACTGCACTTTATCTGTATATGCAGAGTGTTTGTTGTGTGTTTTGTCTTGTGTAGTGATCTATATTCTTATATTTATTTATTTATTTTTTATCTTTGCTTGCTTATGAGGTGATCTTGGATGTTATGAAAGGCACCATTAAATAAAATGCATTAATACTATTATTTAAAGGTACACTATGTATCTTTTGGCATTCTAACATTCACTATTATAAGAGATATAACCAGTTTAGATGGAAATTATCTCAAGCTGGCTGAAGCTGTTACAATAGCTTTACCCTTTAACCCTTAAAGACCTAGAGCATTTTTGGGGCTCCTGACTTACCTGCACTTTTCTCTGGTCTTCTAACCCATTCTAGCAGTCAGCATCAAGTGCCATATAACAACTTTAAGTTTCAGTTCAGTTTAGTTCATTTTAAGTTTTGTCTGAGAATGGATAAAAAAAAAAAAAACGCCAGCAAAAATCTAGTGCAGTGGTTCCCAAACTGGGGTACGATTGGGGTACGACATATGATAGATTGCGTGCAGTCTGCTGCCTTAAATCACGCTAAATTATTGTCGTTCTCAAAAATGCACCTTTGTAAAATTGGGGATTTAGCACTTACTCGCATGAAGAAGAGATAGACACAGATAGTGGATTAATTTCGATATCTTGTGTGAGTTCTTGTATTAAGAGGTGCTAAAGAGGATGTTTTGTTTTATACATTTTTGCAATATTACTTGAAACTATCTTTACTAACTGATAAAAGACTATTTATTAAGTGCACTGAAAGGAATAATATTAATATACATCATCTGTGCACGAGGTAGGGCCTTTAAAACATCAGCCAATCGTTTACGCGATCATCGTGTAAATGATTGGCCCTCTGGCTTGTCAATCACTGCCGTGACGTTCCTTGTGAGAGACGAGCGCGGCTGCGCACTCCAGTAACTTTCCACACTCCACAGGCGCCGCATGCAATGTTTTTGTCCGGACAGGAGTAACAACTGCAGATTAAGAGTTACCTGCGGTGAGTCCGACATAATGAATCCACTAACACGACACAGCGAATGCCGGTGGTAAACACTCGTGTTCCAATACGAGTGTTTACGAGTTTTGGGAGGCGTTCCTTCGAAGGATGGGGGTAGTTCTTACGCATGCGCTCATTTCAAAAACTCAATAACAGTCTTTGGTTTCTCAGTTGACGAAAAGATCCTCTTTAGCACCTTTAATGATGATAACGAGCAAGAATGCAATTGTTCCCAAATATCCACATGACTGCAAACGTGACATTATTATACAACAGGTAAAAAAAAACGTACATTTTAAACACAGTACTGTCAGTATTTACTCTATATTTCAATGAAATAATAATTATAACGAAAACCACAGCATAACTACAACACACGTCTGTGTTTCGCGAACCGTGAGAGTAAATGATTCATTCACAGCCACTTGCTATACGTTACTGAATGAATGACTCGATGACTCACTCATAAAAACAGTGACTTGCTGCCACCTACTGGCGGTTTTAGTTTAATATTTAAAAGTTTTACTTAGTTTTACCATCATTGCATAAAATGATGGTAAAACTATGTTCTCTATTGAACATTTTTATTTAAAATGTATTTAAAGTTATTCAAAAAGTTAAAAAATATGCACTGGAAAATCTATTTAGGGGCAAATATTGTCCCTTAATGGTAAAGGTGTGACTGCAGTTCAAGTGGAAGAGAGGGGGTATGCAGAAGGATGGTAATGGAGTACCACGCTTAAAAGTTTGGGAACCGCTGATCTAGTGTTTTTCACTGTAAACTCACACAAAACCTCATGAAAAACCTCTTTTTTTTTTCTTTTAAAAAGTTATATTTGGATGTTTTAAACTTTCATATCAAATTTTGTATAAATTGAACAATCTCTAAGCAAGTTATAGCCATTTGTTACAATATTACTCTAGATAAAACTACAATATTACTCTTTAGGGATAAACAGGTGTACTTTATATATTGATAATGTGTGTCCAAAAAAGACCAGGGAGTAAAATAAATACAATATATATATATATATATATATATATATATATATATATATATATATATATAAAACAGAACACTAAAGAAAAAGTGATTTATTAGAAATATATTGAAAATAATGAAAACCATAATGAAACGACCCTTCACTATAGATAATGCTTTACATGAACTGTAAGAGGGGTGGGCTTACCCCTCAAATACATTATTGGTATTACATATTCAGACTCTTCAGTATCCAACGATTACTGTCCTCTCTATAATAGTCACAACGTTTTACAAAACTCCACTGAATTGAAGATATACATCATTGTTCATAGAAGGTCACATATTTGCTTCTCATGAACATTTACAAATCGGTCTTTTATCCCTGTGATTGTCAGAGCTTTTTACAGGCTGCATAGAGGTGGATCTCAAAGGGACTAAATAATAGTGCACCGCTATACGCCTTTCCTTTGTGTCGAAGCTGATTGTTGTTTGTCGAAAACATTTGGGAAGTATCCATTAAAGAAATGGCACTTCAGTAAAAACACAATGTTGTCGTAGGGGACACAAACTCTACAAAAAGTTCTCTGAGAGTACACTCTGTGGCTTTTAAGTTAGTGCTTTCAAGATATAGGTGAAACATAGCAATTCGAAAACATTTCACTGCTGTGATATTCACACTTTGTTCTCGCAAAATGAGACAAAATGAATGCAAACAGATCGTCTTTACTTCTTAGGTTGCAGGTTCAAAGAGACGCTGATATGATGAATTGGAAGCGAGATGTTGTTGCTTTTTGTATTACATGGAAACTGATAGTCCCCAATTTCCCTGCACGCAGTTCCAGACCAGGTGGCCAAAGACACAATACACAAAAAAACATTTTGTCATGCCTCTCAACTGTCATCAAAAACAAACACAAACATCGTCCCAGCAGGTTATTACCTTCTAACTTCAAACACAAAATCGGCGGGGAATGTTTTCCCGTGCAGTCAGGGGTAGGCAGTGCCCTAATCTTACTGCACTGCTCTGCTTTTCTAACAAAGCTTTTAAGAACAAACAACTTCAGTGGCGGTCTCATACCTGGAGGTTTGCCTTCAGGGACTTGCTAAACACAGCTCAAGGTCTCGCCTCACCTCGGCTGCCTAACAGTCTTATAATCTTATCGTCTCTTTCTTCCATGGCTTTATGTGTACATCACCCAAGTACTTATAATTAGCATGGAAAACACAATAGCTTTGTTCCAAGCGCTTATATGTGTTCGTTTTTTATGCCACAGGGGTCCCCAGGGGGCCCAGCCCCAGCCAGTATATACATATTGTGTTTGTGTTTTTTCTCACGATTTTTCTGTTTTTTCAGGTAGGTGAGTTGTTTACTCATTTTTTAATTAGTCTTCCATTAACACGTCATTTATTAACTATAAATGACATATACAGATAAGGAACATGCATGAAAACGAGAGGTGGGATTTTTTAGCACAACCAATCATATTCATTCATGACCACTCCTATGCAATCATAATGCTATAGAGACATTGCCTTCTCTCATGTGACTTTTCCCATTTATTCTCATTCATTCCCACCAAACCCACTGCATGCTTTAGGGCAGTGTTTCCCAAACCTGTTCCTGGAGGCACACCAACACTGCACAATTTGCATGTCTCTCTAATCAAACACACCTGATTCAAGTCATCAGCTCATTAGTAGACCTGAAATGGGTGTGTCAGACAAAGGAGACATCCAAAATGTGCAGTGTCGGTGTGCCTCCAGCAACAGGGCTGGGAAACGCTGCTTTAGGGGGTCTGTTAAAACTCAATCGGCTCAGAGGAGGCAAGAGAGTTGGGCCTTCTGTTGTAACTTTACCTGCTGGTGTCGCTGTTGGACAGTGTTACTTTAGAGAAACGAGCGATGTATACACTTTTTAAATGTCATATTTCATATTATTTGCATTGCTTTATTTTTGTACTGTGGATTGTTTTTTGTTTATTTTGTTTTGATTTTTTCTTTTAATTGTTTTGAGGAGGCACTGCCTGCCTTGCCTCCTTGAAGGAAATGCCCCCGCTGCAACAGTCTGAAAAGCACACTAATACACCTAAGACAAATAATGGGTTTAAAAATCCATCTTTACTTTATTATATTATATTATATTATATTATATTATATTATATTATATTATATTATATTATATTATATTATATTATATTATATTATATTATATTATATTATATTATATTATATTAATTTGTAATTAGGTAAAAATGAAGCTTCGGCGCGCTATGAATCTTTTGTGACCCCCTAGTCCTCGCGTGTCAAACTGCCAAACTGCTGAAGTCACGTGACTTTGGCGCTCCGAACTGCTGATTTGACACACTGATTCATTATGCTCCGAAGCTTCCTGAAGCAGTGTTTTGAAATTGGCCATCACTAAATAAATCGTTATTTTGTTTTTTTGGCATACCAAAAATATTCTCGTCGCTTTATAACATTAATATAGAACCACTGTACTCACATGAACTGATTTAAATATGTTTTTATTACATTAATGGATCTTGAGAGAGGAAATGTCATTGCTGGCTATGGAGTCCTCACTGAGCCATTGGATTTCATCAAAAATATCTTAATTTGCATTCCGAAAATTAATGAATGTCTTAAGGGTGTGGAGCGGCATGAGGGTGAGTAATAAATGACATTGTTTTCATTTTTGGGTGAACTAACCCTTTAACAATTCATATACACACAACATTATATGTGTGACCTCTAAAAATGGTTATGATATAGCTTTTAAATGCTGAGGAGACAGCTCTAGATTTTGAACAAAGCTAATATATGCTGCACAACCCAACAAAATAACAAAGACTGTCAGTAATGCATATGTTCCTCTGATTTGCTGTCCATTACATGTCTGTAGAGCTCTGATATTTGGAATATTCTAGAATATTCTGACTGACCCTGTCTGTGGGCCATGGAGAAAGGCCATCTCAAAGCGTTCGTATTAGAGATGTGACAGTCGAGTCTTAATGCTTTGACATCCCTCTGTTTCACTGGTCCCTTCTTGTTCGTCCCCTTTTAACCCTGTGATCCATAAACGCTGCCAAGCTCCTCTTGTGGTAAGTGCTGCTATTCAGAGGAGAGAGAGTGAGAGTGGTCTGATTTCATCTCATGGCTACACTCTTTGGAAGCATTTACCGCAGTTTATCGATTTGGGCGCACGTCAACCCCCCCACCCCCTTCTTGTTTAATCATATCAGATTTTTAAGATGGCTCTAGATTGATGGTATTGATTTAGTCAGACAAAACTGTCAATTCCTGTCTGCTGGCTTGTTTTTTGAGGCAGAATGTTTTTTTTATGGAGAGATTGTTGAGAATTTAAATGAACATGGCAGAATCGATATGTTTTTGAGAGCTCAAGTGTTAAAGAATTGGGGAATCTTTAATCTGATCTCATGTCATTTCTCAGTTTACACCAGTCGAACCTTGTGCATGTAACTCCACTGCCCTTTGACCTTAAAGGGATAGTTCACCCTGAAATGAAAGTCTTCATTTACTTACCCTGGTGTTATTCTAATGCCGTATGCCCTTTCTTTTTTGGACCACAAAAGGAGATAAAAAAAAAAGAAAAAAAAAAAACGATCACAGAATGATCCCATGCAACACATGCTGTATATTCCAAGTGTTCTGGGAGTATATGATAGGGTTTGGTGAAAAACAAACTGAAATTAAATGTATTATTTAAAGAAAATCCTGACCTTGGCTGTTGGTTTTCTGTGCACGGCTCCAACTTGCCCCAAAAAAGCACATCAAGATTAATAAATACGCAACATGAAGTACAATGCATAAAAATCCCCAAAAAAGTATTTGTGTACTTTCTCCAGACCTAACTCTAGGTGTTACATAACAGTTATGACAGCTGAAACAAACAAGCATGTTGCATTATTTGAAAAAGTTTTTATTTATTTTTCTATTTATTTAATAATAATAATAATAATAATAATATTATTATTAATACTTTAATGCATCCTTGCTTTGTTATTTTCTTTCAAAAAAAAAAAAAAAAATATATATATATATATATATATATATATATATATATATATATATATATATATATATATATATATATATATATATATATATATTGATCCCAAACTTTTGAATGATAGTGTACATAATAAGCTTATTGACAGCATATAAAATGCAAGCATTTTATATATGAACAACTTTAGAGTACAAATGGTTACAAATTTTGTCACTGAAGTATGAGGTTGATTTCATTGTATTTAATGACTATTGATCATTACATTTTTATATTTATGTAGCCTACACAATAATATTCTTTTACTCTGTAATCCTTTAGTTTTTAATATTTGGCATGTTTATGTGATGCGCATCCCTGTGTGTAATGAGCAAAGTCAACGCGCACTGTGGACGCGTCCAGAGGCGCAGTTTCTACCAACACGCTCTAACAAAAAAATATTGCGCCATTGACTTTAGACCAGGTTTGAGTTGATCTATGGCGCAGCCTATTTTCAGCTCTTTAAAATAGCAATGCACCGGCAATGCGCCTGAACACACCTCTTTTTTAGACCAGCATGCCCATGGGCGCACTAACTGGCGCAAATGCATTTACTAATTTAAGGACGTGGCGCTGAACGGGAAAACGCGAACGGCGCCGGACGCAAACTAGCAAACACACTTGCGCTGCGCCTTGTCACATTGCGCCGGGTGTATTATAGGGCCCTTTGTGTTTGTTGGAAATATGTTGCGTATTATTAAGTAAAATGTGTGTTGAATGTTTTCATGTAGACATTAATGGACAAGTGTGCTTTGTGAATTACACCCCACTACCTATTTCTGATCTACCAGACATCTTTGCAGTATTTGATAAAGTGTATTGTATAAAAGCCTCAGATGTGCATCAAGTACACTTTTATTGTGCTTACGTGTTTGTTGATAAGAAGCAAACATTATTTCACATGACTCTCACAACTCTCATGACTTACTGCCCTCTTTCCTTTCAGAGAAGGAACTCTTTTATGGGATTATTAAAGCCCTTACATCCGTACTTTGTATCCTGGAAGCTTATGGTGATCCTTAGGAGAAAGGTTTTTGTAAAGGAAAGGTTGTATTCACAATCCCAGCAGGTCTCAAGGCTTTAACTCAGCGTCTGCATCCCCCTCATTTCAGCCATGTAATGTGAGGCCTTGGATTGGTTTGAATCTCTTCAGGGCTTCTGCTGCCGATCGCTCACAAAAGCTTATGAGGCCCTAATCCTACCTGACAGTTTAATGATAATTGCACGGGAGAAGTTCACCCAAGACACTCACTATCAAATGAACGGAGCACCCGTCATCGAGCGCAACTGAAGGCAAACTCTTCATTTAGACCGTGTGAAATAACCTTCACACTTTTTTTAATAATTTCTTTTTTTTTTAATCTGTTTTTTTTTTCTTGTTTTCCAATAAAAATATCTTAACAGCCTTAATTTGAAATCAGTTTACTTCAGAAGCAATATAGAATTTGATAAGAGTTGTTTTCAGAGAATACATTGTTTATGATTTTTTTTTTTTTTTTTACCTCATTCACTTTTTTTTTTTTTTTCTCACAAAATTGTTGCACTGCAGGAAAATGAATGAACACAGGGGGTTGTCTGACATTGTCATGTTGGAAAAAGTGCACGACGACCAAGAGCACGGAGTGATGGTAGCATCTTCTCTTTCAGTATAGAGCAGTACATGTGTGAATTCATGATGCCATCAATGAAATGCAGCTCCCCGACACCAGCAGCACTCATGCAACCCCACATAAGGACACTGACACCACCATGGTTCACTGTAGGCACCATGCATTTCTCACCTTTGCGACGCCATACAGTTTTGAAGCCATCAGTTCCAAAAACATTTATCTCGGTCTCATCAGTCCAGAGTATAGAGTCCCAGTAGTCTTCATCTTTGTCAGCATGGGCCCTGGCAAACTCTAGGTGGGCTTTTTTGTGCCTGTGCTTTAGGAGAGGCTTCTTTTGTGGACGGCACCCATACATGCCATACATTCCTCTGTAGTGTACGCCGTATTGTGTCACGGGAAATGGACACCCTAGTTTGGCTTTCCAGTTAAGTAAAGCTTTGCTGATCTTCTTGTAGCCTTCACCTTTCTGGTGTAAAGAAATTATTTTCTTTCTCAGGTCTTGTGACATTTCTCTTCCATGTGGTGCCATTGCTGACAGCATGAAATTGGAAGGGGTTTTAACACCCTTTTATAGTCAACTGACTGCTGGACATCTGTGTAATGAATAATTAGACTCACCTGTGGTTGAATTCTTGTTAAATTAGACATTCGTAGTCTAAAATTTAGCTTTGCTCCAAAGACTTTCAGTGGGGTGTACTGATTTTTTGCATTATACTAATATATATATATATATATATATATATATATATATATATATATATATATATATATATATATATATATATATATATATATATATATATATAGTGTATATGTATATATATATATATATATATACATATATATATATATATATATATATATATATATATACTATGTATATATGCATTATACTAATATATATATTATATATAATGTGTAACGCAGTTCGTAAATATGGGAAGAAGGAGGTGGAAACCGCCGAACGTTCAAACAAAGTTTTAATACCAAAATAAACAAGTAATGCTGGCAGGCCCTCGCGGACGTCTGCCGGACACACAAACATGATAAAACATAAAATAAAGTTCAGGCCTGGTCGTCGCTCCTCCTTTTATTCTTCCGGAGCTCCTCACGGACGGTGCGCCTAGCAGGTGAAGCTAATTATCTTCTGGCGTCACCTCGTGCTGTTCCCTCACGGCTCTCGCCCACCCTGCTCATCACAATATATATATATACACACACTCACCTAAAGGATTATTAGGAACACCATACTAATACTGTGTTTGACCCCCTTTCACTTTTAGAACTGCTTTAATTCTACGTGGCATTGATTCAGCAGTGCGCTATAGCATTCTTCAGAAATGTTGGCCCATATTGATAGGATAGCATTTTGCAGTTGATGGAGCTCCCGTTCCACCACATCCCAAAGATGCTCTATTGGGTTGAGATCTGGTGACTGTGGGGGCCATTTTAGTACAGTGAACTCATTGTCATGTTCAAGAAACCAATTTGAAATGATTCGAGCTTTGTGACATGGTGCATTTTCCTGCTGGAAGTAGCCATCAGAGGATGATCATAAAGGGATGGACATGGTCAGAAACAATGCTCAGGTAGGCCGTGGCATTTAAACGATGCCCAATTGGCACTAAGGGGCCTAAAGTGTGCCAAGAAAACATCCCCCACACCATTACACCACCACCACCACCAGCCTGCACAGTGGTAACAAGGCATGATGGATCCATGTTCTCATTCTGTTTACGCCAAATTCTGACTCTACCATCTGAATGTCTCAACAGAAATCGAGACTCATCAGACCAGGCAACATTTTTTCAGTCTTCAACTGTCCAATTTTGGTGAGCTCGTGCAAATTGTAGCCTCTTTTTCCTATTTGTAGTGGAGATGAGTGGTACCCGGTGGGGTCTTCTGCTGTTGTAGCCCATCCGCCTCAAGGTTGTGCGTGTTGTGGCTTCACAAATGCTTTGCTGCATACCTCGGTTGTAACAAGTGGTTATTTCAGTCAAAGTTGGTCTTCTATCAGCTTGAATCAGTCGGCCCATTCTCCTCTGACCTCTAACATCAACAAGGCATTTTTGCCCACAGGACTGCCGCATACTGGATGTTTTTCCCTTTTCACACCATTCTTTATAAACCCTAGAAATGGTTGTGCGAGAAAATCCCAGTAACTGAGCAGATTGTGAAATACTCAGACCGGCCCGTCTGGCACCAACAACCATGCCACGCTCAAAATTGCTTAAATCACCCTTCTTTCCCATTCTGACATTCAGTTTGGAGTTCAGGAGATTGTCTTGACCAGGACCACACCCCTAAATGCATTGAAGCAACTGCCATGTGATTGGTTGATTAGATAATTGGATTAATGAGAAATTGAACAGGTAATAATAATCTAATAATAATCCTTTAGGTGAGTATGTATGTATACACTGTATATCTTATGGATTTTGTACCACGTACATTCTTAAAAAACAACAACAACTACAAAAACCTATTATCTCAGTGACAAGGCTAAGTGATTAGTACACATGCCACAATATATATTGTGGGCCACATGGGTTTGAATGCTTATAAATAAAAGTAGTAAAAGGCCAAAAATAAAAGTGCATTCAGGCAGGACATCCAGTAAAATCTCAGAGGATAGGTTTACAGCAACAACATCCAGGGTATGTTAGTTGATGAAAGGCTCCTGTGCTGGACGCTTCACTGGAACGCCAGCTGTAAATTTGAACCGTATTTAAAGAGCTCATGTCAGTTTTATGGAGCAAATATGAAGTCATGCGCACATAATTTCAACCATTGGCCGTCTGTTTATTTATCCTTCAGGTGTACGTTTGGGTGAGTGATATCCTTTGCAATATATCACGGCGTGGAAACATCTCTCTTGAATATTTCATCACAAGGCCCTCATTTTAGGCACCGTTATTGCAGGCTAGCCGTGATTGTTTTAGAAAGACAATAAATCACGTCCTAATTGTCTGCTTGTTTTCCACCTTGCATGGAAAATGTTGTGAGTATATGCTCTTTCCAAACACAAATGCAATCATAAGACAAATGCCACCTTGATGGATCATTCATTGTACAAAGCATTTATTTATTTCATTTTTTTAAGTGCTGGCAGAGTGGAATGAGAGCAGTCAGTCAAGAGAGCTGTTCTCTTGGAGAAATGAAAGGACATGGATCTGTGCCCTTGCAGAAACATGCAAGCGTCCTCTTTTGAATCTTTCAAATGGAAAGCAGATGCTTTTAAATGCCTTACAAATGACTGAATCTGTCAAAATGAGATGCATGATTTTCCCTCGGCCTCGCTGTTCCTTCTGTATATCTCCAGATGATGTATGATCCAGGCTGGAAGTTAAAATGGTTTGACGTTTTGTTCCTGCCACACAGCCAAGATGCTAAAACATGGCTTTGTTCCTCTGAAAGGAGTGTGATGGGTTGTGGAGATCTGTTTTCTGCACATCCTCCGTATTGTCTTGGTGCGACTGTCTGTAAATCAGTGCTAACTGGCCCACTGATGCCAGTCTTCATCACGGCAGTGCCCGCTGTTTCACTGCCACTCAGTGTGCTGATGGGAATTCAGGTTTAGAGCCCACTGTGAAGTCTACACTGAAGATGGTATGAGGTGTTGACAGCAACAAACAAACAAAAAAAAAGGCACATTAAACAGCATCAGCAAAAACAGCCTCTTACACTTTTCTGCATTTGTTGAAGCTTTGATACCTCATTAGTATTATTATCATCATCAAGACTATCTTACTTTAGATGAGAATTGTAAAACTAAATTTCAAAAAAGCTTTATTACACTCAATGACTTCAATATCCTGACAATCTATTTCCATGCAAAACTTATATTGTATAGGCAAATTGTAAAGCAGAGTAGATTTAAAGGCACAGTATGTAAGTTTTGCCACCAAAGGTTTCTTATTCAAAACAATATCAAAGGCGTAGCTTGATGACGCAGTAAATGAGCGTTAAATCATGGGAGGTGTCACCTCATGCATATGCTAATGTATTAAAGTTTAATTAACCTTACTGTGGTATGAAGCAGGGCGGGCCAAGAGCCTGGGACATTTTATGTTGAACTATCAGTAGGCTCTAATATGCAGTGATGGGCACTTTCAAAACACTGCTTCATGAAACTTTGGAACCTTTATGAATCTTCTGTTTTGAATCTGTCATCAAATGCATTAGAGACTTATTGGTAACATTTTTTACAGTGTTACATGTTACTTGTTACATGTTACTCATGCACTATAGTAGTATAACAGAAAATTATGCCTAATTACAAGCAACTAACCCTAAACCAATGCCGACTCATATCCCTGACCCCAAATTATGTATTGATAGGATAGCACATGTTGTTAATTAATATTACTCTCTACTTAAATGTATAATTACACTGTAAAAAGGACATCTTAATATAAAGTGTAACCAACTTCTTTCAAAAACATTTGACCCCAAACATTTGAACGGTAGTGTATGTATTTTAAATTAAATGTAAATTTGGCAATTTTATTTAATTTATTAGTATTTAAAGTGCCCCTATTAGGGACACGCCTTCCGTATTCTTCACAAAGCTTACACTATGTCATGCGCATTCCCTATTCAACTCACAGAAAAAACTTAACTGCCGCCGCGTTCGTTCCGCAAGTTGAATAGGGAAGTTGTAGGACATACAGCGTAAGCTTTTTGAAGAAAACGGAAAGCGGTCTGGCAGAATCACTTGTATTTATAAAGCATATACATTTTTATTTTATTTTTTTTAAAAATGACCGATTGTTTTGCTAGATAAGACCCTGTAACACAGTTCGTAGATACGGGAAGAAGAAGGTTGGAACCGGCGAATGTTAAACATAACTTTAATACCAAAATAAACAAATATAAAAGGAAAGTAATGCCGGCATACCCTCACAGACGTCTGCCGGCCACACAAACATAATAAAACATAAAATAAAGTCCAGGCCTGGTCCTCTCTCGACACTCAAGGCCGGTGCGCCTCACAGGTGGAGCTCATTATTTCTTGCGTCACTGGCCTCGCGCCGTTCCCTCGTGGCTCTCGCTCGCCCTGCTCGTCACATACCCCCATCGCCCCTCACAGGCCGGGGGGTACACCCGAGACGGCGCTTACTCCCCCACGGGGCCTGTCTCGGCGACCGCAGCACCGGGGGGTAAGGACAGATGAGACGAGAGAAAGGAGACGGAAGCACAGGGAGCGACAGAATGAGAGAGGGAAGAGAGGAAAAAGAGAAAAAAAAAATCTTGGTCCGGTTCCCAGACACGCTGCCGTTTGGTCTCTCAACCAGCCGAGAGGCTCTTCCTCGCAGTGCCATGTGATGGCTCGATCCTCCTCCGCCCCCTAGCGGCCGGCGATGGCTCCTCCGGCTGAGGGCAGCCGGCAGCAAGTCCACCATCCCCAGCTCCTCCCCTTCATGGCGAACAGTAGCAGGCTCCGGCCCACGGCGGCGACTCCTCTGCTCCCTCCTGGATGGCAGCCACCCCACCTAGTCCCAGGAGCACGGCATCGAACTCTCCGTCCCACCTTTCACTAGGCTCCAGCACCACCGCCTCGGGCAGCCTCTCGTGGTCTTCACTCCCGCGCTGCCCGACCTCGGCAGCTCCGTGATCCCCCTTAGCAGCGAGGGCTCATCGACAGCATGTCCCTCCTTCCTCCCGGGTTTCGGCACCAATGTAACACAGTTCGTAGATACGGGAAGAAGAAGGCGGGAACCGGCGAACGTTAAACATACCTTTAATACCAAAATAAACAAATACAAAATGAAAGTAATGCTGGCAGACCCTCGTGGACGTCTGTCGGCCACACAAACATAATAAAACATAAAATAAAGTCCAGACCTGGTCCTCTCTCATCCTTCACTGTCGTCGCTCCTCTTTTTATGCTTCCGGAGCTCCTCCTTGAGAGACTCAAGGCCGTTGCGCCTCACAGGTGGAGCTCATTATCTCTCGTGTCACCGGCCTCGCACCGTTCCCTCACGGCTCTCGCCCGCCCTGCTCATCACAGACCCTTATTCCTCATCTGGTATCATTTAACGGCCTTTGAAGCTGCACTGAAACTGTAATGTTGCCCTTCAATTGTTTGGGGTGCATTGAAGTCCACTATAAGGAGAATAATCCTGGAATGTTTTCATCAAAAACCTTAATTTCTTTTTGACTGAAGAAAGAAGGACATGGACAGTAAGTTATCTGGAAATTTTTATTTGAAAGTGGAATAATCCTTTAAACGAGTCATTTGTAATACGAATCCCATTTCTGTGAAGTTCACACGTCACAAGTTCACACATTTGCATAATGCCCGCCCGCCTACAGGTGTACCTTAGGCTGGCCACAATAAAAGGCCACTCTTAAATGTGCGGGAATGTCCACCAGAGCTGTTGCCCGTGAATTGAATGTTCATTTCTCTACCATAAACCATCTCCAAAAGTGTTTCAGAGAATTTGGAAGTACATCCAGTCGGCCTCACAACCGCAGACCACGTGTAACCACACCAGCCCAGGACCTCCACATCCAGCATCTTCACCTCCAAGATCGTCTGAGACCAGCTACCCAGACAGCTGCTGCAACAATCTGTTTGCATAACCAAAGAATTTCTGCACAAACTATCAGAATCCATCTCAGAGAAGCTCATCTGCATGCTCGTCATCCTCAACGGGGTCTCAACCTGATTGCAGTTCATCATCGTTACTGTCTTGAGTGGGCAAATGCTCACATTCGATGGCGTCTGGCACTTTGGAGAGGTGTTCTCTTCATGGATGAATCCGGGTTTTCACTGTACAGGGCAGATGGCAGACAGCGTGTATGGTGAGCGGTTTGCTGATGTCAGCGTTGTGGATCGAGTGGCCCATGGTGGCGGTGGGGTTATGGGCAGGCGTATGTTATGGACAACGAACACAGGTGCATTTTATTGATGGCATTTTGAATGCACAGAGATACTGTGATGAGATCCTGAGGCCCATTGTTATGCCATTCATCCACGACCATCATCTCATGTTGCAGCATGATAATGCACGGCCCCATGTTGCAAGGATCTGTACACAATTCCTGGAAGCTGAAAGCATCCCAGTTCTTGCATGGCCAGCATAATCATTGGACATGTCACCCATTGAGCATGTTTGGGATGCTCTGGATCGGCGTATACGACAGCGTGTTCCAGTTCCTGCCAATATCCAGCAACTTTGCACAGCCATTGAAGAGGCCACAACATTCGACAGGCCACAATCAACAACCTGATCAACTCTATGCAAAGGAGATGTGTTGCACTGCGTGAGGCAAATGGTGGTCACACCAGATACTGACTGCCTTTCGGACCCCCCGGGGTCTTCCCTGTGTTGATAATACAGTAAGAGGCTCAATAAGTTAACGATATCTCACAAATCCTTCAGATTGATCAGATGATGAACTTCCTCCAATTTGTATAATTGTAATTCAGTCAACAATCTTTCATGATTGTTCTTTATTGTCAAGGTGAAACTTGACTGGTTCCCCTAAAAATATTGGAAGGAATCATCTGACTCAATATTAATATGAATACAAAATATTAATATTTAAGACCCTAAACCACTAAATTTGTGGTACCTTCGAGTGAGGCTAATCCAAAATGACTAAACGTTTATAATTGTGTTCAGTGTAGAATTAAGAACCTTTAAAATAGCATAACAGGAGCACTTTAAAGTATTCGATATCTACCTCAAATTGAGTATCTGTTACCAATGTTAGCAATTCTACTGAAGCAGCAGGTTTAATTACTGTGATGTACTGTGACTGATTTAGATATCAATTTCCCTGTCATTTGTGGCCAGTCATTTGGGATCCAGCTGCTGGCATGAACATTTTTGTTTCACTAACCAGTTTGTAAGAATCCCCCGTGGATACTGCTAACTATTCTCTTTAGCCTTCAGTACTGTTGAGATTAGTCATTTTCTGTCATCACATTGATAACCTTTCCTAATTATTGCTTTCCTGTCATCCTGTGTGTCATAGGAAAACGGGTTGTGTTCATATTAAACTCTCCCTGGGGTTGGTGGCGTCCATTTGAAGGTGTCACATGTGAAGTCTTTCTCCCATGATACGCTCCCGTTCCTGCCTATTTGCCTTGCTAATCAAGTGTGAAGGATGATCCTGCAGGCCGCAGAGAGACCGTCTGTCACAGCGTAATAGGACAGAGACACGTGGATGAACCTGTGTGTGAATACTGTCATTAACCTGAAGGTGCAGCAAGGTGTGTAGAGCGATGATGAGCAAGTTCATGGATCAGAGCCTCAAAAAATCCACCTTGAATTTTAGGATGCCGCATTTTCAGGCAAGCGGTGATATCTAGACCGCGGCATTACCTACTCTCTGACGGCTGAACGCTAGTGAGCTTTTGTCACCTCTGCTAATAATCCTGATATATGCAGATGTGTCCCACATGTGCTCTCACAATCTGTAATGTTTTATTAGATAGTAAAAGTTTTCTGTCACCTTGAACGCACCTGTTCCCTTGCGAAGTGGCATATTGGGAGATCATTTATGACAGAGAATGATGGTTCCTTTTGGATTAGCTATCAGAACGTGAAGGAATTTGTTTTGCAGATTAAGGCAATTACGCTTATAGTTCTAAAAGCCAGAGTTTTGACTATTAGCATAAAGTCTGGTGCATGATGTATAGTTTAAAAACCTTTGATGTTGTGCAACAAAGTTGTAGCTATGTAATTTATTGTGCTCAAATGCTATTGGCTAACATTTAGTGAAATCAAGTTTACTTACTGCCAACTGCCTAATGCTGCGTTCACACCAAACACGAATAGAGCGTCAAATTCGTGTCTACCGCGTCTAGTTTGCCGCTTGAACATTTTGAATGCATTCGCGCGTCTAGAGCGAAATAGACGCGCATAAAAAAACAAGCGTCCGAGGCGAAATCCGCTTCTTGTGGGAGGGGCAAGTGCTAGGCGGTTGTCTATTTGCAAGATGGCTGATGTTGATCGTGCGTTCATTGAGAGAGCCACTGCTTTGTATTTACTCTGGAGAGCAGAACAGTGGCGTAGGGGTCAGCGTCGCGGGAAGGCCGCGGGTCGATAAACGTGTACGTGACTCAAAAGTGAAATGTGTATTTACAACTTACCAGGTAGCCCAATCTCCTCACTGACACTCTTCCAAGCGAGCTCCTTTTTATTCCTGTTTGAAGTATGAACTTGTGTCATAAATCTCTGGGTTCATTTGGTGTGAACACAGCATTATACTAAATACTATGTTTATATTTTACAAAATTCAGTGTCTTTACCTGAAAATAAAATGTGGCCAATCTAGTGGCTACTGTGATAAAAATACGATGGGGGTTTGGGTGGGGACGGGGGTCTAATATGAAAAATGACACATTCGTACAAATAAGAAAAATATTTATTTAATTCAGCATTTTTGTGTGTATGTGAGTGAGTGAGTGAGTGAGTGAGTGAGTGAGTGAGTGAGTGAGTGAGTGTGAGAGATAGATAATGGTAATATAATCATACACATTATATTGTTGTTTTTCCTCAACATTGTAATGTGAAACAATATAAACATGGTAACCATATTCCGACTCTAGTGTACCTTATATGTACGTTACGTTCGGCACGATAACTGGCGCACTCTGCTTTACTAGTGTTTTTTCCCGCTCGCTGCTTGAGTCTATAATGCTTTTGTTCTTTAGGCCTATATTTTTTGTTTACACATATTGTTTAATGTTTTAAACTGAATGAAAGATAAAACACAAACTTGTTGTGTATATTACCTAATCATAAGTTTGTTAAGAAATGGTGACGACAACTTGAATAAAAAATAAAAATAAAAAACGTCTCTCATTTTCTCAAAATAATCGTAATTTAAAGCTGCTGTCCGCGTTTTTTGGCCCTCTAGAGGTTAATAAACAGAACTGAACACGTCTTGCGGAGGAACATTCTAGCCGGAGCTACTTTTCTCCGTGTATGTCTCATAGTATGTCTATGGCGAGTCACGAAGTTACATACTCTGCGGCGAGTCCTACCAGTCCGGTCTGAAATAGTCCGAATATAAACACTTATTATAAGTGTACCATAATGATTCAGGATAAGACAGAAACACGGTTTGGAAAATGGATTCATGTTGTATATTCTCATTATATAATTTTTGTACATTTTTAACACAAAAAAAGTTGCGGACTGCAGCTTTAAATGCACGAATGTTAGTTTTTTTACTTGCCCAAATATTCGAATACAATATTTTGGAAAAATGCCAATCACTACTAGCCAGGCAAGTTCACGTAAAAGTACTCTGGACAAACTGTTAACTAACCTACCAGCTGCCTGGACACAAATATTCCCCAGCAATTTGATGAGATGACTTACAATTCGGTAAATTTGGTTTTATATTCGCACATTCGGCCATCCGTATTCAATAGCCTTGTTAATCACACTACATTCAGTGGACATTCACAAGTAAATATGCCATTAAAACAATACTTGCCTATTTTGATCGACTGTGAAAAATGTTGTAAGTTGACAATCGTTGGTTGTCAATATCATGTCGCTGCTTAAAATTCGCAAACATTAATTTATTGCACATTTATTGGAAAGTCTGAATTTATCAGAAGTCCGAATGTGCAAATATAAAACCAATTTTACCCAAGTATGACTTACTGTACTCATAGGATATGGTCCCACATCGATCACGATCAGTCTGTAGCCAGATGTGAATCAATGTGACTGACAGATGTCCTCCTCTGTAGCTAACTACTTCAGCGAGCATCTCAATCAGTGCGCGAGCCCGTGAATCACAGAATGTGTCGTTGGAATCAGAACATAAATATTTTTGTGGCGGGAATATCTAAATCTTACCCGGATACAGTAATTCTATTTTCTGATTGGCTGTTCGGTAGCTATATTTTTTTTTATTACATTAACTGGTGCGTGGCAGGGCCTTCTGAACTCTATGGGGAACTGGCTTGATTCCTCTAATAGTGGCGCAACTTGTTGTGCATTATCCTGGAGATTTCTCTGCATGAGAAATACAAGGTGTGGTGTGTGAGTGTGTGAACGGGTTGAAATGCGTGTGTCTCACGCCCAATGCGTGAGACTTGAGAGCCCTGAGTCTTTCTTAACCCAATCAACTCATTCTTAGACCAGTCTTCTAACCTGGGTTGCTGGTCTTGGTTGGTCTGCTTTTAAGGATATTTTGGGCAGTTTGCAGTTGGTCAAGGTGGGAGACCATCTTTAAAAAAAGTTAAGACCATTTAAACTGGCAGAAAACAGCAAACCTTCTTAGGTTCTCTGATGGATGGAAATCATTGGAAGTCTGTAAGTTGCTTAGCATCAAAACAGCCAATCAGATCGGAGCTTGTAGATTTTTTTCTAGATTGATTGATTGATTGATTCATTCATTCATTCATTCATTGATTCATTGATTCATTGATTCATTCATTAATTCATTCAAAGGACAAAAAGCACCAAAAGTCATTCATACTACTAGTGGAAGTAGTTTTCAGATGTAAGCTAATTCCATTGTTTCTGAACATGTGTCCAAACAATTGTACATGAAATTGATGTGTATTTTATGCACATCTTTTTGAGATTTTCAGCAGACAGGGGTTCAATTTAAGGGGGCATTTACACAACACCATTTTCAACTAAAAACAGAACATTTGTTATGCGTTCTGGCCATTTATTTACACTACAATGGTGTTCTGGGGGCCTGAAAATGTAAACTTTTAAAAAGAGGTTTCAAAGTGCATGTTTTTGAAACCAATACCATTATCATCCTCAAGTACACAAAAATGAGAATTTGTGAAAACGTTGACATCATGTACATGTGTATTACATGTTCAGTATCTAGGCACATAGTGATTCTTTACAAAGTGACATCGCCAACTACTGAAAGCTATTGTAGAGTTTTTGATGGCTTGGAATAAAGTTCATAGGCTTATTTGGACTAGTTGTCATCCAGTAAGTGTCAAAAGACTTTTTTTAATAGTGATGCAACTTTAGTTGTAAAGTAGCTTTATATTAAACAGAATAATGTAGAGTAGGCCAGAAATTTTTGGGAAATAAACCCTTTCAGGAGAATCCCCCCCCACCCCCCACCCCCCAATTTCAGGAAAACATCAAATTGTCAATATTGTAATCAAAACTGCAAAACAAATTTCCTGTTTGTTGTTCCTAATCCCACCCAACAACCACCCCTCGCCCCACCACCCCCGCCAGAACATAAACCGTCTCTCTCTTTTGGCTGGCATGCTGTTTAATTGCCCTGGTTCTTTTTGATAGGTTTAATTACTGTTTGTGCGCTTATGTTTGCATCTGTGCAGAGGGTAAACGCAACTGTATGATGCCAATGGCACATAAAATATAATGACCACACCAGGCTTTTGAATTAGTCAGAGCTTATATTAAAACATTTAGATGATTGATGTCATAAAAGTTAGGAGCTTGTGATTGCAGGGATTCTTACTGCAATCAAAAAGCCATTTGTCTGCAATGACTGTTTTTGCATTGAGGACAATACAAAATGATGAGGGGTTCAATTAGCATGTTGAAGAGCCAGTTTGGTAGGTTGATAAATAAGAGAGTGACATTCTGTTCTACCTGTCTCGCTGTCTCTTTTTTTTCTGGGCATCTTTGAAATGCTGAAAGAAGATGCTTTGCTAAAAAAAGCCCTTTGCCAGCAGTTCTGTCACTCTAGTGGGCGGCTGGCATGTTTTGGCCGGTTTAGGCGGCCTGTAATAAGGCAGACAGGCTGGATTGGTAGCTGTGTGAGAGCTCTCTTTGTTCTGACAGTCCTGTAGTTAGGGTGTGAAGCGAATAAAGGCAGTTTGATTCATTTTCCCCCCGCTGGGTTCATCACAGGCTAAAAGACTGTCTGTATCGCTCAGTTCGTGTCCTGCTTTTTTGTGTGTCC
Source organism: Chanodichthys erythropterus (assembly GCF_024489055.1). Lineage (NCBI taxonomy): Eukaryota > Metazoa > Chordata > Actinopteri > Cypriniformes > Xenocyprididae > Chanodichthys > Chanodichthys erythropterus. The sequence continues at coordinate 30,301,704 of NC_090226.1, forward strand.
AAAATAGCCCTATTAAACGTCAAAACTTGAGCTGGAGGGAAAAAAGAAAGCAAAAAAAGAGAGAAAATCTCTCTCTCTTACCTTGTACACCTTCACATCTTTTATTTTTAAGCTTTATCTTTATTTTCAGGGGAAAAAGCAATCACACAAGCAAACAAATACTTGACACACCTCTCCGTCAAGGAGAGAAGAGCACCACATGCAAAGTCAAAGGCCGCAGAGTCCCTCTGTTAATCGTCTCATCAGTGCAGACGGGTTACACTGCTCTGAAATTATGAGGTGGGGACTTCCTGTGTTCCATCTTGGTCACATTTAGCACTGTATTGACTTCTTGACCCGCTCTTCACCACACATAACTAGATCCTGAGCCTACAGTCCTACTCTATCAGAGAGGTCACGTTCCCTGTGCTAAGCACTAATTGTTGCATTAAATTTCACCCTGTTGGCTGCCATGGCTTCTGCCATTTTAATTTCCAGCTAACTGTATAGCTCCCAAATGTGATTCCAAGTGTTAATTGGGGATTTGCAATCCATTGGCGCTTCCAATGGCATCTCCATTTTTCTACCTTATTTATTTACATGCCTTCCTCTTTATGTGGTTATTGTCCAATCACATTACCCAGCTGCTCAGTTTGCCCACCACACGTCTGCTGGTGTTAGCAGAGCTTCAGTTCTTTTGTAGATTTGTCAATGTTGCTGTAGACTAATAAGGTCAGATGTTTGAAAGGAGGCATCAGCAAATGACTGTAAACCTGCAAAGAGAAAAAGATTAAAGAGGTCAAATGACTTAGAATAATGCCACTGAGCTGATGTTTCTGTACTGTGAGAAATCACGTGTGAGCAATCACGCAAAACACTTCACATGGTGTAAATCAGAAATCTAATTTGTCCTATTTATGAATGTTTCTGGCAATAGTGGCATCTATTTTTATTTTATTTTTTTCAGTGGAAGACATCAATGAGCATATGATTGATACAATCAAGCTGCATATTTATTACAATACACTGCCATGGCAATTTGTAACTATTTTACATTTTGGATCATTGGTGGGGAGTTCATATGAATTTTTTTTGTTGTTGTTGTTGTTGTCGTCGTTGTTGTTTTCCCTGCTTACGCCCTACTGACAGTCAAATCGTACTTTTCATATGAATCTAATCCAACCTGGTCCCATGGAAAGACGTACCTGTGGGAACGTTTTCGGGAGTCGCTAAAATGCGTACCAATACGTACATATCACTGCAGTTTCCAACAGAAAAGAACACTAGAGGCAGTAAAACAGCAAGCGCTTTTAATCGTTTTCATACACAGTTACGATTACAGGGTCAGATTATAGATTAATAAAGACTAGTTTTTACGTCTCTTTGCACAAAACGCTTTTTACCAAAGTGCATGATTTGTAAACTAATATATTTTGGACTTTGCATCGGTTAACTAGGTCCAAATGTTTCGCTATTCTGACAAAACAAGCTTGCTAGGTAGCTCAGCTGATACAGAGTTGGACTTAGGACAAGGAAGCCGGTACGAATTCGGGGAAAAATGAGTCACGGTAAAAGAGCTCAAAGATAAGAGGTCAAAACAGCATGATGCCGGATGCTTTTTATGTCACATTTGCTTAGAAAACCAGAACACCAACGGGTAGGTTTAGGTGTAGTGTTGGTGGCACGTTATTTTAACATATAATGGAGCACTACACTTTTAGTGCCACTCACAGGACAAAATTTCAAATCAGAACTGTAGTGATTCGTATAAAAACCAACGTCATAAAAACATACCATATTCACGTTTCTCTGTTCCAGCAAAAACAATGAACATACTTTTAGTGCCACTCAGTGGACATTTCACATTGAAACTGCAGTGATATACGCAAAACAAATTGTGTTTGACCACCATCAGAGACATCAAAGCCAGTGGCAAATGTCAGAAGAAGAAGAAGTTTTATTTATATAGCGCCTTTCCATAGCTCAAGGTCGCTTCACATAGTGCTATACAATACAGAAGGACTTGCCGGGGTACACCGCACAGAGAATGCCCGAACCTCACAACTCAAAATTCACTGAGCAAATTTTCAAATGGGCTCAATCTTTATAAATAAACCACAGATTTGAGGTTTAAGCAACTACATTTTTGCCTGAAAAACTCTTAAAATGACATTTTGACACAGCAACAGTATTTTGAAAATTATAATTGTTTTTGTCCTCCGCCATTGCCACTCGCTGAGAAACGCTGCCTGTTTAGAATGGCACAGAGACAAGGGGAGTGAACAGTCCCCGTGCTGATAATGGAGGGCTTCTTTGCAAATCAGATTAGATGAACCAGAACTAACTGTTATAATTATATTAATATTGTATCAAGAACTGTATATAGTCTGATTTATAACTATATATTATCAATATAGATTACATTTTTTGTGTATGTGTTTGCACGCCAATGTTTACATATTCAAATATGTTTAATATTTACAGATGTCTGATTTCAATTCAGACCCTAGTAAAAATACCATCCAAATGACAGTGTTGTTTTCTTTTCTTTCCTAATCATCCTCTTCCCTCATATTCTTTGTTGAAGCAAAGGCTATTTTTTCCATCCCCAGTGACACGTGTGTGGCAGCCCATGTTGGGAAGAAATATACCAGTTAATACAGTATCTGATTACATTCCAGCAAGCTGCACATGAAAGCCAAAACGTATCTTGTGTGCCTCTCATGGAGACTCCTGAGATGAATTCGGTTCTGATGTGACCACAATGCTATGAGCAGCCTAATGTGTTTGAAAAACTTATTCTGAGCCCATTTACTGAAGTATTCATATCAGCATGTTTAACATCCCTCCTGATAAGATTTTCTTTCAAATTTGAACATGAATTTTAATGGCTTACAGAGTTTATAAAATTGGTTTTGTAAAAATGTCTGACTCTTTGTGGGAAACTAAATGGCTATTGATCTTATGACCTGAGATAGAGGCAAAATGTTTTTCACACTTTTGAAGTTTTTTTTTTCATGAGCGAGGGTACCACCTTCAACCCCTTGGTTTCCTGCAAAAGGTACAAAGAGTTTATGGATTGTCAGACTTCTTTGATCAATGACCAATGCTGAGCCCTCAGGAACTCACAGATCTTTTCTTACATATTGTGACATACATCCAATTAAAATGTATGGTGGGGACTTGGTTCTATCCATCGGTTGTTGATTGGATGGAGGCTGAATGTAAATGTGAGCCTGCAGTTTAAAGGATTAGTTCACCCAAAAATGAAACTTCTGTCATTTATTACTCATGCTCATGCCGTTCCAGACCCGTAAGACCTTCGTTAATCTTCGGAACGCAAATTGAGATATTTTTGTTGAAATCCGATGGCTCTATGAGACCTGCATAGGGAGCAATGATATTTCCTCTCTCAAGATCCATTAATGTACTAAAAACATATTTAAATCAGTTCATGTGAGTACAGTGGTTCTATATTAATATTATAAAGTGACAAGAATATTCTGGTGCGCCAAAAAAAAAAAGGCTTATTTAGTGATGGCCGATTTAAAAACATTGCTTCAGGAATATTTGTGGGCATACATGTATCAGTGTGACGAATCCGCAGATTGGAGCACCAAAGTCACGTGATTTCAGCAGTTTGGCGGTTTGACATGAGATCTGAATCATGATTTGACACGCCGATTCATTATGCACCGAATCTTCCTGAAGCAGTGTTTTGAAATCAGCCATCAGTAAATAAGTCGGTATTTTGTTTTTCTGGCGCACCAAAAATATTCTCGTCGCTTTATATTATTAATATTGAACCACTGTACTCACATGAACTGATTTAAATATGTTTTTAGTACATTAATGGATCATGAGAAAGGAAATGTCATTGCTGGCTATGGAGGCCTCACCGAGTCTATATATATATATGTATATATAGTGTATGTTCATAATAGGACAAAATAGGACATGCAGACTTTAAGCAAAAAGAAACATGGAAGCAGCTTACTAAAGTAATGCTACTAAATTATGAACATTTATCAGAAGCATGGTGGTAGTATTAGTGGTGAAATGCAAACAGATGCTTTATTGCTGTTAATATCACATTATAAAACAGTTAATTTTAGTCCCTTATTGGCTAAGAGTTTCATGGGCTGTTTGATTCTTTGTATTAGCAATATTCAGAAGTCTTATTCTTTGATTGTAAGGTTATTGCACATCAGTGATGCATTTGATTTGCTGTGAAATGTTTTGATTTGTTACGTAGGGTGAAGGACGGGAAGAAGAGAAACGGAGCATTTGGGAGGAAGAAAACGACAATCAAAAAATTAGACGTATGATATGAGATGTATGAATCTTTTTTAATAAAAGCTGTTTGGAGTCAAACAGGGCGGTTGTGAAGGAGGACTCCTCTCTCTGAGCTTTCTCTTTTGAGTGCTGATGCCTATCAGAATCATTCATCCATTTCCAATTCAAATTGGGCCTATCTCTCCCACATCAGAACCATTGATATTCCAATAATTTGTCTGGCACGGAGGGTCTGCTCTATTTTGCTTGTGTAGAAGGATGTGGGCTTGTGTGTGTGGGTTTACATCAGTGTGTATGTGTGTGTGCTGTAGATCTCATTTTATTAGTATTCAGGGCAGGGACAAAAAAATTTCAAGGTCCACAGCTCCTTTCTTCATTTATATGTTTAGCCTGCCGATGTTTTGTCTAACGATAGTTATTGTATATAGAGTTTTCCATTCGTCTATATTAAGTTAGGTGATACTGGCCACTCTGTTTGTCTTCATCTCTTGTGCATTAAGAGGTTTGTTCTACTCGAATTCTCCAATAACTTTCCATTGTATAACTTTAGAAAACACTTTGACAGTTAAAGGTGAATCTGTTACAAAGGCTAAAATGAATGTTTTGCATTACTGTAAATACAACAGAATATTCCGGGTGCAAAACTAGTTAAGGCACAATATGTCAATTTTCGCCACTGAGGTCGCCTATTAAACGCACACCTTGGATATTTAGTGACATCATTCTTTACCCTCCTCCCCATTCATTTTTTAAAGTTAGACATCAACCTTCTTAGTATTCCACAATCAGTTCATTATAAACGATATAATAATAATAATAATAATAATAATAATAATACAATTATAAAAGAATGCCTTTTTTCAAATTCATTTTTTTTGTGAAAAATTGTATAGGGTCGTCAACGACCCAAGGTGTGTAACAGTGTAAGTGTATTTTTTAATTGAATCTTTGATGACTGAATAAGTGCAATTCACCTTTATTCCACAAGGTGGCAATGTCTGATGCACAATGATGAAGTGACATTTCACTCATAGTTACCGCAGGCAGAAAACAAAAGGATAGGAAGTATCACTGTCACTTGATGGTGGATCTGGTGAAGAAGCTGTCAGTGATCAAAATATTGATTTTGAAGAAGTTAAAAATGATAGTTTTGAGAATATGTGATGAAGGGTGTACAAATGTTAGTAACACATCTGTTAATGTTGAAAAAGTGTACACTTTACAATAAGGTTCATAAATTCCATTAATGAATGCTTTGTTGAATGTAAGTAATGATAATAAAGTGCATATAAACATGAACAACATATCTGTTCATGTTCAGATGGTTTCCACTTCAGAATTATGTTTAGGCCTACAGCCCAAATCAGTGCTTTGTAATTAAATAATGCTGATAAGGGTACACAATGGCATTTTTACCTTTAGGGTATGATGGTAAGTTAGAAATGTTCACCCTTAGTGTGTCAACTGTTACATAAACTAATGTAAATATGTACAGTAAGTTAACCTTAAAACATTAAGGCTATTTACAGGCATTTTTCGTGATTATTTCATATGATCTAATGCATTAACTACTTGCACTGTTAACATGAATAGATGCATAAATATATGTGCGAGTTAACGTTAACAAAGATTAACTAATGCTGAACAGAGGTATTGTTAATAGTTAGGTAATGTTAGCTAATGAATTAACTAATGCTAACTAATTGTGCAGTTAACATGAATACATGCATTAATATATGCGTTAACATTAACAAACATTAACTAATGCTGAACAGAGGTGTTGTTCATGGTTTGTTAATGTTAACTAAAGGGTTAGTTCACCCAAAAAATAAAATTCTGTCATTTATTTCTTAGCTTCATTACGTTCCACACCCGTAAAACCTTCGTTAAACTTCGGGACACAAATTAAGATATTTTAGTTGAAATCCGATGGCTCAGTGAGGCCTCCATAGGGAGCAATGACACTTCCTCTCTCAAGATCCATTAATGTAATAAAAGCATATTTAAGTCGGTTCATGTGAGTACAGTGGTTCAATATTAATATTATAAAGAGAATATTTTTGGAGCGCTAAAAAAAAAAAAAAAAAACCGACTTATTTAGTGATGGCTGATTTCAAAACACTGCTTCATGAAGCTTCGGAGCATAAGGAATCAGTGTATCGAATCATGATTCAGATCGTGTGTCAAACTGCTACTGGCTTAAATCACGTGACTTTGGCGCTCTGAAGAGCAGATTCGACACACTGATTCATGTATGCTCCGAAGCTTCATGAAGCAGTATTTTGAAATCGGCCATCACTAAATAAGTCGTTATTTTGTTTGGGTTTTTTTGGCGCTCCAAAAATATTCTCATCGCTTTATAATATTAATATTGAACCACTGTACTCACATGAACCGATTTAAATGTTTTTAGTACATTAATGGATCTTGAGAGAGGAAATGTCATTGCTATGAAGGCCTTGCGGAGTCATCAGATTTTAACTAAAATATCTTAATTTGTGGTTGAAGGTCTTACGGATGTGGAACGGCATGAGGGTGAACTAACCCTTTAACTAATGTTAACTAATGCAACCTTATTGTAAAGTGTTACCAAAACATCTGCTCAAACTGAAGCCTTCCAATCTCCAAAAGGTAACAAAATATGTTTTATTTAATTCTTCTGTAATTGTTACTCTAATATCAGGAGAGTTTTATGTTATCGCAACAAGTAGAGAACCATCTGTGCTAGATATAGATTCGGGTCACCGAAGACCTGAATATGTTATAATGATTGGCGAAACATTCATGCCTTTAAGGGTTAAAATAATGTATTCTAAAGGGAAGTCAATTGGGCAAGGCATTGTGCAGGATTAAGAGAAGAATCGAAGCAGAAATGTGAAGCTTTTTTATAATATTCAGTTATTCAACAGCACGTCACAGGTGTTATCAATGGAGCTTGAATTGTATGTAACCCAGAATGCATTCCCTGTCCTAGCTTGTACTATTTTGAACGATGACTGAAACTTTGTATTACTGGCACATCTCATGTTTATTGCAGTCTTATGATGAATCGCTTGTTGTATTCCTCAATTGTCACTTGTCAATTGTCAAAAAGTCACTTTGGATAAAAGCGTCTGCTAAATTAATAAATATAAAATGTTAATGTAATATTCACTCAAGTTGTCCTCATATCTCACATTTCCGGGAGTGTGATGTAGATAATGTGCTTTTTTCTCGATTCAACGGTTTTTCCCTTGACAAGCTCCTCTTACAGATGTTCTAGTGTGTCCTCTTCGCGTCGTTGAGCGGTTTCGGGATCTTCGTCCTGAAGAGGTGGCAGATCTGTTCATGACCACACAGAGAGTAGCCAATGGAATCGAGAAACACTTCCAAGCATCCTCCCTAACCATCGCCATACAGGTATGATGGGATTCAGCAAATACATGTCCATTGTGATAAATTTAGCATGGTGATTCTAGTCTTTCAAAATGTAAATATATGTGTGACCCATGCAGGCAAAATGAGTTGCAATGAGCAAAAATTAGTTATTTTCACATTCTCTATTAAAAAAAAAAAAAAAAAAAAAAAAAAAAAAAAAAAACTCAAAATGATGTTTTATTTAATTAAAAATATTCTTCTATTTGAAAGAATAGTTTTCTATTTGAATATATTTCACAAAGTAATTTATTCCTGTGATGCAAAGCTGAATTTTCAGCATCATTACTCCAGTCTTCAGTGTCACATGACCCTTCAGAAATCATTCTAATATGCTGATCTGCTGCTCAAGAAACATGTAATGTGTACAATTGCACAAAATATTTATGTACAATATTTTTTTTCAGGATTATTTGATGAATATAAAGTTCAAAAGAACAGTGTTTATCTGAAATCTAATCTTTTGTAACATTATAAATGTCTTTACTACCACTTTTGATTGATTTAATGCATCCTTGCTGAATAAAAGTATTAATTTCTTTAATTTCTTTTCAAAAAAGTAAAAATAAAAATTCTTACTGACCCCAAACTTTTGAACGGTAGTGTATAATGCTACAGAAGCTTTGTATTTCAGATAAATGCTGTTCTTTTGAACTTTCTATTCATCAAGGAATCCTGAAAAAAAAAGTACACAACTGTTTTCAACATTGAAAATAAACATAAATGTTTATTGAGCAGCAAATCAGCATATTGGAATGATTTCTGAAGGATCATGTGACACTGAAAACTGGAGTAACGATGCTGAAAATTCAGCTTTGCATCACAGGAATAAATTACTTTGTCAAATATATTTAAATAGTTATTTTAAATTGTAATAATATTTCACAATATTACTGTTTTTTACTGTATTTTTAATTAAATAAATGTAGCCTTGGTGAGCAGATGAAACTTCTTTTAAAAACATTAAAAATCTTAGTGGTTCCAAACTTTTGGACTGTACTGTATATATATATATATGGGATATTCAACTTTTTTCCATGATTCCACAATTGTTTGATTAACATTAATGAAACCTACAGCCTACATATTAAGACCTACTGTACCAAACAGATCTAATTTAATGTTACACCTCAGATGTTTTTCCCCAACAGTTAACCAAACGTTCACTCAAGACATAACAGATAATGTTTGCGTGAATACTCACCAAGGCAGTAATACTGTAAATACTGTAATTCTGCATATATCGGGATTGCACAATGTCTGAGGAATCTTTGTGCACACACTTCAAGTCTGTCATGTCATCAGTAAGATCGTTTTTGAAAATCAGATATCAGCATGAGTTTGAAAATCACACATGAAAATATCACACCAAATGGCACCTGCACATTACCTTCACTTTTACTACTAACTGTTGTCAAGGTGATTTTTGGGGGATGCATGAAGTAGTTTCTCTTCAATTTCACACAGGTGCCGCAAAGTAACCACAGGTGTAGAGAATGTTCCACTAACATTTAACAACCTGAAAGTGCCAAAATATTTTTTCTTCATTTTTAATAATATATTTGTGTCTTTCTTTAACCCTATAAGGCAGGGATATCCAACTTCAGTCCTGGAGGGCTTCTGTCCTGCAGAGTTTTGCTCCAACCCTAATCAAACTAACCTGAACAAGTTAATCATAAACTGCTTCTCAATTCGAAGGCTGCATCCTCCAGAGGTCGCATTTGAAAGCTGCATACATCATCGAGGCGGTCTCATTTAAGAAAAGTAACTGTTAAATTACAGTATTTTACACCTCATGAGGAATAAGACATCTTGATGATGTATGCAGACTTCAACTGTGACCTGTGGAGGACACAGCCTCTGAAATGAGACACAGCTAATGTCTTCAGGATTACTAAGGCTACAGACAGACGAGTTTTTCTTTTTTTCTTTTCGGGGTTAAACTCTGCAGGACAGTGGCACTCCAGGACTGACATTGCCTCTCCCTGTTATAAGCCCTACTGTATCATATTTTATATTTCACATTATGAAATAAACGTTTTTCTCCAAAACACGTTGGTCACAATTATTGGCACCCCTAGGATTTGTAATGAGTAAAATATCTCTAAAGTATATTCCCATTCATATTTACATTTATTTGGCACACCGGGGTGATCATGAACATGAAATTGTCCAGCCATGACTTCCTGTTCTACAGGAGTATAAACATGAGGAAACACAAAGGCCAAATTCCCGTAATCATTCACCACAATGAGTAAAACCAAATAATATAGTTCTGATGTGCAGCAGAAGATTGTTGAGCTTCACCAAATAGAAAATGGCTGTAAGAAAATAGCTAAAGCACTGAAAATCCCAATTTCCACTATCAGGGCAATAATTAAGAAGTTCCAATAAACTAAAGATGTTACAAATCTGCCTGGAAAAGGACGTGTGTCTAAATCATCCTAATGTGCGGTGAAGAGGAAAGTTTGAGTGGCCAAAGACTCTCCAAGGATCACAGCTGGAGAAATGCAGAGATTAGTTGAGTCTTGAGTCATAGAAAAAAATAAAAATAAATAAATAAATCAAACAGCCCTTACATCACCACAAGTTGTTTGGGAGGGTTTCAAGAAAAATCCTCTGCTCTCATCCAGAAACAATCTCCAGCATATTCAGTTGTCAGACAAGACTGGAACTTTAATGCTTCCGGCTTCTATGGTCAGATGAAACAAACAAACAAAAATAGCTTTTAGGCAGCAAACCCACCAGATGGATTTGGTGCACACATGGATAAAAAGTACCCCATGTCCACGGTTAAATATACTTCTGAATCTTTAATGTTGTGGGCCTATTTTGTCTGCTGGAGGTCCTGGACATCTTGTTCAGATACATGGCATCATGGATTCTATCAAATACCAACAGATAAAAAAATCTAAACATTACCGCTTCTGCTAGAAATCCAATAATGGGCTGTGGTTGGATCTTCCATCAGGACAGTGATCCAAAACAAACATCAAAACCAACACAAAAATGTGTCACTGAGCACAAAATGAAGCTTCTGCCATGACCATCCCAGTTCCCTGACCTGAACCCTAAAGAAAATGAGTGGAGTGAACTGAAGAGAAGAAGCACCAACATGGAGCTGGAATCTGAAGGATCTGGAGAGATTCTTTATGGTGGAATGGTCTTTGATCTCTCCTCAGGTGTTGTCCAAACTCATCAGGCGTTATAGGTGAAGACTCAGAGCAGTTATCTTGGAAAAAGGAGGTTGCAAAAAGTACTGAATAAAAGGGTGCTAATAATTGTGGCCAACATGTTTTGGAGAAAAGCATTTATTTCATAATGTGATTTTCCCCCCACTTTCAATTATTTTCCTTCAGTGAAAGGTTAGATTTTTGCTTATATTATTAATTAAAGGTCAAAAGTATAAACAATGCAAATTTATTTTTATAGTCATCTTTGATCGTATTTACCAAGGGTGCCACCACTGTGTGTTTTGCCCTCCCATAATAAAATCTACAGAGCTTACAACTAAGCATTTAAATATCATCTTACCATGGTACCATAATGAGAGATATAGTGACAACTGATATTTATATCAATTTTAGTTGTCTGCTATAATGTGTCATCATCATAGATAACATTGATTTACGTTACAAAGTACCAGAATTTCATTTTCTTAATTAAAATCAAGTAAATCATCACCATAATATGAGCCATAACCTGATTTATCAAGGTTACTCAACATAAAGCACACAATTATTATTACTATTACCATTATTTTGTTTAAAAGGTTCAATAAATGGTTCCATAAAAAAAAAAAAAAAAAAAAAAAAATATATATATATATATATATATATATATATATATATATATATATATATATATATATATATATATATATGTCAGGCTTTACAGGGTTAAAATAAATGACTCTTGGTTTAATTTGTGGTTTAATATTTAATGATGGCTGTCAGACTCTGTTCATCGAGGGCCACTCTCCTGTAGAGTTTAGCTCCAACCATAGTTTCTGTAAATACATCTAAGCCATCAAGGATTTCAGGATTACTAGAAATTTCCAAGCACGTGTTTTGGAGCTGGTTGGAGCTAAACTCTGCAGGACAGTGGCCCTCCAGGACCGGAGTTTGAGTGGCCAAAGACTCTCTTGACACATGTGGTTTCGTGCATAATGCTGTAGCTTACATACATGCTTAAGTGTTGCCTAAGAATACAAATACTTTTGGGGTCACTTTTTTCTTGTTTCTTATAGCTATCAATAAAGTGTGTTTCCTATTCAGTGTGTGTATAACAGATACATTTTGTATGCTTATTTCAAATGGTTTCCTATTTCAAGACACAAAAACCAACAAAAGAAAAGCATTTTGTTTATCAGACAAAAGAGAATAATCAATATCCTTTTCTGCAGGAGTTGATATGAGATTAGATTTCCTTGCTTTCATAAAATAGTAAGATGCTTTTCTACAGTTAAATTTCTTTCTCCAAAAAGGTGATGCATCTGAGGTGTTTAATTTTCATGTGAAAATGATAAGTGAGAGAATACTAAATAAATATCTACACTTTTTACAAAAAGCAATGGGATATATCATTTTTGCCATGTAGAAAATAATGTTTAAAAGGCAAAATTTTAATTTGCATTAATTGTCTATCCACTTTAATTGTACAATATATATTTATATATAATGAAATAATTATTCAATAATTATTAGTATTTAAACTAAATGATTCAAAACATATTTTAAATATATCTTGGCTCAAAAGCATTAACAGACCTAAAAAAATAAAAAGGCACTTTGACATTCACATGGTCACGTGAAAGTGCAGAGATTCATTTGCAAGTAAAATGCTGCTGAATTATTGACAGAGGTATTCCTGAATTCTCAACTAATTATCTGCTTCTGTTCCCAATAGGACGGACCTGAGGCAGGACAGACGGTGAAGGTAGGGTCTTAATAAGCGCTCCCTCTAAATTTATCATGAGGTTTCTGTGACACTTATCTTGTATTAAATAATAATTGTATTTAATTTACAGTCCTAAACCCTTTGAGCATCTCAATTATGCATGTGTCTGGTTTAAAATGCTTTGTCCAAATCTTGTGGGGATAGTGACACTGACTTGCTTTGAGACGGCTGACTGCACATTCAGAAAGTTCTTAGGTTTTCTGACTTTGCCCAAAGCTGTGCTAGCGGCCACTGGTGAAGTGTGGTGATCTCATCTAGATTTCCTTGCTCTTTGCTCTTTTTTTTTTTTTTTTTTTTTTTTTTTTGATATTCCGGAGCAATTGAAGCAGATGCATCTAATAGACAGTTTAGTTGAGAACTAGTGTTGTTTTAATATCATTGATATAGTATTATAGTTTTAATATTTTGGTAATTTTTGTTATATACACACATACCGATCAGGCATAACATTATGACCACTGACAGGTCAGGTGAAGTGAATAACACTGATTATCTCTTCATCACAGCACCTGTTAATGGGTGGATATGTTAGGCAGCAAGTGAACATTTTGTCTTTAAAGTTGATGTGTTAGAAGCAGGAAAAATGGGAAAAAACTGGCAAAGTGTTCCCGGTCTGCAGTGGTCAGTATCTATCAAAAGTGATCCAAGGAAGGAACAGTGGTGAACTGACGACAGGGTCATGGGCGGCCAAGGCTCATTGATGCATGTGGGGAGCGAAGGCTGGTCCGTGTGGATCAGGATGCATCAGGATGCACTATGGGAAGAAGGCAAGCCAGTGGAGGCAGTGTGAAGCTTTGGGCAATGTTCTGCTGGGAAACCTGCCATCCATGTGGATGTTACTTTGACACGTACCACCTACCTAAGCATTGTTGCAGACCATGTACACCCTTTCATGGAAATGGTATTCCCTGGTGGCTGTGGCCTCTTTCAGCAGGATAATGCTCCTGACACAAAGCAAACATGGTTCAGGAATGGTTTGAGGAGCACAACAACAAGTTTGAGGTGTTGATTTGGCCTCCAAATTCCCCAGATCTTAATCCAATCAATCATCTGTGGGATGTGCTGAACAAACAAGTCCGATCCATGGAGGCTCCACCTCGCAACTTACAGGACCTAAAGGATCTGCTGCTAACATCTTGGTCTAGATACCACAACACACCTTCAGGGGTCTAGTGGAGTCCATGCCTCGATGGGTCAGGGCGGTTTTGGCTGCAAAAGTTGGACCAACATGATATTAGGAAGGTGGTCATAATGTTATGCCTGATCGGTTTATATATTAGTGTGTGTGTGGGATTTTTGCTAAATGATCAAGGCAGTTCTAATTGAAACGAGTGGAGCTACAAGGTTAATTGGGTTTTATAATAACGTACCGTCTAAACATACTAAACTCTAAACATACCAGATAGTGTTAATGAAAGCAAATGTGAGAAAAAACAACGACAACATAAAAACACATTTGCTGAAGCATCCATGCCATTTTCGCTTTCTTCTACAAGTCTTTGATCTTGATACCGGGTGAGCTTTTGAGTAAGTTTGCTGCATCACAATGAGAATTTGCCAGTTGTTGGTGTTTTGCTGCCTCTAGTTTTCATTTCAGCTGGAAACCGTAGTGATTTGTATGTATTTGTACATTATTTTTAGGTGATTTCATGTGGTGATTTAGCGCTTAAAAAGCTTGTGAATATCTTCGAAACCACCATACGAAATTCGGAACCATAGTTTAACTGGACGCTAATTCCCAAATGTCAAAATTTTAATAGTAGGAAATATATATATATATATATATATATATATATATATATATATATATATATATATATATATATGTGTTCTCATACACATAAATGTTTATAACTCCAAAACGAAATTAGATATTTTCACTAAATGTGTCACTCTTGGTGGTGCTATAATTAAACAAAACATGGTATTTCCATTAACTACAATACAGTATTATGATATGAAAATTATGCTGATAGCTTTTGATTAATTTGACACTGGTCTCAATAGATTCCTTGGGTCATGTTGAGATACCAGTGTGGCCATAGTTGGCCAAGTTTGCTGTCCGCCATTTTGATTTTCTTTAAAAACTTTTTTTTTTTAAACTCCTTTTACCGTTTTGACCGTTTTTCACCAAATTTGAGTCAGATGACCTTCAGACCATGCCAGCAAAAAGCTATGAATTATGTGTTGATGGACAAAACTGTTTTCATAAAGTGCAGCATCAAATTTGAGGCATGATGCCAAAATGACTCTGAAGCTGTATTTCTGCACTTCTTTCCTCGATTGACACCAAACTTCACGTTTCGTTAACACCTTACTCTGACCACACCACATAAGTTTGATCACAGCGACACCAATTTGTCGACTGTGACAAACTTTTCAATCATATTTCTAATGACTGTATTTATGATTTTTTTTTGCCAATTTGCCTACAATCATCTTAAAATGTCATTACTTGCTTGTTGTTGCTGCTGGTTTAATATTCACAGCCATGTTGGCCGGAGCGTATATGCTCTTTGTGCTTGGCCCCATCATTGCTGCTTGCAGCTATATTATTATTATTATTATTAATTCATTCATTAATTTATGTATTAATTAATTAATTTATTTATTTATTTGCAAAAATGTTGCCATGGGGATATTTTTATCCACGGGTTTCATGTGACGTCACTGTATTCTATCGCCGCCATATTTGTGACCGGTCACAGCTGCACGCTCTGTTTAAGTCTATGGTGAAAGCAGCTACAACTACCAGAGGAAGGTCAACGAAACACTCATAAGGTTCACAACACATTTACAATATGTCTGGGATATGTGGTGCTGTTAGCCATTTCAACAGTCGTCAGAACTACAAATTTATTTGATCCCAAAGGAGTTAGATCGGCGGAATTATTGGCTTCATTCAGAAAGGACATACCACTGGTAGCCAAATAGCAATGCACAACATTAATAACTGTCATTTACATAAGATTATAATTGTATACAATATTGTATTCAAATATTGTGAATTCTAGTTGCTGTGTTTCGGCTTGTTATTACAGGATGAACAAATTCACGACACGAGCTGACTACATTATTTAGTTTGTGTAAAAAAAGTACATGCGTGCATGATTTTGTGCAAATATAAGTTGTAATTTTATGTCTATCTTGTATTAATATATATGAATTACCCTATATAGGATGTGTTCCATTGAGTTAATTAACTTAAAGCGCTTAATTTTACAGATGTTCATTCAGCGCGCGCAGCTCAAATAATACTATCAAAATGAGATGATTTGAGAAAAATCTTTTATTGTTCGTGATCCTTATTAATCAAACCATGTGTTGCTGAATATAATACAAGAACAATAGAGCTAGTTATTGAAAATAATGTATACATTTAAAAAAAAAAAATATGAAAGTTTTAATATTACTGTAAACATTTTAATTACTTAATCATTGCTGTTTGAGCTGCGCACGCTGAAGCTGAAGAGAATAATAACCCGTAAACAAAGTTAATTAACTCAATGGAACACATCCTATATAGGGTAATTAATATATATTTTTATAAGATAGACATAAAATTACAACTTATATCTGCACAAAATCATGTACGCATGTAGCCTACTTGAACAAAGTAGTGTAGTCAGCTCGTGTCGTGAATTTGTTCATCCTGTACTAACAAGCCGAAACACAGCAACTAGAACTCACAACATTTTAATACAATATTGTATAAAATTATAATCTTATGTAAATGACAGTTATTAATGTTGTGCATTGCTGTTTGGCTGCCAGTGGTGTGGTCCCTTTTGAATGAAGCCAATAATTCCGCCGATCTAACTCCTTTGGGATCAAATAAATTTGTAGTTCTGACGACTGTTGAAATGGCTAACAGCACCACATATCCCAGACATATTGTAAATGTGTTGTGAACCTTATGAGTGTTTCGTTGACCTTCCTCTGGTAATTGTAGCTGCTGTCACCATAGACTTAAACAGAGCGTGCAGCTGTGACCGGTCACAAATATGGCGGCGGGCATAGCGGAAGTGACGTCTTTGAAACCCATGGATATATATTTTATATATATATATATATATATCAGTTCAATATCAGTTCAATCATTTAATCTGAGTATTTAATCTGAGTAGAGCATTCAAAAAAAAAAAAAAAAAATTGTAGGATGGGACATTTTTTGTAGAGCCAAAAATGGAAGTTGTTTCAGAGTAGGAGCAAATGATTTCACTTTGATGATCAACAAAATTACAAAAGCAGATTTTTATAATTAATAATGTGTACTGACGAATCATACACAGTTAGACCAGGGATGTTTATTAAGGACAAAACAAATGACTTCAACCTTTATCGTTCCCCACACAGCCCAAGCAGCTCAGTCTGTGATTTTGAGTGATTTTTGTGGCCTTTCCACATTTGCGGTACTACTTTGTGCACATTATCTAATTGAATACATCAGTTACATTGTCTTTCATGTGTGAAGACATATTTAATTGCATGTGGTAAGGCATATTAATTATGCATGTATAGCAGCTTCCATGAGAGTAGCCTGCCTGTGGCCTGAGGTGTGGACTATATTAAAATGGCAGTAGTGTTAATTATGTTAATTGTGGTGGGACTGGTCTGAATTCCAAAGCCTCCTGACAGAATTCTAATGCATATCGTTGGATTCTGGAACATGAACAACCCATTCTTCTTTGGACAGTAGAACATGCTACTTTTAGTTAATTAATAAGCTTAAAAATGACAATCAAAGAAAGAAACATCAGAGTCTCTCTGCTGTTATAAACACCTCTTTTAATTTTCTTTTTTTGAAATTTTTAGTCACTTTAATCACAACAAAAAATGGCTTTTCATTTGAGTGTTTTTATAGAGGTTTGAAGAGGTCTTAAAATAAATAAGTGGCATGATTTCCTCAGTCGCAGCGCCAGCTCTTCAGAAAATGAAAGAGCTGTTAGAATTTCGCCTACTTAACAAGCACATTTGGGTCAATACCATAGCATTTAACTGATAGGCATCCATTTAAAAGCACAGGCCTGCATTTTATGCTGATATTCATCAGTATTTGTTATGTCTGAGAGCTCAGTGTTCCTGATGAGAGGTCAAGTTTTGTCGACCGAGAAAGTGACTGAAGGCTATTATCATAGCCTCTAATCTGCTTTCATTACAGTCTGTTTAAGATTTTATTTACAGGAGGAAAGATATGATGTGGATTTCACACTGCTTGTGAGTCCTAGCAAATTAATGTAGCCTTAAGGTGCTGTCACATTAGCAAAATTTTGTAGAAATGTAGTAGTCGAAAAGGTTCATTGTTTGTTGTCAGTAGTGTAGCGATGTATGAAGCACAGCTCACACAGAAGACAGTTTCAAACCGAGAAGCTTTCTGTTGATCAACGCAGAGTAATTGCATGACCAACTGAAGCCGATGCGAAATCTGTGTGGGAAGTATTTTGCCCTCACACCAAATTCCTGATTGTGTGGATTCCTATTGAAATCACTGTATTTCACCAGCAAAAAATGACATATTCAATCAATAGTTCATCCAAATATCTATCATCAGTTATTCACCCTCATGTCTTTTGAAATCAAAAATTAAATAAAATTGGTAACACTTAACAATAAGGTTTCATTTGTTAAAGGTGGCCTAGAACTTTTTAAAAAAAATATGTAATATAAGTCTAAGGTGTCCCCTGAATGTGTCTGTGAAGTTTCAGCTCAAAATACCCCTTAGATTTTTTTTTTTAATTTTTTTTTTTTAACTGCCTATTTTGGAGCATAATTAGAAATGAGCCAATTCAGGGTGTGTGGCCCTTTAAATCTTGTGCTCCATGCCCCAAGAGCTCGCGCTTGCCTTAAACAACATGAAAAAAGTTCAAACAGCTAATATAACCCTCAAAATGGATCTTTACAAAGTGTTTGTCATGCAGCATGTCTAATCGCGTAAGTACAGTGTTTATTTTGATTGAGTTTGAGGCTGTGCTCCGTGGCTAACGGCTAATGCTACACTGTTGGAGTGATTTATAAAGAATGAAGTTGTGTTTATGCATTATACAGACTGCAAGTGTTTAAAAAATGAAAATAGTGACAGTTCTTTTCTCCATGAATACAGTAAGAAACGATGGTAACTTTAACCACATTTAACAGTACATTAGCAACATGTTAATGAAATATTTAGAAAGACAATTTACAAATATCACTAAAAATATCATGTTGCCATGAATCATGTCAGTTATTATCGCTCCATCTGCCATTTTTTGCTATTGTCCTTGCTTACCTAGTCTGATGATTCAGTTGTGCACATCCAGACGTTAATACTGGCTGCCCTTGTCTAATGCCTTTCATAATGTTGGGAACATGGGTTGGCATATGCAAATATTGGGGGCGTACACCCCGACTGTTACGTAACAGTCGGTGTTATGTTGAGATTCGCCTGTTCTTCGGAGGTCTTTTAAACAAATGAGATTTATATAAGAAGGAGGAAACAATGGAGTTTGAGACTCACTGTATGTCATTTCCATGTACTGAACTCTTGTTATTCAACTATGCCAAGATAAATTCAATTTTTGAATCTAGGGCACCTTTAACATTAGTTAACTTCATTAGAACACTTTTTAAAGGGGTGGTTCATTACGATTTCACTTTTTTAACTTTAGTTAGTGTGTAATGTTGCTGCTTGAGCATAAACAATATCTGCAAAGTTACAGCGCTGAAAGTTCAATGCAAACAGAGATATTGTCTTTTAAAGTTAAGGCAGTTTAATGCCTATAAAAACGACCGGTTTGGACTACAACGAGCTTCTTCCCGGGTTGGTGACATCATAAACCCTGCAAAACATGCCTCCGGGAACACGCAACAAAGTGGGTGAGGCCATGTCGTGCAGCATAATGGAAGCGGAAGAGTTGTCTACACCGGACGCGAGCAGCGCGATGCGGTGCGTCAAAAGATAATAGAACCCATTAGAATAATCAGTGATATTGTCTACACTATACACTGGATGTGGCGCTGAAGACAGCTTCCAGAATCTACATGAGTTCAATGATGGATTTGCACCAAGGCTATTACTGAAAGATGAAGCAGTTCCCTCTTTAAAAGCAGAAACTGCTGTTTATGGGCCCCTAAGTTTAAGTATGTTTTATTGTTTACATGTTTTTTAAATGTATAGTTCTGTTGCTTTTTTTTTGGTTGCATCAAGGATTTACACAAAGACCAAACCTTTTTTGCTTCGCTAGCCAGTTAGCTAAATTATTTTGCATACTTCTCCAACAAATGCCAACAAACTTCTATGTTCATTGACAGTTGTTTATGCTATAAATTAAATGCTACCTTTACAAAAATGATACTACTCAGTCATGTGTTCAGCTACAATAAAGCTTTAATCAGGATAAAAATGCTAACAAACAGCAGTAACATTTACAAGTGACAGCATATCTAAACACGTTGACACAAATACAAATGGAAATAAACGTCCTTTAAAAGCCATGCTTGCAGAGGTTCTGCTTGACCCTCTTCATCATTACTGCTATTTGGGTCTGATTTGGGCTCAATTTGATAATATAGACACCATTATTTACATTTCCACTGAAGCACATATAACAACTAATGGCAAGGGGCGTGGCATTTCCAGACGCTTCAGCGAATCACAATACACTGAGCCAGCTAACCAATCTGAGTACATTGCGTATTTCGGAGGGAGTGGTATCATAGAAGCAGGAAGTCAAACCAGCCGTTCAAATGACAATGGAAACAGCGTGTAGAATAAAGGTAAATTTTATGAAAAAAAACAAAACAAAACAAAAAAAAACAGTGATTAAATAATATTAATAACCACTGTAACAAATCTACTGATTATTGTTAGTTAATGTTAGTTGATGCATTAAATAATGTTAACCTTATTGTAAGGTGATAAAACACAATGTATTCACTATTCCATTAAGAAAAATACACTTAATTTAAGATTTTTACTCAGTCCAGTGTGTGCATACTAGGTTCTTTACAGTTATTTGTAATTGTACTGTCATATCTTTTACTTACTTGCCTTGAAAGTTTTTTTGGTGTTTCGGGGACAGTCTTAAACTGGTGTAAATCTTATTTTACTGACCATTGCCAGTTTGTTTCTATGGGCGGTTACAGGTCTGAAATCAGTTTGGTACTCTCTGGTGTTCCTCAGGGCTCAGTATTAGGCCCTTTACTGGCTTTTTCTTCCTATGCTCCTATCCTTTGAAACTCTCTTCTTCCTGAACTTAGAGAAGCTCGGATTAATGTTAACATAGCTCAACTTTAGACACATTCTTTTAGACTAGCATTTGCTTGTTAGCTTTTGCTCTTTTATTTTATTGCTTGGGTTTTTATCAACGTTTTTTTGTTTGTTTGTTTGTTTGTTTGTTTTTCCATTTATGCATTGTTTATCTTGCACTGTAAAAAAAAATCCCAGTAAAATTTACAGTAAAAAAACAGCAGCTGTGGTTGAAATTTACCGTAAAATAACATATTTCATTAACTGATATAATGTTAATTTACCAACCTAATGAAGTACTAATATCTGTTTTGTATCTTTATAATACACTGACAGTCATCAAACACAGTGGTGATAAGAGTCACATGATGAATCAAAGTTCATCACAAGCAGATTTTCCACAAGCTGAGGAGAACAATACTAATATATAGAAGGTGCACACAGTGTCATTCACACACACACTAAACACCATCATGGTAACATGCATGAAATTTTAAAAATGCAATAAACATTAATTTAACAACATTAGATAACCTAAAACCCTAATGTACATAACTGATTAGAAAGAAATTAGAAAAACTAAGAAGAAACAGAGTTGTTTCAATTAAAATATATCAAATGTGAAGTGTCATGCAGGGAATTGTGGGAATGTCAATTTACGGTTTTTCACTGTAAATTTTACAATGAATTGTTATTTTTCACTTCCAAAAACTGTGAATTTAACAGTATTTTACCGTACAATTACATTAAATGTACCGTTAGATCTATTACAGTTATTCACCGTATATAGTACGGAAACTTTCTGTAAACCAATTGACAGTTTTTCACCGCTGCTTTTAAATGTGCTATATAAAAAGTGTATTGTTATTATCTTATTTAGATTCTCAAGTCTTAGTTGATTTTGCTGTATATTCTATAAGGAACTAATTAAGAATAAGTTATTTCAGGGGGGGAAACAATGTTTACAGGAAAATTAAACAGCAACAACCTGCTAATTATATTTCCTAGATCTCCTCACTCACCCACATTCATCTGTGGCAAATTGGCATGACTGAAGTCATTATATTGGTATACTCAAGGTCACATGACTCATCAGGATGGGTTTGTGTAAATAGTATTAGCTACACAGTGGGTGCTTCTCAATATCCCTCCTCGTTTCCTCACTCCTCCGTCCTCCATCCTATGACCCGGAAACCGATCGAGCTCAGCCATCTTGAAGGACATCTCAATTCTTTAATTGCACCGTGAGGAGGCGAGGATCGAGGAGTCATGAGCGAGGATACAGATGTGCATCCTTTGCGGAAGTCTTTCTCGTGACGCACGCATAAATTCTCCTCCACCTTCATATCTGTCACAATAATTTAAATTTATGCTTTAATGTATGCAGTTTAAATAAACTTTGCATCTCACATATTTCAACAGGGCATCATGCTTTATTAATATTTATTATATATATTTTTTTAAATAACCAAACTTTAACAACATGTGGGTAGATCCCTTGAGCGCAGCTGATGACGCTTTGAAGTGACAGTAAAGGGAGCGAGGATATAATTTCACTTGATTAAATTCCTCCGTCCTCGCGTCTTTTCCCTGTGTCCTTCCCTCGCATCCTGAAGGGGTGGAGCTAAGACTTGAGGAATGGAAGCAAGGAAAGGAAATGAGGATGCACAAATAAGAATTGAGAAGCACCCACTGAGACCTGTCACATGTATGTCTGTTTTTGCACCACGTTCTGTTTGTCACATGTTCTGCTTTGTTCTTAGTTTCCCACCACTTATTTGTATCCTTGGTTACTCATTTGATTAGTGTCTTCAGTTCAGCTGTGTCTTGTTTATTAGCTCATTAGTTCCCTCATTTGTTCTTGTATAAATACTCCTTGGTTTGTTCACTCTTTGTCCTGTCACTGTTGTTTCATGGATGTGTATTGCCTATGTTTTGAGTCATTCTTAAACCTTTTATGTTGTTTGGAAACCAGCACTTTTGCCTGTGGTGACACACCGTTACAAGACCCTTGACGCAGTAAACATTCAGAGCTTTTATTTTATTTTTATATTTTAGAGTTGATTTTCCATAGGAGTCTTTCAATACAATTCTGAATTCCATTGGTTTGGAAACACACACAAAAAAAGTGAATAAAAGAGCAAAAGTAGGGAAAAAAGATGTTGGGCAGCACCATAAATATTCACTAGTGCTTAATGGATGGGTTTGGAAGCTGTTGGTCCTACTGTCTATTTGTTGGTGTTGTTAATGTTGCTTTTTTCCCCTACGTCTCATCTCCCTCATGCTCATTAGCCCCACGCAGCATGCTGGGAACATCAATCCTCCCCAGCAGAGAAAAACAGCATCGCTGTCATTCGATTAATGGCAATGCTCGAGTTCCAGCCCGCTGCCAAAGACCCGTTCTAAATCACCACTTCTGCCCACAACAGCATTACAGAATGGAATTCAGGTTCGTCCGTTTGGCTGAGGTTTCCAGAGCTCTTCCCTAGTTAAGATTGCCTGTTACAGTCTACCTGGGGTAAAGGCGGTTAATTCAAAGCAGATAGTCAGGGTTTTAATTCAGCGCAGAGGCCAGCTGCCATCTTGCCTGACCAGTTTTTAAATCATGTATAAAATAAGCACCATGAATTATTGATTGCCCCAAAGTCTCGCAGTCAGGACAGTTTACAGGCTGATTTGATGTGCTTTGAAAAATGCCCCCAAACAGAGCTTGTGTAAAATGGCGAAAAACGATTGCAAGTTGTCCCCGTGGAGCCTCTTTTAATCTTTATTTTTATTTGCCAATTTAATAACTCCAGCTATGTTTCAGCCGGTGTGTGCTCACAATAAGATGGTGTAGATTGTCAATACAAAAGTGGTCAAAGACAAATGGATTTCAGATTTTCCTTTTTTTTTCACATGGATGAACCCAATGCCCTCAAAAAAAAAATAAAAAAAAAAATAATAATAAATCTGCTTTGGAAAAATTCTTAAAAATAGATTTTTTTTTTTTTCAGGTTTTTCCATTTAATAAAAATATATGAAAATATTTAATAAAAAATATAGCAAAAAGTAATAATGTGAAATATTACTACAGTTTAAAATGACCATTTAAAATGTATTGTGAATCATTCTAATATGCTGATTTGGTGCTCAATTATGATCAGTTATGATTGGTGATCAATTATTTATTATTATCAGTGTTGACAACATTTTAATTTTTGGATGAATAGAAAGTTTTTATAAACAGCATTTAATTGAATGAAGACTGGAGTCATGATGCTGAAAGTTCAGCTTTGCATCACAGGAGTGAATTACATTTTAAAATATGCTAAAATAGAACAAAAGTTATTTTAGATTTTAGTAATATTTCACAATATTACTATTACTGTTAAAAAGTAAAATAGCAGTTCCAGTGCAAATAAAGACTGTTGGAATAAAGGAAGCTGCAAACTGTGTCATATTTATTTATTTATTTATTTATTTATTTATTTATTTATTTATTTATTTATTTATTTATTTATTTATTTATTTATTTATTTATTTATTTTTGTTTGTTTGTTTGTTTGTTTGTTTGTTATATTTGTTTAGTTTATTTTAGCTCCTCTCCACATTGGATTATGGACAATATAGTGTTCAGCAACTTGTACAATAGTTATACACAATAAATCACCATGCATTATGGGAATAAAACAGTGAACTAGAGGCTATAGGGAATAAAATTGTTTGCCAATATAATATTATTGGTATATATTGGTAGTAGGTAGTGATTTTGGACAGAGCTAAAGTCCTTATCAAAAACACTCACAAAATGTACTCAACAACGTACAGTATAGCAAAGATGTTTTCAGTGTTCTTAAACTGAGTAGCGCACTTTTCATAATTTATAAACTAATTTCGAACATGAAGTTACTCTAAATTAGAACCCTGCCTAGTTCTTTTATGAAAACAGATTATCGTTTGCATATAGCACATCTGCTATGTTAAAGCATTGGGCCCATTTATCACTTACGCTATTGCAATCAGGTGCTCGGTGCCGGGAGTACAAGGAGGACGAAAAAATGGATCTATGATTGAATAAAGGAGCAGCGCACTATAGAAACGAATACATTTTTACTAACCTCTCCGCCTGGAGCTATATGAAGACAGAAGACAGATCTAAGTATTCATATGGTGAAATTGGGTTTCCGTACACTCTATCTAGCAGAAAACTGGGGAGTGACTTAAGAATTCAGTCATTTGTCTTGCTTTGGATGGTTATTTATCTTGCCTGCACGGCGTGATGGTTCAGAGTTAAAAACTCCTGAGCATATTCATCATTACCAGCATAACTGAGTTGTGTCTGGACTGTTCTGAACAACGGCTTGCCATTTGTGATGGATTTAGAACTTGTTCAATCATCATTTGTATGCGAGGACATCCACCTTCTGAGGTATTCGGGTTCAGAAACTTTATTTGCTCTTCTCATCTTATTATAGGTCCATTATGATGTTCCAGACCAACAGACGGTTCCGAGACTACTTTTGATCAACCTTGCTGGTTATGCACTGAGAGATGATACATTTTGTGTTCCTGTTATTATCATTATCTTGTTGTTCTCCATCCACGAGAAAACATGTCCAAAAAATGTATCCCACTGTATGATTGGAGCTCAGTGGTGTACACCCACCGAACAAGAGGTCTTGTTGTTATTGCATTTATATCGATCAAATAGCTACTCTCCTGCAACCTTAACAAATGCAGACCTTTTAGCAAATGTTTTTTTGGGACATATGCTGGCCTGCATGGAAAAAATAAAAAAATTAAAAATGTGCTCATGTAAGGTTGCTCTTTGCATTCACACTGCTCATGAGTTTAAATAAGTTGGATCCATTAAATATATATTTTTAAGTTATGAGTATAGACATAATAAACAAACTTTAAACTGATCAAATGACAGCAAAAACTTTTACATAGTTTTAAAACAATTTAGCAAATAAACGCTGCTCTTTTGACAACAGAATGTCTAAAGGGACCGCCAAACATATCCACAAAAAAATATTCAGCATGACAGCTGTTTTCAACATTGATAATTATAAGAAATGTTTCTTGAGCAAGTCAAGTCAGCATATTAGAATAAAGACTGAAGTAATGGCTGCTGAAAATGCCATGAATAAGTGGCATTTTAAAATATATTAAAATAGGTTTGGAAGTGTTCGCATTTGAGCCCAAAATGACCAGTTCTTTTTTTTTTTTTTTTTCTTCTCCACTGAGCTCTTGTTTTCTAAAATTGCCTTACATTTCAGGCAGAAATGAGGTATATTAGAAGGCATCACAGTTTCTGGACCTATAATTTTGAGATGGCATTTTTGTCGAAAGTATACCTGTGATGGCCAAAAAATTTTTTCCAGCAAGGCAGTGTACTAAGGCCATGTTCAGAGTGCCAGCAAAAATCAGATTGTTTGCATATCCAAATGGATTTTTAAAAGTCTAGACAGCAAAACAAACAAACAAAAAAAAAAACACATGCAATCAGATTTTTAAAAAATCTAATTCAAAGCACATTTGGAGGTGGTTTAAAATGTGATTCAAATCAGATACATCTCAGTCTGGACACTCTGGCTGTTCAAATCGGATTTCAAATTGTCTTTTGGGTCATTTTACGCAACACACAACGATAATGTCAAAACCGGTGATTGTGTGACTACAGCAAGTGTAAGGATCACTACCCGTCGGCCCAACGACGGAATCCAACGGCATGGGTGAAGGTATAATGTGTGTATGCCTTTTCAGCGCTCCTGTAAAATTCACTTGATTTTTAGAATTTGGTTTCAATTTTACTTTATCTCCGCTCTTAATCTGAATCCAATTTCAAATGATTATTACATTTAGATTTTGTTTCTAATTAGGAATTAATCATAACTATTGGTTATGTATTAATTTAAATATTTGATTATTCTGGGTTTCCTGTACTTTCAATTATTCATCCATTAGGGACCCGATGTTGCACAGAGAACTTAGCCGAAACGCAGCCTCACAGACAAAAAACTGGTCAGTTCCGAACTTAGACAGAAAATGTAATTGACCAACAATAAGTAACAAATAGTGTTATTATTATTTTTTTTTTTTTTAATCACGTAAACTGCAACTTGCTATGTCAGTGATAGTCAGAAATCGGATCAAATGATGTGCCCCATGCTCCATTCATTGAGCATTTAGTACTCCACATTACTCTGCAAGAAATAATGATTTAAGAATAATACAGAATTAATCAAAAATAAAATTTTATTTGTCAGGTAAAAATGTATTATGCCGATTACACAATTAAACAATTAGAAGCCAGTGGGAGTGGGGCACACAGTGGTGTGTGAGTGATTTTAAGACCCATTCAAGACTCATTTAGCTGCCCTTTCTGGCTACAGAATGTCCCAAATGACTGCTCTGCCACTATCCCTTAAATACCCAGGCCAGAACAAAAGAGTTGTAAATATTTACTACACCAACACCTGGTTTTCTGTGAGAGGAGAGGATTATCAGATATTTTGAAGCAACCCCACCCAAAAAGGAGAACAGAATTCTCCGACTGCAGTGAAATTGAGACCATTTTAGCAATTGCACTGAGACATTTAAAATGATACCAAACATGAAAGGGAAAAAACAATAAATTCACAAGATACATCATGGGCCCTATTTTAACAATCTAAGCTCATGGTCTGAAGCGTGTGGCGTTGGTGCACTCAGGGCGTGTCCGAATCCACTTTTGCTAGTTTAACGATGGGAAAAAAATGGTCGACGCGGCAGATGCATGGTCTAAAAGTGTTGTACCTTTGTGTGTTTTGGGTGTAACGTGCAATAAACCAATCAGAGTGTCATCTCCCATTCCCTTTAAAAGCCAGTTGCACTTGCATCATGGCGGATTCGCTATTTACATGACGGAATATAGACACACTCAACCTGACGAGTCAGTTTAAATACATGTGTGTATTGCCACGATTGGTCAAATAATTAGCCAATTTCATTTGTCATTACGGCAAAAAGGTCATTCTGACACATGCAATGACCATCCATTATGACATTGTAGGCATGTTTATCTTTATGTACACAATAATACAATAATAATATTTTACATTGTAATACTTATATCTATATATATGTATATATATATATATATATGTTTGTGTGCTTCACTGTGTGTAACAAGCAGAGTGTATGTGTGTTGTACATATTACTAACGCGCCCTTTAAATAGCAAATAAATAAAAAAAAGAAATAAAATAAAATACTGCGCCATTGGCTTCAGAGCAGGTTTTTGTTGGTCAATGACACAGTAATTTTCAGTTGCTTCCAAATAGCAACATGGCAACAATGCACCTGAACACACCTCGTTTTCAGACCAGCACGCCCATGGTCGGACATGAGTGCATTGGCTATTTAAACAACATGGACACACGTGAAAATGATAACTGCGTCAGGCTGAAACTAGCAAAAAAACACTTGGATCGCGCCTGGCATTGCATTGCACCTGGTGTATGATAGGGCCCCATATGTGGTATATAGACATTCTTAGTGAACTTTCAGTGACTTGAGTCACGGGGAGAGAAGAGGGAGTCGGTAGAGGGGATACATAGATAAGCGAGAAGAGAAGATTGGGCAAGGCAGTGTCCTATGTTATTTCTTTGAGATCTTCTCACCAGATTAGTGAGTTTTATTGTTTCTTTTGCAGGTTGTTTGATCTCAGCTCTTATCTTAGTAGGAAAACCAAGCCTTACACAGGGAACATCACAATATAATCTAAATTCACACTGTCAACTTTTGGCATTGACAACTACATTTACTTACATAGTTCGATTTGGTGTTTCCTGAAACCATAGTTCAAATGAACATTCGCAAACTGCATCGCAACCTTGTGTGGTTGGAACGACAGCTCTCGAGCTGTGGTTAGAAGCATAGTTTCTTGTTTTTATGATAATTGGACTTAAATCTTTATCTTGAGCAAAATAAGTAAGCTGACATTAAGTGCAATGTATATCTTTTATTTCAAATATATACAAATGTCATTTACATTTTAATTTGTCAAGAGATTTTAAGCACCGTTTTTTAAGAGTGAGCATGTTGGGACGTGCTCTAGTACGTAAGAACAAGCCTATGGTTGGATTTGGAAATAAAGCAAAATAACTGAGAAAAATGAGAATTAGTCATCAGATGTCATGTCCATAATTTATAGCAAAAAAAAAAAAAAAAAAAAACTAGCATTAATTCAATCTCAAACGGATTCATTTAAAGAAGTTATTACTCCACCACCTGCATGACATTAGCTGATGCATCGTACTATGGTTGTGAAGCAGCGAGTTATGCCATTGTTGGAAAACGCACCCCAGAGCAGCTCTTTCGCACTGTATGACATGACAGACAACTAGTTGTCCAGTCCGTTGGCGTTCACACAGCAGTGCGGTTGTGAGTCCTGAAAATTTACGGGTGTGAGTTTGGTTATAGAAAGCGGTTGTCACTCCCTTAAATACCTGTACTGTGTGTGAACGTAACCGTATTAAGGACTCAAATACAGGACTGACAACCATATTCTGCTGCTGTATGAACATGGCCAACGCTGCTCCTCTAACCCTGAGTTTTTCTTGTGCGATGGAGGAGTTCTGCACAACAACTCGACGGGGTGCTTATTTGGCGAGAGAGATCATGCACCTTTGTTTTTCCTTCATCTGTTTTGAAAGCCTCGTCAGAAACGTGGGTACGTCGTTACTAAACAACCCATGCAGATATATGCTTTTGTCTGGACACTCTAATCTTATTTGATCACTTGTAATTTATAGTGTGGACAGTCTGCCTGAAAAGATCAGTTTTGAACCAGTGTAATGCTAGAGGATGACTGTAAAGATAGTGGTAAAAATGTCTGTTCCTCTAATAGGTAGTTTGGGCTGTGAGCCTCCATTGCTTTTGACGCCCTATGTCTTAATTGGAGGCCAGCTGTTGGTGACAAAATGCATTTGTCTACTTGTCTGACTGGATTTAACCTAAACAATATAAATAGCATGGTGGCCATTTTGCACATTTGTTCATCGTCAGAAGCTAATTAAAAGACATCTGTTTTAATTAGAAGAGCAGGCACTTTATAAACCTTTTAGTCCAGTAGAAGTTGGTTGCAGCTGCAGATTATTTTTTTTTTCACTCTCTCTTCGTGGAAATCAAGCTTGAAGAAAGGTATTCTAAGTTTATAAGGTTGGTTGAAATCTATATTAACAATTTGATGATTTGTGAGAGGATAACCACTTCAGAAACTGATACCACAGTGTGACTTTAACCATAGAGGGAAATCTGATGAAGTATCGTTACCAGTTTATTTGCTCAACATTCAGCCATCATATTAATACTTATTAAGCTGGATTTCTTATGAATTAAGAAAGTTTTTATTTCTCAGCCATACATACAATTTGAGCAATACAATTTGAGACTGTGCTATTGTGAACATTAACAGCTAAAGTGTGTTGTTAGGCACATTCACAGTATATACTGACATGTACAGTAAACAAAAACAGAATGTGTTCTCTATGAGTGCTCTGGAGTGATACACATTAGCTTGAAGCTAGGTATTACAACCCGAATTCCGGAAATGTTGGGACGTTTTTTTTTTTTAATAAAATGAAAATCACATGAGCCAATGTTTTATTCACAATAGAACATAGATAACATAACAAATGTTATACTTTTATCCACTAAATGAGCTAATTTCAAATTTGATGCCTGCTACAGGTCTCAAAAAAGTTGGCACAGGGGCAACAAATGGCTGAAAAAGCAAGATTTTTTTTTTTTTAAATATTCAGCTGGGAGAACATCTAGCAACTAATTAAGTTCATTGATATCAGATCTGTAACATGATTAGCTATAAAAGGGATGTCTTAGAGAGGCAGAGTCTCTCAGAAGTAAAGATGGGCAGAGACTCTCCAATCTGTGAAAGAGTGCGTGAAAAGATTGTGGAATACTTTAAAAACAATGTTTCTCAACATCAAATTGCAAAGGCTTTGCAAATCTCATCATCTACAGTTCATAACATCATCAAAAGATTCAGAGAAACTGGAGAAATTTCTGTGTAAGGGACAAGGCCGAAGACCTTTATTGGATGCCCCTGGTCTTCGGGCCCTCAGACGACACTGCATCACTCATCGGTATGATTGTGTTGATGAAATTACTAAATGGGCCCTGGAATACTTTCAGAAACCACTGTCGGTAAACACAATCCACCGTGCCATCTGCAGATGCCAACTAAAGTTCTATCATGCAGAAAGGAAGCCATATGTGAACATGGTCCAGAAGCGTCGTGTCCTGTGGGCCTCTGATGGTATAGGGGTGCACAAGTGCATACGGTATGGGCAGCTTGCATGTTTTGGAAGGCATTATGAATGCTGAAAGGTATATAAAGGTTTTAGAGCAACATATGCTCCCCTCCAGAGGATGTCTATTTTAGGGAAGGCCTTGTGTATTTCAGCAGGACAATGCAAAACCACATACTGTAGCTATTGCAACAACATGGCTTTGTCGTAGAAGAGTCCCAGTGCTGAATTGGCCTGCCTGCAGTCCAGATCTGTCACATATAAAGAACATTTGGCGCATCATTAAACAAAAAATGTGTCTCAAATGACCACAAACTCTTCTGCAGCTGGAAACCCATATCAGGCAAGAATGGGACCAAATTCCAACACCAAAACTCCAGAAAATCATAACCTTGCTGCCCAGACGTTTTCAAACTGTTTTGAAAAGAAGAGGAGATGCTACACCATGGTAAACATGCCCCCGCCCCAACTATTTTGAGACCTGTAGCAGGCATCAAATTTCAATTAAGTTCATTTTGTGCATAAAATTGTAAAATTTCTCAGTTTAAACATTTGTTATGTTATCTATGTTCTATTGTGAATAAAACATTTGCTCATGTGATTTGAAAGTCTTTTAGTTTTCATTTTATTCAAATAAAAAAAAAAAACGCCCAACATTTCTGGAATTCGGGTTGTACTATATTATTTATTTTAGCACAGCTGGATTGCTGTATTGATCATTCAGCATCTAGGACTAGAATTATCCATTTTATAAAATTGCATTTAATGGAATTTTACAGTCAGTATTTAAAGGGAATTTTATTTATTCACACATATTCCAAAATCATATGGTTTTTTTGTTTGTTTTTTTTTTTTTAAGAATATCTTGTCTGTTCTTTTTCATATAATGAAAGTGAATGGGAACTGGACCTGTCCAAAAAAAAAAAAAAAGGCAAAAAAAAAAAAAAAAACCATACATTCCATATTTGTCAATATCACTTATGAACTATATTCTGAGTCTTCTGAGTCGTCTGAAGTCAGTTTTGTGCAGGGAACAGACTGACACAATGCATTTAATGGTGCCATACTTGACTTAAGAGCTACAGCAGAGCGGAATATTTTCACTGAATAACAAGCTAAATTTGCTTCTGTTAAATTATCTCAGACATAGATTTCATATTCTGTATACAAAATAATTAGTATGCAACATATGCATAATTTAGAATGCTTTATTGCTTTTTTTGGTCATTTATGGTCATCAGTACTCCAGTCCCCATCCATTATATGGCAAACAGAATTTGAACAACTTTTTAGAATGATGTGACGTAAGTAAATGATGACAGAATTTAAATTTTTGGATAAACTGTTCCTTAATATGCAGTTATTATTTATTTATTTATTTATTTATTTTTAATGTTTTAGCATTTAAGATGAAACTAGGCTAATAAAATCATGTACAAGGTAATCCACATTCTTTATCATGTAGTATGAGTTACAATGAATGTCAAACTCTGACCCCAAACTCCCGTCCGTATTTCCCTGCACCTTGTCACATTGCTCTTAAAATCATTCATTTTATTCTTCCAATTTTCTGCACTATTCAGTTGGTGGCCCTTTGCCACTCGCTCTGGTCTACTGAGCTTTCCTTCTCCATGCTAAGCAGCCTCTAAAAGTCTTCTTGATGAGATGGTTTTGTGTGTGTGCTGTGTTTCTCCATACTTTCCTCAAGGTAGATGAGTTTAATAATGCAGACATTATGCAAATGCACTCATTAAATAGAAAATGCATTGCAACAAAGCAGATGCCTCCAAACATGTTATCTTGTTTGTAACATTTATAAATACTTATTCGCCAAGCCCGAGCTGTTTATCACAACAGACTAATGAAAAATGAATTAAAAGGCACTGTAATTAGGTTATTACACCCTGGTAGAGTTCAGTACAGTGTGAAAACCTCCACAAAGTTGATGGTTTGGACGGCAGATGTTAATATTGTTTGCTTATCTTTGGTTTCGATGTATGTTGGGCTAAAGATAGGCTCTTGCTGATTAGACAAAACAATCAGAATAGGCTTCGTCGTAAAATCATGATCATTAAAACTTTACATGACTTTTTTCAAGGAGACACCAATCACATCGGTACCTCATCTACTCTGTACCTGCCTCTTTTATTTTTCCAGGTTTTTATGTATGCTGTCCACATTATACTGTCATGTCACTTGTCTTCATGGAGAAAGCTCTGATACATTAATAGCGAATGATCACACATTACAAAACTACTAGGGGAAGGTTGGTGACAGGCCTCCATTTTACTGTCTTGATGTGTGACTTTGATTTTTTTATACATTTAAATATCTTTTACAGAGAACTTCAAAGAACAGTGACAGTTTTACATCTCTTTTTGCATCTCCTTTTCCCACCTTTTGTTAACCTTTCAACTAGAAATTCCAACGAAAATAGAACTGATCCATTTGTACTCATCAGAACACGCAACAGCACTTTTTACACATTTTTATTTTGAAACATGCCATGCTTGCATTTATTAAGATTAAATCATATCCATTTAATATAGAAATAATATAAATATCATTTTTGTTCAGTAAGTAGCCAAGGCCCACCAACCATCACCCCATTGTAGGCACCTTAGCTTCAGCCTGTGGAAGCCTGTGCATTAAGGCGCCCATGCCTAAAGTGTTAACAAAAGCAAACGTGAGATAAAAACTAATTTGGTAAAGTAACCATGCTACTTTTATAACCATATTATAAATTATTTATAAATATATATATTTCATCAATATCAAGTTTTAGGGGACCACATCCTTAACTAAGCTTATCTGATGATTTAATAGACTTAATGACCTCGACACACAGGGTCTGAAGGGGTCCTTTCCTTTCTATGATGTAATTTCTTTCTATGATATAATCAGTTAACTTTGTTTGTCATAACACATGACTTTGCTAAATAAATATAAAGATTCAGACAAAAAATTAGTGTCATGTCATTGCCCCAGATAATGCACCCACCCCTCCAAACCAAACTAATAATACAGAGAGAGAAAAAAAAAAAAAGAAAAAAAAAAAAAAGGTATTTAAAAGATTGCAAATATTTTGGGTTGGCACTATATACACAATAGCTAATGTTTTGTTCAGTAAAAAAGAGCGTGTTCTACTGGGACTCAAATTACGTTGCTAATGTGCACCCAAGGAAAGCACAATTTTTCAAGCTAACCGTGCAGATGGCCAAGTTTGTGACAGCATATTGAAGAAGAGAATTCACCGAGGACATCTGACAAAGTCAAATTAAGTTTTAAAAGCCTAAAAAGAAGTAGTCTTAGAGGTTTACGGATGCACGCTTGGTGGAATTTACAGTAACTCTTGCATGATTTAAGAAGTTAACACTGAAAAGCTGCCAGAAGACTGTGTTGTAATGAAGGAAGTGATATGGAGGGTGGTTGAGCGTACCTGTCCTTCCTTTCTCTGGCAGTGACCTCAGCTTTGCTGAATGAAGGAGTTTTTCGATTAACAACTCCTCTGTTCATCTTGTAATTACAGCATGTCCATGTCCACGTGCTTCCGAGGAAGGCTGGAGACTTCGAGAAGAATGACAGCATCTATGATGAGGTGAGGTTTAAATGTCTTACATGTTCCAGTTCATGTATTACATATTGTCACATACATTCTGTCAGTACATGTAACTATGGACTGTCATCATGCAAGTAAAATTTACATCTGATGTAATTCTTAAAGGGATAGCTCACCCCAAAAATGAACATGATGTAATTCCAAACCTGTATGCATTTCTTTCTTCGGTTAAACACCAAAGAAGGTATTTTGATGAATATTTTAAACCTTTTTTATCTTACAATGGAAGTCAGTAGCTATGTTTACATGCAAAGTTGTGAATGAAACTTAGCTGCAAAATTGGAATATTGCATAACACATTTCTGAATGAAGCACAGTTTCAATCCCTGAGAACAAAGAGAACAAAATTGTCACTTCCTGGGAAACTGACGAAAAAGTCTGTAATAAAAAAGTTGTTGCAATCGGGGAAGCCACTGTGCTTCTCTTTTCCTTCATCATAAGTGAATCCGAGTGTGCAGATGAAATGCAATAAACGCTGTAATGCGTTCGGATGGCTGGTGTTTGGGAACACAATTGTTTGAGTCAGTTTTGGGAGGGATAACGCATCAATGTGATGACAGACTTTAGATCAGGCATTTCAGAATGACCAAATCAACATTTGAGATGCTGTACAATGAAATTGGTCTGCTGGTTAGTCCAGTTATCAGTCACATCCACTGCTAAGGCAAAGTCTCTTTCTGCTTCAAGTGAGCACATTTTTAAGAATGTATGAGCATCTTGGTATTTTCATCCAGCGTTTTTTTTTTTTTTTTTTTTTTTTTAAACGATATCCCAATATTTGCATAGAAATAGGTGATGTTCTTTAACAACTTTTTTTTTTTTTCCATGACTAAGATGAGATAATGACGAAATGATAACATGCAATATCGTTGAGGAAAAAAAAGTTGAAAAAAGAGACTAAAATGTAGTTAAAAAATAAAAACTTTACCAAAATCACACTTTGTTATTGTCAGGGAGAAAAAAAAAATCAATATACTGTAGGTGGACCTATAATGCCCCTTTTCACTTGATGTAATATAAGTCTCTGGTGTCCCCAGAATGTGTCTATGAAGTTTCAGCTCAAAATACCCCACAGATAATTTATTATAGCTTGTCAAATTTCCCCCTATTTGGGTGTGAGCAAAAAAAACACAATTTTTCTGTGTGTTCCTTTAAATGAGCTGTCACTTTCCAGAAGAGGGCGGAGCTTTAACAGCAACAAAGCTGGAGAATCTCACACAGCCAAAATGAGGATTGTCAGTAACGGTGTTCAGCCTTACATTGTTCAAACCGGAGTCAACACTGATGGAGAGACTCAGGAAGAAGTTACACTATTCTGGGCATTTCTGAACGGTTAGTGGATAAATTTATGTAGTTTCTGTGGTGTCGATTCAACTCATTGACTAGCATGTGCCGTCATGTTAATCTTTTGTGCAAATCCACCATTGAATTGACCCTCGTTTGTGAAGCAGTCTGGTGTAAAATTACGGTAACAACAATCTACTACAACAACTTTTTTCTAAAACAGCCCAAGATGGCTTCGCCCTCTTTGTTGCGTGTTCTTTTGGGCAGGGTTTATGTAAATGTTGGCTTTGTGATTTCACTAAAACAGGAAGAAGCTTGTTGTAGCCCCTACAAGACGTTTGTTGTAGTCCTTAAACAGTGAATTCGCCATTTGATGAGCATTGTGACTTTGCAGATGTTGTTTATGCTCAAACAGCAACATTACGCACTGACTAAAGTTAAAAAAAAGTAAAATCATAATCAACCACCCCTTTAAATTAGGCTATATATCTGGAAGTAAATTACAGTCATGTACTGTATATCATGCAGTCAAGTATAATCCTTCCGAGTGTTTTATTTCCTGTATATTTTACTGTGGCATTTTATATGTAATTGAAATATGTTCTTACTAATGCTAGCCTGAATATCAGCAGGTTCATATGAATATTCCACTCAACCCATTTATAAGCCTTGTTTTTTAATTCCCAGAAGCGCTTGGAGAGAAATGAAGGGCCTCATCAACAGTGGTAGACCGGTGCATGATAAATTAGCTTGTTTTTAATTTGCATGTGGTCATGAGGGTTATTGTGGAGTTTTGCCATTTATATTTTCAGTGTCCTGTACGGCAAATGAGAGCGATCTTTCCCCCCCTCCGAGCTGTTTTTGTCCTCCTATAAATAATGACTGAGGGCTGTCCCTGCTTACCTTACACTGTTAAATGTTTTATAAGCTAAACTAGATGCATTTACTCTCTCATAAAGCCTATTTAAGAGGCGACAGGGCTTTAACATCCCACTGCTACTGAAGATTACCGAAGAAATGTTTTTCAAGCAGGTACTTGCCATGTGCTTTTTGCTGTAGTAATTGTAACTGACAGGAGAGTGGGAGTAGTGCTCGGATGTAGGGTCACAGTGTCACATTTTAAGCTTAAGGTTTTTTGTGGACATTTCGGGGCGGTTTCCCAGACAGGGTTTAAATTAAGCCAGGATAGGCCTTAATCTAGAATAGTTAATCGTGTCTTAAAAAACGGCTTTCTGAAACACAGATTAAGTATAGATTACTTAAACCTGGACTATGGAGTCCAGACTTAAAATAAACTAGATTAATTTAAAACCAACTGTGCAAATCTGAATTAGCATGAGAGAGGTTGCCTATAAAACATGGAATGAACCAAGAAAAGCTTTAAATTGCATGGAACTGAGAAAATCCAAGGAAAACAATGGCAGCAGAAAAAGACTGCAATCTCAAAAAAACAACAACAAAACTTAACTAAACAAGAGACAGTTCTTTTAAAGCAAGCAAAATACATCATCTGTGGGGAAAAATTAATTCTATTTAAAAAGATGAATTCTATATATATATAATAATCCTATGATTATTAATGCTTTTGTTTCGTCTTTACATAGCAACAAACTAAACGTAACTATTTACACATATGATAATCGGAGTTGGCAGTCTAGAAATGAAACTGGTTTGATCCAAAGCATTATCATAGAGGTTGCTTCATTATATAAAAAAAGAGCCATTCTTGTTAGCAGGTCCTCAACCCAAGCATAAGCGCTACACTTCACCACAACGGCTATCTCCAAAATTAACATTAACATAACACAAACATTTACATAATAGAACATCAAACAGTAAGAAGCTCTCCATATTCTCATCTTTCTAAAAAATCCATAAAATAACACTACTTCAACATTTACTTTCCCACTTCAGCCCAGTGCAAAGCATGATGGGAAGTGAAAGTCCTGTTTGATTGGGTTACATGACTGAAACGTGTTATTTCAAAATGAAAACATCAAGTGAGTTCTAGTAACCATTTCAAAAAAAAAAAAAAAAATATATATATATATATATATATATATATATATATATATATATATATATATATATATATATATATATATATATAGTTGCTTTCAGACCTCAGGTGTCTGAAAGTAACTATCCAATAACTCCAATCCCTATTGGCCAGCGACAGCCTATGATGTAATATGGCGTGACCCGGATGTATAAAAGGAGTGCCTGGAGAAACAGAAGACATCTATCTTCTTGAGGGACTGTTCTGCAGGCAGGCAACCCGAAGCATGGTATAGAAACACAGACTCTCGTTTCCTGTTCTCAGTGAACCATGGTTACTTACATAACCTGAGACATTCCCTTTTGAAAGGGAACTTCTACTCGCGTTGGAATACGCAATGGGGAATGATATACCCATGCCGCCATGCTTGAGGAGAGTGCATGCCAAAAAATATGGCTGACAAACATAGAGTTGGTGAAATATGGCTAAATATGCAAAATATGGCTGACAAACATCGAGAGGGTGAGTTGCTTAGCAACTCACCCTTGGGTCACACCAGGCTGTCAGTGACAGCATTCCCTATGGCCAACAGCCCAAGCTGAGCCTACAGAAGGCCTTCCTCTATAGAGAGAGAAGGGCTAATAAGGCCGCTAGAGCATCTGAGACCAACTTTTCCACAGACAAAGTGGTCTCTTCTAGGGAATGAGGCCAGGGAGCCGAAGGGAACCCCAACCAGTCACTAGAGGGGAACAAAGTCACCCCAATGCCACCAGGGAGGTCGACCTTAGTCTTGGACAATCCCTGTCTGAACACAGAATCTCAAAAACGCATCCTTCTCAAAAGGGAGAGGGTAAAAGTGACTGCAAAAGGGCAGGAGCAACTCAAACCCATGCGTGGAGATGGGCATCCTGGAGAGCAGAACTCAGTTGAGTGCTATGAACCCACATATTGAGGGGAGTATGATCCACTCATCCTAGGATCTACTCAGCGCTTAATTAATGCACTGAGGAGGCTGTGCGCTAAACACCTGATGCTTCAGGGGAGCACAAACCAGCCTATGGCTGAATCTTAGGAGGAGGCCTAATTAAGGCCTACCACCCTGATCAGCTTAGGGAGCTAAGCACTATTACGTACATAACCCGAAAGGGAAGTACAAAGCTCACCTAACAGGTAGACCATGCAATGGGCACATACTCATGGAGGCCAAGAGGGCCTACAGCATGAAAATAACTAAATATGATGCATAAGTATATTCATAAAGTGGCCTGGAGGGGCCACCCTGAACACCTGTCTTACTGGTTAGCAGACAGACAACTTCAATGGCAGCATAAGAGGCTGTAAAGCGCCCGCATGATAATCTACCCAACACAATCCAACAAGCAGTGTACTCAGTAAAAGCACCGTTTTACTCTTTCAAGCAAGAGGAGTACAACATACCCCAACATAACGCGAACAGGCCTGATTAGGGCCTATCCGTCGAGGTGGGGCGTGGCCTTTTTAAGGTGGTCAGGTTTTTTCCAAAGCATCCTGCTAACAAATCAACTAAAAAGAAGGCCTAGTGGGGCCTACAATCTCAGCTACGTTCAGCAACTGTAGAGTAAAAACACAGTCTGTGCACTAGAAACCCTGATACAGGGGAGCATAAACCAGCCTAGGGCTGAACCTCAGGAGGAGGCCTCATGGAAGCCTACAACCCATGATCAGCTGAAGCTAAGCACTATTACACAAACAACCCTAACAGGGAAGTACAAAGCTCAACCTAACTGGTAGACCATACTGTGGACACATAATCATGGAAGGACATTCAATGGTGGCTTGTGAGGGCCACCTTGAACACCTGTCTTGCTAGGAGCAGGACATATGTCTCAATGACAGTAGTTAAACTGTAAAGTGCCCACATGACAATCCATCCAGACTCAAGGAGGCTGATGAAGTTATAACCAAACCTCAGTAAGGTTTTACCACCAGAACTCACCCTGAGAGGTCAGCTACTCAGAACAGTACTTGGAAAAAGCACATTGTTACTCTCAAATCGAGAGGAGTACATAACTGAACTACAACATGCTACGCAGAAGGCCCATAGGGATCAGCAGGTGGTGACCATAACAATACCAACCATTAGGCCATGCATTCAAAGAATTAGTTTCTAAAAGGAGTGCATATTACGCCACATACACCAAGAGAGGCCTGCTTAAGGCCTACTCAACAGAGGTGGGGTGTGGCCAATGGTGGTATTGGATTCACAAGCATCCTGCCAGTATGTCAGCTAAAAATGAGGCCCATAGGGCCTACAATCTCAGCAACAAGTGGCATTCTGCCCGTTTGCAGAATAAAACAAACTGTGCCAACATGTGAACTAGAAAGGAGGCCTTTCGGGGCCTACCATTCCAATGACACGTGGCTTCAGCTTGTGAAATACTGTAAACTATGTGAGCAAACTATAATCAGCTAACAGCACTTGAGTATGCAATCCAACAGGTGATGCACTCAGTAACACCAATAAACCTACAAATGGGAAATATTAGGTCACCAATGTCTCCAAAAGCAGCTACATGAAAAAAAGCCTGCTATTATGGAAACAGGTGCTAACCTGTGGCAGCATAAGTAAGCTCACATATAATGTAGGGCAAATGTCACACTCAGTAACACCAATAGACCTACAAATGGGGAATATTAGGTCAACAATGTCTCCAAAAGCAGCTGCATGAAAAAAGCCTGCTATTATGGAAACAGGTGCTAACCTGTGGCAACATAAGT
Source organism: Chanodichthys erythropterus (assembly GCF_024489055.1). Classification (NCBI taxonomy): domain Eukaryota; kingdom Metazoa; phylum Chordata; class Actinopteri; order Cypriniformes; family Xenocyprididae; genus Chanodichthys; species Chanodichthys erythropterus. The sequence continues at coordinate 30,342,532 of NC_090226.1, forward strand.
AAGCTCACGTATAATGTAGGGCAAATGTCTAGAACTTCAAAGCAACACAACGCTTTGATGTATATGCAATTTTCAAAGAGGATAATAATAATTCTCTCCCTACAGATTCTCAAATCAGTACTGAGCCTTAGAGGAATGGATGCTAAACATTAGCAACATCAACTCAAACTTGATAAAAGAAAACAAGTAGCTCAGAGGAAAGAACAAATTTTCCATAGCATAAAAGAACTAGTAGGAACTATACAACCTGACAAGGTATAGTATGCATAGGGTTATATGTAAATAACTCACCTAACCTAGCTCTAGCCTGGCCGCTAAGCTACGGACCTTCTCACAGGGCCACAAGCCTAGTGAAGCCTGGGTTTCACCTCCACATCTCATGGATAAGAGAAAGAAAGTGAAGCTCACAAGCAAACAATGTCAGGCGGCTGATTAGGGCCGACCTAAACATACATATTAACTGATGTGATGAGTACTTACTCAAACTACTATAGAAAACAGCAGATGAGAAGCTACTCTAAACAGGTGGCTAAGAGGCGGCCATTTTGTGGCCTGCACAACATATACTCTAGCCAGCCTATAAACTTCAGTTTGCCCAAAAAAACCCTAATTCAGAAAACTATACAGGAAAATAAGGCCTTATTTTAAACACATAAAATATAGACCCTCCTGTGGCTCAAAGACCGAAGACTCCTAATACTCCTTTTTTTTTACATGAAAGGATGGAATCTAAGTTTCTTTTAAGCCTAAAAGATCCTCTTACTATCAAACAGAAAAAGCAGGCTGACATAAATAAACACTATGGGCCCAGCCATCAGTCTGACCATAAGAAGCATCTGAGCATATATATATATATATAATATAGGAGGTGGAAGAAGAAGAAAAGGAGAGGGTAGATAAAAATCGGCCTATATAGCTGGGGAATCGATTATAAACGCAACAGTGTTTACAATCGATCACCCACCTCACTCTTGCTTCTTCCTCCTCCCGTCTGTCTGGGTTCAGATACAAATCTGAATGGCTAGGGGTTTTTCCATGCCCTCCCGATCTCAAACACGGAGATCATAAAGTAATGGAAAGTCACGAAAACTGCCACATTAATGGACAGAAAGGAATCGCTCGTCAAGCCGTCCAATCTCGGCCCCTTTCTTAACGTGCTCTCACGGCAGCTGCAGCCCGCCGAGAGGTGCGTCCCAAACACACAGCAGCTTGCATGCACAAGCCAGAGGAGCGCTCGCTGCCGGACGCAATGACGTCAAACAAGAATGTCATCGTCATCCACTCGTTCTCGTCAACCGCAAGGAAGTTAGAGAGAGAGAATACAATTCTCTCAAACCTCCCAACGAGCTCATCTGCGAGCCCTATGATTGCAGCCACCGTTATGCCTCAGCACAAACGGAGCCAGACTCACCAGGCACAGATGCAGACAACTCTTCCCTCGGGAAGAGTGCCAGACGAGATCGGAGCGCCCCGATAGGGAGACGCTCACAGTAAACAACAGACAAGCACACAGACAGCGCCCTCAAGCACTGTCTATGCGCACTCCTCTCCAGACGGAAAACACCCAGAAAAATGTATATATCAAGTGTCAAACCCTGGAACACAGATAAACACACTCTCTTGAACGTTTGTAAGGCATATATAGAAACCCTACCTGAGTCGATATAGTCGCGATCAGACAGAACAGGACTGAAAGACGATGAGATGTCTTCTGTTTCTCCAGATGCTCCTTTTATATGTCCGGGTCATGCCATATTATGTCATAGGCTGTCGCTGGCCAATAGGGATTGGAGTACTGGATAGTTGCTTTCAGACACCTTGGTCACGTGATGTTCCCCATTGCATATTCCAATGCAGAGTAGAAGTTCCCTTTCGAAAGGGAACTCTCCAGATCCTTCAGATTTTCAGCTCCATGTTGGTGCTTCTTCTCTTCAGTTCCTTCCACTCATTTTCTTTAGGTTCAGGTCAGGGGACTGGGATGGTCATGGCAGAAGCTTCATTTTGTGCTCAGCGACACATTTTTGTGTTGGTTTTGATGTTTGTTTTTTTTTGGATCATTGTCCTGATGGAAGATCCAACCATGGCCCATTATTGGATTTCTAGCAGAAGCGGTCAGGTTTTGATTTTTTATCTGTTGGTATTTGATAGAATCCATGATACCATGAATCTGAACAAGATGTCCAGGACCTCCAGCAGAAAAATAGGCCCACAACATTAAAGATTCAGAAGTATATTTAACTGTGGACATTGGGTACCAAATCCATCTGGTGGGTTTTCTGCAAAAAAGCTCTTTTTTTAGTTTCATCTGGCCATAGAAGCCGGCCCCGATTAAAGTTCCAGTCTTGTCTGACAACTGAATATGCTGGAGATTGTTTCTGGATGAGAGCAGAGGTTTTTTCTTGAAATCCTCCTGATCAACTTGTGGGGATGTAGGTGCTGTTTAAATTGTTTTTTTAGGCTTTCTGAGACTCAAGACTCAACTAATCTCTGCATTTCTCCAGCTGTGATCCTTGTGATCACATTGCATTAGGACGATTTAGACACAGGTCCTCTTCCAGGCAGATTTGTAACATCTTTAGTTGACTGGAATTTCTTAATTTTTGCCCTGGTAGAGGAAATGTGCTTAATTGTGATGAAAAGAAATGTCACAATGTAACTAGAGAGAGCAAAACATAATGTCTTCTTTGTTTTGATATTGTCATGAGATATGACCAGGACATATTCTTGACTGGATTCCTTCATAAATAGCCAGAGAAAGTGTCAAGCACTAGATGATTAGCTCGTGTAAAGTGGTGGTCAGAATTATTGGCACCCTTGGTAAATATGATCAAAGATGACTATAAAAATAAATCTGCATTGTTTAGTCTTTTGATCTTTAATTCATAAAATGAGCAAAAAATCTAACCTTTCATTGAAGGAAAATAATTGAAAATGGGGGGGAAAAATCACATTATGAAATAAATGTTTTACTCCAAAACACGTTGGCCACAATTATTGGCACCCCTGGAATTGTGTATGAGTATATTCCCATTCATATTTAATGTATTTATTTTTTTATTTTTTTTTAGCACACCAGGGTGATCATGAACATGAAATTGTCCAGCCATGACTTCCTGTTCCACAGGAATATAAACATGAGGAAACACAATGGCCACAATGGGAATAATTTTTTACTGCGCAATTCTTTGCAGATGTCATTATTTTTATGCTAAACATCCATCCATCCATCCATCCATCCATCCATCCATCCATCCATCCATCCATCCATCCATCATCCATCCAAGCTTGGTTCAGTTTATTTTTGAGTTTAAGTCAAAAATAATGAAATGGAAGTTGTGTTAGGCTTTTCTTCCCTAGTGTTGCATATATCTGTGTGAAAATGCTTCTCAAACAAGAACAAATGTAGGACGGGACTTGATTGTTCAATGGGAATTGAGTGGATAGATTAATGTTGGTGGTTTGCTATTGGTCAGTCTCATTTGAGTGACAGGTTGCCCTGCCCTTGTGCCAGTAAAAAATCATTAGAGAAGAGATGTTGCTGTGAGAGGGAGGGGAAGTTAATTTGACTAAAGATTATAAGGGCACGTGATTAAAAAAAATAAATAAAATAAAATAAATAAAAATAATAATAAATACAAAAATGTATTGTGAAAACAATCAAAAAAGTAATCAAAACAATACAAATTAAATAAAACAAACTGAACAGGAAAACACTAATCCCTGATATCCCCAAATGTGATAAACCCTACTTGAACATGTGTTTATTCACTGTATTTAGGGCACCAGGGTTCCTTCATTGGGTGTACTGTCCTATATATTTGAATCATACAGTAGACAACAAAGTAGGACCAACATGACTAAATTTTGTTCCCAAATGGCAACAGCTTCTGCATAAAGAAAAAGAGCATTAATCCTCATCCTCGCTCATACTGCTGTATATGTAAAATCATCTCCTAAGGATGAATCGCTTCTCTTGCAGCATTCCTCATTTTTAGTTGCTTTAGATGAAAGTATTTGCATATGAAATCAGTGTTGGGGAGTCACTAGCTAAAAGTGCTACTAACCTACTATACTACTATAGGGTAACACTTTATACAGATAAATTTTTATATACCATCTCCTACCTTGAAAGATCCGTCTTGCTGTTGTCTGAATTGAACTGGTTCTGGTCCCTCAAGTGACATTCTCAAATCAGTCTATAAAGTCTTCATTAATTTCACTACATTCTTATTAAGTGGGGATCATATTTCAGGATTCTTTACCTTAACTCTCTGAAAACCTGACACCATGCACTTCTGGAGACCTCAAGTAGGTTGCAGTTCTGGAAAATGGTGGCATTTGAAACTAAAGGGATCCTGATGGTTTCACACCGAATTCCTTAGCTCGATTCTTAATTCTTTTGCAGTTAACATGAGTTTTGTCTTCTTCTTGTTTGTGACCTTGCTAACCCAATGAGCATTTCGCTATTTAATGGTCACGCCTTAATTTTGCAATTTCTTGTATTGCATTAGTATTGCATCCTTCTTATAAGCATTTAATAATTTGACTTTTCAGTGTGAGTTAAATCTCTTTTTTTGGCCCATTTTACCTGTAAAATAAAGCTTAATAATTATGCATATCTGAATATGGTGTTTTTCCACTTCCAGTAATTATATATCACTTATAAATGATTATATACAAAATTAATAGTAGTTATTAAAGGATTAGTTCACTTCAGAATTAAAATGTCCTGATAATTTACTCACCCCCATGTCATCCAAGATGTTTATGTCTTTCTTTCTTTACTTGAAAAGAAATTAAAGTTTTTAAGGGGAAACACTCCAGGATTTTTCTCCATATAGTGGACTTCAGCAGTTACCAACAGGTTGAAAATCCAAATTGCAGTTTCATTGCAGCTCTACACAAAGAGCTCTACATGATCCCAGCAGAGGAAGACCCTTATGTAATGAAAAAGTATATAAAAAAAGAAACATATATATAAAAAAAAAAAAAAGTATATTTTTTTAATCACAGATGCTCATCTTGCACTGCTCTGTTTTGCGGCATGCATTACATAATCACGTTGGAAAGGTCACACGGTACAGGCGGTAGACAATTAAAGTCACTATTCCAATAACTTAGGACACATGGAACAGTTGAATAATACTCAGGTATGGGTAGATATTCACAGCATCATGGGCTCGAATCCGCCATCCTATACTAGTTTTTTTTTTTTTTTTTTGCCATTAAAACAAATGCATTCATCAGTGATTGTACAGGTGCTGGTCATATAATTAGAATATTGTGAAAAAGTTCATTTTTTTTATTGTAAATTATTTAAAAAAATGAAACTTTCATTTATACTAGATTCCCTACATGTAAAGTAAAACATTTCATCCCTACAGTATAAATTCTGGGTATCTCTTGTTCTTTGAAACCACACTAATGGGGAAGACTGCTGACTTGGCAATGGTCCAGGAGACAATCATTGACACCTTCCACAAAGAGAGTAAGTCACAGATGGTCATTACTGAATGTGGTGGCTGTTTACAGGGTGATGTATCAAAGCATATTAAATGCAAAGTTGACTAGAAGGAAGAAACTGGGTAGGCAAAGGTGCACAAGCAACAGGGATGACCACAAGCTTGAGAATACTGTCAAGTAAAGCCGATTCAGACACTTGGGAGAGCTTCACAATGAGTCAAATGAAGCCGGAGTCAGCGCATCAAGAGTCACCACACTCAGACATCTTCAGGAAAAGGACTACCAAGCCACTTCTGAAACAGAAACAACATCAGAAGCATCTTACCTGGGCTAATGAGAAAAAGAACTGGACAGTGAACAGTGGTCGAAAGTCCTCTTTTCATATAAAAGTAAATTTTACATTTCATGTTGAAATCATGGTCCCAGAGTCTGAAGGAAGACAAGAGGCACAGAATCCAAGCTGCTTGAAGTCTAGTTTCTGAAGTCAGTAATGATTTGAGGGGCCGTGACATCTGCTGGTGTTGGTCCATTGTGTTTTATCAAGTGCAAAGTCAATGCAGCCATCTTCCAGGAGATTTTGGAGCACTTTATGCTTCCATCTGCTGACAAGCTTTATGGAGATGCTGATTTCCTTTTCCAGCAGGACTTTAGCACCCGCCCACAGTGCAAAAACCACTTCCAAGTGGTTTGCTGACCATGATATTACTGTGTTTTATTGGCCAGCCAACATGCCTGACCCCTGAATCTATGGGATATTTTCAAAGAAAGATGAGAAACAGTCGATCCAACAATATACAGATGATCTGAAGGCTCAATAGTGCCTCAGCAGTGCCACAGGCTGATCACTTCCATGCCACACTTTACTGATGCTGTAATTTGTGCTAGGAGCAAGTCATTTGCTGTAATATGTGCTGCCGACCAAGTATTGAGTGTACAAATGAACATACTTTAAAGAACTTGAGCTTTACTGTTTTGAAAATCACCATTTTTTTATTGATCTTAGGAAATATTCTAATATTTTGAGATACTGGATTTTGGACTTTCATGAGCTGTACACTCTAATCATAAAAAAAAAAAAAAAAAAAAAAAAAAAAACCTTTTGAAATGTTTTACTTTACATGTAGGTAATCTATAATATATGAAAGTTTCATTTTTAAAAATAATTTACAATAATAAAAAAAAATAACTTTTTCATGATATTCTAATTATATTTTGTTTGTGTGCTTTTTATTCTGTGGTTTCAATGGAATAGTGACTGAAGCGCGCATCTGTGCACGAGCCACGAGCCATCAGCGGCAACGAGCACTCAGTGTGATTTCAAGAGCAACACATTTCAACGTCAGATCGCCTTTTATTTAACACGAACAAATGAAATTAATAATCTGCCAGTCAACTAGAGATGTTCCGTTTGTAATAGCTATGTCTGTACCGCGAAATGTAAAAAACACTCACTTTTCAATGACGCAGGAGTCGCATTTACAGGGGAATATCCGATCTCTCCGCTTACACTGCAGGCGCAAACGCACGTATCCGATTCATATCTGATTTATAACCACATATGAATGAGGCCTGAAACCGATCTGTGAAAATCAGAATCCATGCGCTTTTTTCCTGCTTACACGATCGTGACTCATATCCGATCTGTGCCACATGGGAGGAAAAAATCGTAATTGGGTCACTTGAACCGTGCAGTGTAAATGGGGCCCATATGTCCTCTCTAAGTGCTTTGGTGGAAGAGTGGAGTAACATCTCTCAGCAAGAACTGGCAAATTCGGTGCAGTCCATGAGGATGAGATGCTCTGTAGGACTGAAAGCAGCTGGTGGAAACACTACATAATGACTGCTACTTTTGCTATTGACCCCTGCTCGTTCAGGGACTCATTATTCCATTTCTGTTGGTCAAATGTCAAAAGTGAAATGTGTTCATTTTATTTCTCAGTTGTTGAATGTGCATACAAATATGTACACATGTTAAGACATTTGCTGGAATAAAAAGCTGTTGAAAGTGAGAGGATGTTTTTTTTTTTTTTTTGGCTGAGTACATGTATTCATTTACTACAAAGGGGGGGGGGGGGATCAGGCTTATTAACTGATAACTTGTCTTTATAAACTATTCATTAAAATAAGCAGCTCATATGAATACACTAGTCACTGTTTGTTTGTTTTATGCACTAATAAGATCTGACAAACTCACTGTTGTTTTTTGCGTGCAGACTAAAAGAACACCTCAATAGAAAAACATTTCTTGCTCATATTCTGTGGAACAAATTCAGTCCAGACTGCACAGGACTATCTGTTTGTTCAACCAATGGAAGAGAGTATTGAGGAAAATAGCAATTATTTTATGCAATTCTATAGAAATTGCAAACTTCAGCTTCAAACATCCTCACTTTGAAGAAACTATGTGCCAGTTGAGAGTCCTTTTATCTTCCTTCCTCTCCTTCAGTTCTGCACAGGCCTCATCACAAGCACAGGGCCCAAAATTTCAGACATCACAGTTAGGGTGTTTATCCAGCACGGTTAACAATGGGACTCCAGCGTGGGCTTTTATTTGTCACTTTATTGAGACAATGTGACATGCTACAGTAGACTCCTGCGGCGTGGTCATAAAGAGCCTGACAGCTCCTGCGTGAAAGATTCAGTCTTCAGCAAAGCTTTTGTGCCCCTGCTCTGTCTGATGTACCTGATGGCATTTCCACTTCCCTTTGCAGTGTCACCTTGCCAAAGAAAAGACTATCGCTGCATATCATACGTGTGTTGTCGCGAATTTTCTTCCCTTCTATTCTTCCCTTTCTCGCTTTTATTTCTTTATCACCGCCCTTATATTTTTCTTTTTTAATTTTCTTGTCAGTCAATCTAATGGTGGTAGAAGGTAGTTTATTCTCCTTTCAAACCATTTTATTTTCCCCAGACTAAAAGTTCTCTCATTATTTACTCTCACTCAAGTCATTCCAAGCCTGTATAGCTTTCTTTCTTGGAAATTTTGAAAAGTTGTGCTGATCGATCTTTTTCATGCAGTTACAATGAATGAGGACTGAAGCTTTCAAGTTTCCAAAAAGACACAAAACATCATTAAACTTTCATAAAAGTATGACTCATACTCTATATTCAAAGTCTTCTGAAGTCATCAACTTGCTTTGCATGTGTGAGAAACAATTTAATATTTAAGTTTTAGTTCACCCAAAGATGAAATTTATGTCATTAATTACTCACCCTTGTGTCGTTCCACACCCGTAAGACCTCCGTTCATCTTCGGAACACAAATTAAAGGTCCCGTTTTTCGTGTTTTTTTGAAGCTTTGATTGTGTTTATAGTGTGCAATATAACATGTGTTCATGTTTTGCGTGTAAAGAAACACTGTATTTTTCACATAATTTACTTATCTGTATACCGCTGTTTCCACTGTCATAAAAACGGGCTGATGACTTCCTTGTTCTATAAAGTCCCTCCTTCAGAAATAAAACGAGTTCTGATTGTGCCAGCGGTTCCTGTGTTGTGATTCGACAGCAGTTTAGCGCATCTTGCCCGTAAAAGTCACGCCTCTTACCATAACGTGGAGATCACAGTCTATGGTGGAGATGCATGCGCTCAGTGTTATTGTAAACATGTCTTTAATTTTACCCTATCAATTTGAGCCGGAATCAGACCCGGTGATTGGACTGCAGGATGAAAATAACAGCGTTTCGACGACATGGCGACAAACACACTCTACAAACGCAACTCTTGTGTATTCCTGTGGGCGGAGGTTAGTCAAAAAAGTGTTTTAGTGACGTTATTAAAGAAGGAAGTAGAGGGATGTAGTCCAAACTGGCCGTTCAATGTAGGCGACTTCTGTTAAATAAAATATCTCGCTTGGCATTGAACTTTGAGCTTTAAAATTTTACAGATTTTATTTATACTCTAACAACAACATTACACACTAACTAAAGTTTGAAACATGGGATCACGAAGAACGGGACCTTTAAGATATTTTTGAAGAGTTTTTTTATCCCATAGAAATCAGTGCAATTTCCGTCATTCAAGGTCCAGAAAGGTAGTAAAGACATTGTTAAAATAGTCGATGTGACTACAGTGGTTCAACCCAAGCGGCAACCTCCCCCTTTCTCTCGTGAAGCCAATACGGAAGTAACTTAAACTGCGATTCATCGACTGGCCGCTAGGGACAGGCTCCAAAAGAGAGCAGAATCTCATAGAGTCCCATGTTAAATTGGCCAAGTTTATAGCAGAAAAAAACATGTTTACAAGTTGGTTCAAATTGTGGTTTTGGTCTATACTGCTATTTTTGCCCTTCATGACAACTCTGAGGGGGGTGAATTTTTTTATAACTTATCCGTTTAAATTATATTAAGCCTTAAAGTTCTGCATAATTAAGGGCGTGGTCACTTGAGTGACAGGTAGAGTGCGCTGCTGTCATGTTACCTCAGCTGCCGCTGAATTTGGCATCTCAGCCGTTTTTGTGCTTTTTTTCTCGATTATTTTATACAATTATAAAATATGGCTTGCTGCATAATATTCGAGATGTGTGTCGTAGATGTGCATGCATGCGGAAAGAGACACAGAACACACGTTGTTGGATCGTGGCATTGGCTGAAAGTTTTGGTTGTGAGATTTACAACAATGACAATACCAGGAGGATATACAACTCTGACAGCACTGCTTGGATATTATAACTAAAACTGCTGCACTATTTTGAAAAATATATACTTTGGACACAGGCTCATTTGTTTGTTAGATACGATCGCTGCTCAGATTGCATCCTTTCTTGAAGAACGATGACAGAGAGCAGATCATTCAGAAGAAATGTGAAATGTTTTTTTTTTTTGTTTTGCAATGGACATTTATATTTTACCCAAGTGCCACAGATTGGATTCATCTCGCGATCTCTATTATAAAGGTATGAAGTCCCATTTAATGTTCCATGTTGTTATTTGCACACCCAACACTACTGGTGTTGGAGCATCTATATCTTAAAAAAACACCGTAAATTGACAGTAAACCTTTAGAACTTTCTGATGTTAAAACTTATCTTTATTAATAATTTAGATAGTATCTAGATAGATAGCTCCTTTGCTTGCTAACGTGGTCACATCGAGCTAGGCGGGCATGGTTTCAGCAACCAATCACATCAGCTCAAACCACCTCCCCGCCTCTTTGCCCATTTTCAGTTATCCAGGAGTGACGTGCGGTGACGCGCAGCTAAGATGGCCGCGGCCTCATTTTCGCTTCAAAACTGCTATTCAGAACTCTATGGGTGACGTCACGGACACTACGTCCATATTTTTTTTACAGTCTATGGTTCAACCTTAATGATATGAAGTGACGAGAATACTTTTTGTACTTTTTTCAACTGAGAATAAAGTTGTTATACGTGGAAGCATTATACACGTTTGTTGTATAAAGTCGTTATTTTTGTTTTGTTTTGCGCACAAAAAGTATTCTCGTCGCTTCATTACATTAAGGTTGAACCACTGTAGTCACTTTGACTCTTAACAATGTCTTTACTACATTTCTGGACCCTGAATGATGGTAATTATGTTGCTTTCTATGATGGATAAAAAAAAAAAATAAATAAAAAAAATTAAAGAAAACCTTGGATTTCATCAAAAAATATCTTAATTAGTGTTCCGAAAATGAACGAAGGTCTTCCTTGTGTGGAACGACAAGAGGGTGCGTACTTAATGACAGAAATTTCATTTTTTTTGTGTGAACTAACCCTTTAAATGCATCAGTCAGATCATTGACTCAGTGATTCATAAACAATTTGTTTAGACCAGTTGGTTACACTTTAGAATAATGGTCCATCATTAATACGTAACTATGCAGGAAGTAATGCAGGACTAATGAGTAGTACTACATTAACACTTCAGCTCCTTCTATTAACTAATATAGAAAAAAGCTTAACTAATCAGTAAGTAATATCAAATTTAGAAGATAGTTCCTTATTAGCTAATTAATAATTACCTAATGAGATTGCCATCAAAGGATTAGTCCACTTTCAAATAAAATTTTCCTGATAATTTACTCACCCCCATGTCATCCAAGATGTTCATGTCTTTCTTTCTTCAGTTGAAAAGAAATTAAAGTTTTTGATGAAAACATTCCAGGATTATTCTCCTTATAGTGGACTTCAATGGCCTCCAAACGGTTAAAAAGTCAAAATGTCAGCTTCAGTACAGCTTCAAAGGTCTTTAAACGATACCAGACGAGGAATAAGAGTCTTATCTAGAGAAACGATCGGTCATTTTCAACTGTATATGCTTTATACAAACAGATTTTCGTATTCTTCAAAAAGCTTACGCTGTATGTCCTACGCTTTCCCTATTCTACTTACGGGAAAAAACAAACTGGCGCCACGTTCATACCATAAGTTGAATAGGGAAGGCGTAGGACATACAGCGTAAGCTTTTTGAAGAATACGGAAAGCGGAAGCACGTGCAAGGCGATCATCTGTTTATTGAAGTCCACTATATGGAGAATAATCCTGGAATGTTTTCATCAAAACCTTAATTTATTTTCGCTTGACGAAAGAAAAATATGAACATCTTGGATGACATGGAGGTGAGTAAATTATTAGGAAAATTGTATTTGAAAGTGAACTAATTCTTTATTAACTATTAACCAATATACAAATTTGTAAAGAACATTATCATGTGTCTGAAATGTAATCAGTCATCATTTTTACTCTGAATGTAGTCATAAAATGCATCATTAATTACTCAAGTGTTACCTAGTCACTATGCAGGAACTACTAGTGGAAAAACATCTTTTAATGGTGCAGATCACAAGTAGTCCTTGAAGAATGACTAGTACTTGAGTAATTAGTGATGCATTTTATGACCATGTTCTGAGTAAAAAAGGACAATCTTCAAGAACTACTAGTGATCTGGACCATTATTTTCAAGTGAAAAAGATGTGAAAAAGTGAAAGTGAAAAAGACACTTGCTCACATCTCAGACACTTTAATGTTGTGATTAGTAATTAGTAATTCTTTATAATTTGTCATAGTTACCAATTAGTTCTTAATTATGCCAATCTCATTCTCTAATTATTGATTAGCTAATAAGGAACTATCTTATCTTGCGTTCACAACGCCGGCGGCGAGAGCGTCAACATTCGCATTGGCCGCCCTGCCAACAACGCTGTACCGTTCGTTCAAACCGCCGCCGACGGGAGGGTCAAAGCAGAGCCAAAGTTAGTGACAAGTCGCGTCAACCAATCGGAAGCCTCTCAAGCGGACCTCTACATTCTAATTGGTTGCCGCCGAACCGCGTCATAGCTCATTACCATAAAGTTAACCTGATATCAACTCTCCTCGCCGCTCTCACCGTAGCTCGCCGCCGGCTCTCATTGAAAATGAATGACTAGCGTCACTTTGACGCTCTCGCCGCCGGCGGTGTGAACACACAGTGAGTCTTAAATTTGATACTACTTACTGATTAGTTAAGCTTGTTTCTATATTAGTTAATAGTAGTAGCTGAAGAAGTTCTTCTTTCTGTTGTGCTCCACAGTGTAAATAATGATTTTTTTTTCTTTCTTTTTTTTTGTGTCTCTGTGTGTGTAAATTAATCCTTTAATAATTCAAGATTCAAGTTTGACCAAAACCTGTCACAGCAGAAGCATTAAACGGGATGTTTTCTTTGGTGCTGGACAGATTCCAAGACTTTATTTGTTTGCTGTCTCTCATTTCTCATCCCTAATGCATTATATGGCCATTTGCTAAATGGTGTGTTGAAAGATGCCACCATGCTCATGGAGACAGAAAAAAAGGAACAAAAACAACTATAGATGTTCTTGGTTTCATGAAGTGCTTTCTAATCTCACCAACTCCATCCTCTCCGTAAAGGTCAGTGGTTTTCAGAAATAAGTATTGTGACCTTTTTTTAATCATGAGAAGGAAAGCAAAAGCGTTACACTTTAACAGTTGTAAATTTGAAAGAGGACTGTCAGGGTTTAGCTCTAAAATCAGCACTTTCAATTGATTTTATGGTTCATAAAGTGTCTTGAAACATTAAAAAAATTTATGGAATACAGTGTTAGAATTCATAATTTTGAAACTAATAAGAGTTCATTTAGGAATTTTTTGGCTACTTAATGGCTTTGCTGTCAAGACACACATCTTGAAACAGAAGGAGATCTCTCCACAAGGGATACTTATAGGGATAGTTCACCCAAAAATGAAAATTGTGTCATCATTTACTCACCCTCATGTCAGTCCAAACCCGTAAGACTTTCGTTCATCTTCGGAACACAATTGAAGATATTTTTAAAGAAATCTGAGATATTTCTGTCCGTCCATTGACAGTATACACAACTACCACTTTGACTCTTAAAAAAGTTAATAAAGAGATCGATATCCATAATGAATTGAGCGGTTTAGTCCAGTTTTGCTTCATGATTGCTTTATACGATGAACAGATTAAAGGGTTAGTTCGCCCAAAAATGAAAATTCTGTCATTTATTACTCACCTTCATGCCGTTCCTCACCCGTGAGACCTTCATTAATCTTCGGAACACAAATTAAGATATTTTTATGACACTTCCTCTCTCAAGATCCATAAGGGTACTAAAAACATATTTAAATCAGGTCATGTGAGTACAGTGGTTCAATGTTAATATTATAAAGCGAAGAGAATATTTGTGGTGCGCCAAAAAAACTAAATAACGACTTATTTAGTGACGGACGATTTCAAAACACTGCTTCAGGAAGCATCGGAGCAAAAATGAATCAGTGTATCGAATCTGCTGTTCGGAGCACCAAAGTCACGTGATTTCAGCCGTTGACAGTTTGACACGCGATCTGAATCATGCAGAGGTGTAAAGAGTACCTGAAAACCATACTTGAGTAAAAGTACTGATACCTTACATCGAAAATGACTCCACTACAAGTTACAAGTAACCAATTCTAATACGACTTGAGTAAAAGTCTTAAAGTATCTGATTTTAACAGTACTTCAATATTTTACTCGTGCTGAATGTAGGCTCAGAGATGCACTAGTCCTGAGAGACTGCCGGTGAAAATAAGACAGTATTGATTTGTAAGATGAGAATTCAAGTTTATTTTCTAAAATCAAAATAAATCTTAACACCTCAATGTTACAATAAATCAATGTCGACACAACAACCTCTTAAACGTTTACAAACTCTCAAGTCTCATTTGAGCTCAAGTGCACAGAAATGTCATAAGTAAACCAATATCTTTCAAAACGGCCTTGTCAATATAGCGGATAAATAAAATAATGTTAAGTAAAATTAAATAGTCAAAGTCTACTGTATGTGCTGGTTTGAGCCTCATCACCAGCTGCAGTCATTTCCTCATCTAATAAATCAAACACCTGCGATCAGAAACTACCTGCTAATGCACTCACATTCACGTAAAGTATCCTTGTTGACAAGTTTTGAGTGAGTAAAGGCAAAATGCACAAGATATAGTACCTTCAATGACCTTAGATGGCAATATCGCTTCTTTATAGGAGAAACAAACTGCTGCAGAAAAGTTAGGTGCCATGAAAAATGTAATTTGTAATTGCATTACTTAACTCAAATGTAGTGGAGTAAAAAGTACATTTACTTGTTCAAAAATGTAGTCAAGTAGAGAATAAAAGTTGCCAATATCTTTGATACTCAGTACAACTACAAAGTAGCCAAAAAGATACTTAAGTACAGTAACTAATTACATTTACTCAAATACTTTACACCTCTGGAATCATGATTCGATATACTGAATCATTTATGCTCTGATGCTTCATGAAGCAGTGTTTTGAAATCGGCCATCACTAAATAAGTTATTTTGTTTTTTTTTGGCGCACCAAAAATATTCTTGTCACTTTATAATATTAATATTGAACCACTGTACTCACATGAACTGATTTAAATATGTTTTTAGTACCTTTATGGATCTTGAGAGAGGAAATGCCATTGCTCCCTATGCAGGCCTCACTGAGCCATCGGATTTCAACTAAAATATCTTAATTTGTGTTCTGAAGATTAAAGAAGGTCTTATGGGTGTGGAACGGCATGAGGGTGAGTAATAAATGACAGATTTTAATTTTTGGGTGAACTAACTCTTCAAATTTAGGCTTTTATTCACATATAAACATTCATCAACCACACATCAGTTATGGTAAAGGGAAGCTCAAGCAAGAGAACCAATGAGGTTCATTCTCGTGTGTTACGCAGCATGTTTGAGCTTCCACAAGAACCAATAAGGTTTGTTCTCGCACACCAATCAAGTATGTTTCTATTCGCTGATCAATATTTATATGTGAATAAAAGCCTAAATTTAATTTGTTCATCATATAAAGCGATTGAGTCTCTTTAAAAAAATTGGTAACACTTTATTTTAGGGTCTTTTAACTAGTTGCTTATTAGCATGCATACAGTATTACTAGAATGTTGACTATTTATTAGTACTTATTAAGCACATATTATGCCTTCTTCTGCATGACCTTATTCTACATTCTTAATCCTACCCAATACCTAAACTTAACAACTACCTCATTAACTATTAATAAGCAGTAAATTAGGAGTTTACTGAGGGAAAAGTCGTAGTTAATAATTTATATGTGTTTCCTATACTAAAGTGTTACCAATTTTTTTTTTTTTTTTTACTAAATTTCTCAATTCATATAGGTTTTACCATCTCTTTGTGAACTTTTTGAAGCATCAAAGTGGTAGTTGCATATAGGCTGTCTATGGAGGGACAGAAATCTCTCAGATTTCATTAAAAATATCTTCAATTGTGTTCCGAAGATGAACAAAAGTCTTGCGGATTTGGAACGACATATGGGTGAGTAAATGATGACAGAATTTTCATTTTTGGGTGAACTAACACTTTAATGAGGAGATATTAAAAAGACAGCATGAGGATTATAATCACACTCCTGCCAATCTATCGGCGGAGGACCGCTAAAGATGGTTCAGGGTTGAGAGGACAGTCAGATTCTGCCCAGGCATCTAACTTTAGAAATCTAAATTGAATCTTCATTTTTTTCTTTCTCTCAAACTCTAGAAGGGGAAAAAGGAATCTAATTATGAAAAGCAAGATGAACAGAGGCCTGCCACATATGCCAAAATGCGAAATGCGTGTTATGCCTAAACGGAATTGCAAAAAATGACAAGTTTCTGAACAGGTTTCCCAAAGATTTATTTGTCAAACAGCCAGTCCACGCTAAAGGAAAGCAAATAAGGTTCATGTTGATATCAATATGAAAACTTCACCTATAAATGATCCCTTGAGGTTCATTAAAACTAAGAGAAAATGGCACTGATCTGATGTTTGAATAAAATGCTGTCATAAATGCATAACAGTGTTGGGGAAGCTTTAAAACCGTGTGACCAACATGACCAACAGCAGCATACTGGAACTAATCATGATATTGATTTGTAAAATCATTATAATATATATATATATATATATATATATATATATATATTTTTTTTTTTTTTATTATAAATGGCTGTCTAACGGTTTATGATGTTTGATCTTTTTAATGGTTTAAAAATACAACGTTGGAGCGGGGAATTTTAGGTTCTATTGAGAATTTGATTGGACAATTGATCTGTTGAGAAGCAGAATAATGTCATAGTTTAATGTCATAGTACAACCAAGTTCTTGATTGTATTAATAGTACAATAGAGAGATTGTATATTTTGAATGTATATATGTGTCACAATCACCGTCTGCCCCTGTCAAGTTCCGGACTACATTTCCCATCATTCCCCCTGCCGGTCACATGCTCGCACTCCCCTCCAATCATCATCAGCCACATACACCCTAAGCACACTCCCTGGACTATATAAGACTCTCACACACACCACCCATTTGCGAAGTCTTGATTACCATTGTATCATTTCTGAGCGTTTCTATCCTGTCTGCCTGCTTGTTATCGTTCCTGCCTGTTTCTTGTTTTTGACCCGTTGCTGCCTGTCCTGATCTTTGCCTGTCCCTTGACTACGACTCTGCCTGTTCCTCACTGCTCCTGTTTGTTCCTGTTTTGACCCTGCCTGTACGACCACTCTTACTTCTAATAAACGCTGCATTTGGATCCCTGCCTGTGAGTCCCCTTCGTAACAGAAGACTTCGCCACCACTACGATCCAGCAGCTTCTACGAGTGTGTCCAGCCTCAACATGGACCCAGCAATATGTCTGGTCAGCCTTCGTCAAGGTAACTGTACCCTGGAGGCACATATTCAGAAGTTTCTGGATATTGCTCACCTATCTGATCTACCTGACTGTGCCCTCATTGACTTTTTCACTTATGGATTAAACGAACCACTTAAGGACTATTTACTCACCAATGGTCCCCGCGGATCGTTCATAGAATTCCTGGACTTTGCCTTGCTTGCAGCTGGTTCGACTTTCACTGTGGGAGTCGCTGAGGATTCCGACACAACGGTGAACCCCGTAATGGCTGCCAAACCTGAGAACACACACAAAATGGCGGTCTCTACCACGAGTCACGTCACCGCTGATCGCCCAGAACAACGTCACGCCTTCGTTGATCACCCAGAGCAATGTCACGTTGCCTCCAGATCAGTCAGGGAGCGGAGAGGACTACGTTCCAGTGTGGCTGATCCTCCACTGACTTCAGCTCGAGCGGCTGGCATTCCGAAGCATCTGCCGCACGCTTCGCTCTCAAGCCAGCCGGCCGCCCCGCACTCAAGCCCGCCGGCCGCTTCGCTCTCAAGCCCGGTGGCCGCTTCGCACTCAAGCCCGCCGGCCGCTTCGCTCTCAAGCCCGGTGGCCGCTTCGCACTCAAGCCCGCCGGCCGCTTCGCTCTCAAGCCCGCCGGCCACTTCGCTCTCAAGCCAGCCGCCCGCTTCGCTCTCAAGCCAGCCGGCCGCTTCGCTCTCAAGCCAGCCGGTCGCTTCGCTCTCAAACCTGCTCACCAGTTGCCATGGACTCAAGCGCCCTGGACGCGATGGACAAGATGGCTGCTTTGCCAGTGCCTACGGGCAAGATGGCCGCCCCTTCGGTGCTCACGGAGGTAGGGGGCGTTCCAGCCATGGAGTCCACCCCAGAACCCGCTTCAGCCAGTGAGTCTGCTCCAGAAACCGCTCCAGTCGGTGAACCATCGCCTCATCCTCGGAAGAGGAGGAGGAGGAGGAAGAAGGCTCCTTCTGTTCTTCCCCCTCTTACGTCCAAGCGTCTTGTCCTGCCGGCGCCACCCGAGCTCCTTGGTCTGCCAGCACCACCCAAGCTCCTCGCTCTGCCGGCGCCACCGGTGCTCCTCGCTCTGCCGGCGCCACCTGTGCTTCTTGCCCTGCCGGCGCCACCTGTGCTTCTTGCCCTGCCGGCGCCACCTGTGCTTCTAGCCCTGCCGGTGCCATCCACGCTTCCAGCCCCGCCGGCGCCACTCAAACTCCTTGCGCTGCCAACGCCACTCAGGAGTCTTGCCCTGACGGCTTCACCGACATGCCTGGCCCTGCCGCCGCCACCCGAACTCCTTGCCCACGAACCTGCGACGGGCCCCGCTGAAATCCCCAAGAACTTTTTTGGGGGGGGCAGTATACCTAGGGGTGGGGAGTTTGTGGGTGGGAACCCTGCACGGCCGCGGTCATCAGCGGTCCCTGAACTGCCCAGACCACCTGACCCGCCGTGGTCGCCAGAGACTCTTGACCTGCCATGGTCGCCCTTGCCACCTGAACTGCCGTGGCTGCCCTTGCCACCTGACCTGCCGTGGCCGCCCTTGCCACCTGACCTGCCGTGGCCGCCTGAGCCACCTGACCTGCCGTGGCTACCCGTAGCACCTGACCCGCCATGGTGGTCAAGTTCCTGGAACCTGCATTGGGGACCCTGTTCATGTCCGCATACCAGTCCCCAATGCTGCCACCCCCCGTTATGTCACAATCACCGTCTGCCCCTGTCAAGTTCCGGACTACATTTCCCATCATTCCCCCTGCCGGTCACATGCTCGCACTCCCCTCCAATCATCATCAGCCACATACACCCTAAGCACACTCCCTGGACTATATAAGACTCTCACACACACCACCCATTTGCGAAGTCTTGATTACCATTGTATCATTTCTGAGCGTTTCTATCCTGTCTGCCTGCTTGTTATCGTTCCTGCCTGTTTCTTGTTTTTGACCTGTTGCTGCCTGTCCTGATCTTTGCCTGTCCCTTGACTACGACTCTGCCTGTTCCTCACTGCTCCTGTTTGTTCCTGTTTTGACCCTGCCTGTACGACCACTCTTACTTCTAATAAACGCTGCATTTGGATCCCTGCCTGTGAGTCCCCTTCGTAACAATATGTGCTAAATATGATTTTTTTTGGAGCATACTAATAAGTATTTTAGATTACATATTACCTTAAAGCTGACATATTAGTTTGAAAAGCCACAAAACGTCAACTTTGGTTTCATGAAGACTAACATTTATTGAATTTTACGTTATTACAGTTTAATAAATTTAGTTGAAAATCATGAGATTATTTCATTTTATTGATAGCCTTGTTTTGACACTAAGAAATAAACTAATCTGCATATAGATTTGTGAAAATGCTAGAAAAAATTATATTTTGGCTTTAGTATTGACAATTTAAATATCAGTTATTTATTTTACAAACCACATGTTATTTTTATAACTTTTTTTTTTTTCTCCATTAAAGGTGCCCTAGATTGTTTTTTTACAAGATGTAATATAAGTCCTAGGTGTCTCCTGAATGTGTCTGTGAAGTTTCAGCTCAAAATACCCCATAGATTTTTTTTTATTAATTTTTTAACTGCCTATTTTGGGGCATCATTAACTATGCACTGATTTTTTTCAGCACGGCCCCTTTAAGAGATGCGCTTCCTCTGCCCCACGAGCTCTCGACTGTACATTGCATAAACAAAGTTTACACAGCTAATATAACCCTCAAATGGATCTTTACAAGATGTTCGTCATGCATGCTGTATGCATGCTTCGAATTATGTGAGTAAAGTATTTATTTAGATGGTTACGTTTGATTCTGTGTGAGTTTGAGGCTATGCTCTGTGGCTAACGTCTAATTCTACCCTGTTGGAGAGATTTATAAAGAATGAAGTTGTGTTTATGAATTATACAGACTGAACGTGTTTAAAAATGAAAAAAACTATGCTGAGGTAAATTCTGATTCTAGGGCACCTTTAAGAAAGAATAGTCAAGTTTTACATGAAATCCTATAGCTGTATCCTATAGTTTAAAAGGAGGGTCCCTTGCAAGTGTGTCATCTTTTTTGAGGGTCCTTAGCATAAAAATAAAGTGAAAACCCTTCATTTAGGCATCAGTTAGTTCACTTGGTGTCCCTATTTTTAGTCAAAAGTGTTCAGTTAGAGATAATATCATTCCTGTATCCAGTCAAAACACTTCTGCTCAAAATACGCCATTGAATAAGTCTCACTTATTTATAGTTCTGATTGTCTTTTATCTCACTGATTTTACCCTTCATTTCATTATCTACACAATCAATACATCATCCCCAGCCTTCTCTCAATTTCAGAGAAATACACTGAACCGCTTAGAGACTTTGAAATCAAGTATCTCATACTTTCTTTCTCTTGTACCCTCTATTCTTTTTTTCCTACCCTGATGTCGTTTGATAGCTTTGTTCATTAGATCGTTATCGATGGCTCCTTCTCACAAACTATGGCGGAACAGTGAGCGAGCGATCATATTTGGTGTAGCGGCTGGGGGCGGGAGAGCCTCTGTTGTTATTTGGGGCGTGATTTATCGTCGGGCCCTCCTTCCTCCGTGCCAGAGTTGCGGCGGAAAAACAAAGATGGGGGAGAGGGCAACGTAATGAGAAATATCAATGTATTCTCATGTCCCTGCTCTCCCTGACAGCACACAATCCATCTCTCTGACATTCACCTAGTTAACATTTTTATCAGAGGGCCAGGACTCGTCATTTTTTACTCCCTTCCTCTAGACGAGAGTATAAGTCTCCACTAATAGTTTAGATAAAGATGAAGAATCAGAAACATAGCTGCACTCCTCCTCGTGAGAATGATAAACAATGAAGCCATCGGTTGGTTTCATATTTTTACCCCCTCATAGCTCTTGTCCCGTTGAGCGTGGCAATCGGTGTACCGACCTAAAGGTTTGTGTTACAGCCGTACCTGCAGTTGTGAGCCGTGGTACTCAGTGGGTGCGCCTCCCTCAGGGAGAAGGAAGGAAATGCCAAAATTATTTGTTTTGGGTTTGAGCAGACTTTTCTTGAATGCGGTAAATGTGACCCTTCTATAATTGAGTGCCCATGATGACAGTGTCCACTGTGCAGCAAAGCCAATATCTTTATCTTGATCTGTTGCGATGGCAAAATTATTTGTATCCCTATAATGTATGTTCAACAAAACCTGAATGTGGGAGGGGCTTAAACCGTGTGTTTATCAAAATTATAAGAAATTCTGTACCCTTCATAATAAATATATAGCAATTACGCATTGTATATGCAATTATTCTTTTTATTACAAAATTTTGGTGAATATATTTAAACAATAAAACAATATTACAAAATGGTAAATAAACTGAAAAAGTTCTTTAGTAGAGGAGGTTTCATTTGTGTGTGGGGCAGGTTTGACAGGTTCCCAACACTTTTTGTCAAATTGCAATTTTGGTCCCTGCCACTTTTTGAAAGGAAATCAGGGTGCAATATCAATGGATCTAATTACCGTGGTAACTTCACACACTTGCTGCTGCACATCAGAAATGTCAACATGGCTATTTGATCAAACAGCACTCATTTTCATTCATAGAGGTAATAACCAGTAATATCCAGTAATAACAAGGAGTGACTGCGTCTAACAGTGTACTTTTTTAAAATTATTTGTTTGAATTTGTTATTAGTTTTGAAGTTAATTGTCTGTGCCTTTCTGAATAATTTATTTAAAATTATTTCTCTTTAAAAAATGTATTGACTAAAAATGAAATTAATGGAGAATGCCATGTGGTGTAACCATCAAAGTAACATGTTTTCCTCAGTAATTTTATCCCTTAAAGGGTTATTTCACCCAAAAAATGAAAATTCTGTCATTCATTACTCCCCCTCATGTCGTTTCAAACCCATTAAACTTTTGTTCATCTTCGTAACACAAATGAAGATCTTTTTAATGAAATCTGAGAGCTTTCTGTCCCTCCATAGACAGCTACGCAATTACCACTTTCAAGCATCAGAAAGGTAGTAAAGACATCACTGAAGTGCTTTGTTTGCGCAAAAAAAAGCATAATTTTCTGCTTTATTTACATACACAATCTCAAACACATGTTCATGAGAGCACCACAACACATGGGTGTTGTGTTGACATGAGAGCGGACGTTGCTACGTGAACGTGTGTTGGATATGGTTATTTTGTAAATAAGGCAGTATTTATTTATTTATTTATTTTTGGGCAAACAAAGCACTCGTGTCGCTTCATAAAATTGAGGTTAAACCACTGGAGTCACATGAAGTACTTTAATGATGTCTTTACCTTTCTGGGGCTTGAAAGTGGTAGTTGCATAGGCTGTCAATGGAGGGACATAAAGCTCTCAGATTTCATCAAAAAGATCTTAATTTGTATTCCGAAGATGAATGAAAGGTGCACACATGTGGGTGAACTATATATATATATATATCAGTGGCGTGCGGTCCATATAAGCTGCGAATGCTCTGCATACCCTAGCCACTCGTGGACTCGTCAACTAATATTAACATTACAAATTACTATTAAATCCCTTGTTTGATGTGTACCATAAAGCCTACAGGATTGGTGATGCATATGTAACTGTCTGTGATTTATTTATTTGCCAAACGACGGTATTTTCCTTAAATCTGCCAGTTACGTAGACTTCCGGGTAAGCTGATCTACAGCAGCTTTTGCGCCTTCATGCTTTTGTTATGGAGCGTCATCATCGTCCCGCGTTCTCATTGGTTTGCAGGTCTATGCGAGTTTACATGGGCAGGATAAGCTATGAGCGGACCGCTCACCCAAGAGGAAAAACGAGCTGCTGCCAGATCTCGATCACCGAAAATCACATTGTATTTGATACAAATCTAACTAGACTTAGCCAAATCGGGAAACAAATCATAACTAAAACTATTTTCATAATATTTCATTTTCTCCATTGAGATTTTTTTTTAAAGAAAACTTCTACAGTCCTACTGTAGGCCTATCAGAGTATGTTAATCTATAGTCTGTGCGTTTGATAAAAGTCAGTTTGCATAATTTCAACTTAATTTTTAAAGAATAATGCTTCCTTATATTTATTATAATTACATTTTATTTTTTATTTATAATAGGCTGCTAATAGGCTACTTATTGAGTTTGGTCTACTTATTCTTAATTGTTAGTTAAAAAAATACTTATGGCATACATTTAAATTGACGCCATGCTGTTTTTATTTGTCGTGTCTGATTAAATTGTTAAAATCTGTGTCCTAAACTGATTCGTTTCAAGGTGAATTATATTGTTTGTGTGACACTAGCGGCACCTAGCGGATTACAAAAATACAGCATATTTTGCAAAAGTACGTATCGCATTTTGCGCCTCCGTCGACTCAAACATCACAGAAGCTCTTACAGGTGCTTGTGAAGGCACGTCTCAACAGGTAAATGTAGGCTACTCTCAGTAAAAGATATTGGACATATTATTACTTTGCTGTGATGCTATTTGTCATGAGCAAGCAAATGAGTAGGCCTAAACTAACACTGAAAAGGCGAGACACCGAGGACGGGACATTCTAAAATGGCTTAATTTACTAAGACAGTGTTAT
Organism: Chanodichthys erythropterus; assembly: GCF_024489055.1. Taxonomy (NCBI): domain Eukaryota; kingdom Metazoa; phylum Chordata; class Actinopteri; order Cypriniformes; family Xenocyprididae; genus Chanodichthys; species Chanodichthys erythropterus. Next base: position 30,366,708 of record NC_090226.1, read on the forward strand.
TCCCAAACCAAATTTGCTAAACATCATACTAAAGCATACTACAGAAAAGCAGATGAGCCCAGAATATGAACGTATAATTAAACATTTTCCTCCCATTAAGAAAACGCTTAACGCGACTTAATGTAGGCTATTATTAAGACAGTGACATTAAAAAACAAACTTAGTAAACACTTTTTCATGACTCACCATCCAGCATACCCGGGTAAAAAAGTCACCGCTCGCCACTGATATATGAAGACTTCAGATGCAAAAGCCTCTAAGTGTCTTCTGAAATTTAGTTTTAAATTGAGCATTTTTATCAAGCTTGTATGTTTAGGTTCAGTAATTTCACTTTAATGGCAATTAATAGGTCCTTTTCATTGTCATTTAAGTGAAATAACAGAACATAAACATATAAGCTTGATAAAAAATGCTCATTTTAGAAGAAAATTTCAGATGGCACTTAGAGGCTTTTGCATATATATATATATATATATATATATATATATATATATATATATATATATATATATATATATATATATATATATATATATATATATATATATATATATATATATATATATATATATATAGCTTGATAAAAAAATGCTCTTTTTAGAAGAAAATTTCAGATGGCACTTAGAGGCTTTTGCATCTGAAGTCTTCATTATATATATAATATGAGCAATATCACACAAGTAACCATGCAATATGGCTGTGTATCAGGCCGAGGGTTTGGAACGACATGAGGGTGAGTGTACATCAGGCCGAGTGCCGTAGGTATGTACACCCCTGAAGCCCACCGACACGTTGATGTGGTTGGTTACAAGATAGTTTGTGATGTGAGAAACATCAGCGATTTCAAACCGTGTTTTTGAGACTGCAGTCTTTTTTTCGCTGCAGTTTAAAAGAGAAAATACTGGTGTTGACTTATGAATTTGCACATGGCTTGTCTTAAAACATTTTAAAAACACCACATAGACATATAAACAACATACCACAGGGGGTCTTTAATCATTCTTTAAAAAATGTTTATAAATATAAGGTAAAAACCTAATGTTTACAACTATCATGACTTGTTAATTTATACATATTACATTTTTGAGTCGCACCATGACTGCCTGAATTAACCTTGCCTTATAACAAGAGCATATCATCTGATATTTTAAGAGGCATACTGACCTTGACAAAAAGCCATGGGGGTCTACATGGGTTAATGATCAGGGTGTAACGAGATCTCGTGCCACAAGTTCTCGCTATATTAAAATGTGATGAGATTATTCGGTTGAGTGAAAAGCTGTCTCAAGATATCGCCATGACACATAGTGTGAGGGTGAAATTCGAATAGAATATGCCAACGTTATGATTACATTACATTACGGTGCCCACCGCAACACCGCCTCCAGTGTTGTTTTGTTTTTGTTTTTTTTATAGAAATAAAAAAACATTTAATTTAGTTGGATAATGGTCGCTTCAATTGTCAACTATTGTAAACGTCTGCTCTGTTCACTGATCACGTGACGCTAGTAAGCCGGGATGACTGACAAGACCACGGCAGAGGATTTGTTGTGCGACAGAGCCTAAGTGCCTGATAAATGTCTTATCTTGTAGGATATCTTGTAGAATATCACCCACACCAGAATATCACGCACCACCACTCCACATACACAGAGTATGCGTTCGCGAATGTAAAACGCGACCTCCATGATATGCTCAAATTACACTGCGTACAATAGCCTAATATCTCCAAATATCAAACCTATCTTAGGCTAGGGTGACCAGACGTCCCCGTTTTCCGGGGACAGTCCCGGTTTTTGGTGCTCTGTCCCCGACTGGAGCTGTCCCCGGAAATGTCCCCGTTTTATATCTCCTTCAAAATAATCCGCAAATATATTGCAAAAAAGTCTGGCCAGCATAGCCTACAGCATAGAGGTTTCTTAATACTACTGTCAAAATATATATTTTTTTCTGAACATATCTCTTTATTAAAATATGTTAAACAGTTCAATACCGCTTTTCTACAGTATCCATATACACCGGCAGCGAGTTCACACACATAACAACTGATATGACAACTTTAGCACATTTATCAGCTAAATATTCATTCAATGTTTCCCATTAATGACACATAATGAACTGAAAATTTAAAACATAAATCGTCTCTACATTGTATTTTGCCAACAAACTAAAATCGAAACCGTGATATGGCTTTGTGCCTTTATAAAGCAGCAAAATAGTCTACAGTGATTAAGTATATATACAGTCTGTCTGTGCTGCGTGTTTTAAAGAGAAGTGCGCACTTTAGTGGAATATATAGATATATAATATCTTAGAAATTAGTAGTCTACAAACCAGTATTTTAATTTCCCTATACATATATTGTGTAAAGTAGCCTAACTAAAAAATATACATATATATTTTAGATTGCATTTGTTACAATAGCCTATATGGATATTATTGTCATATTAATAATTATATAGGCCTAAAACATTATTATATTATTATTTTATTGTAATATTTGTTTGGCATCCTAAAACACCTAAAACGATGTAGACTTTATATCACAACTAAAAAGATGTTTGAACCCTCTAAATGTCCAGGTACAAGTCAATGCTGTTTCTTTGTTCAAATTGCACACTGTACATGTGTTGAAGCTCTTAATTTTGAGCTCCCAAAGTGAACCAGATTGATGCATTTAACCTTAAAATGTACAAAATTTTCTTCCGGGGGGGGGGCATGCCCCCGGACCCCCCTACAGGAGGCATACAGAACATTTTACAAATTACAATGGGAAATTATGTAACTTACATTTTATTAACTTAAAACTGGAATACAATAATACTAAAACAAAGCTCCTTTCATGACAGTAAAGCTGTTAACAGAAAATTAAAACGTCATTGGACAAAAGTTGTAATTTTGTACAGTATAAACAGCTCATGAAATTAAAAATGTTAAATTCAATAATAAATGTTTCAAATATTATTTGTGTTATATATCTCATATTTTGTAATGTGATCAAAATAGTGTAATAGTTTTATATTTTTTTGTAGGCAGGCCTACTGGCTAGTTATTTTGGTGAATTGTATTAAAACCAGACCAAAAATCCTTATATCATAATATTTATTAATTTAAAATGTGGAACCCACAACAATAAAAAAAAAATCAAAAATGTCCCCGTTTTTTTAATTAATAGATAATAACAAATGAGATTTGGGTGGTATTTTGAACACTCAAATAGGAAATGTCCCCGGTTTCCATTTCAGAAATCTGGTCACCTTATCTTAGGCTGGGCTGTGTAGTTGTAATCACCTCTTAGCTGGTTTCTGTTTTGGTCACTTTGAATATAGAGAGAGTACTCTCAACTGATCATGGTTGCACTTATTTTTTGCACTTAATACTACTAAGGGCCCGTCCACACGGAGTTGATTTTCAGCTGTATACGCAAACATTTTGTATCGTATAGGTCTTTTGTGTAGACGGATCCGGCGCTTTCAGAGCCTGAAACCGTTATTTTTTTAAACCGGGTCCCAGAGTGGATAGATCTGAAAAGGACACCCTTGCATTTTCGTGTGTACAGCCAATCCGTATATTTTGTGAAACGATGATGTCATCATCCCATGTGTCAACCCTAGTCAGACGTCGCTACGTCACGTAACAACAACAATAACAAAAACAATTGTGGACTACATGCTTGTGTTCGTGCTGCAGACGCTACCGAGCTTATGAGCTTTACTAAGGTTTGTATACAGCACACAAGGTTTATCTGCATGCTCCAAGTCTACTACATCATTTTGATTCGGTTTCAGTGGTTTCATGTGTATGCAGATATTTCTTGAGACAAGGGGAAAAAGAAAAAAAAAGATTGGATAGGGAAGGCTCTGGCTTTGTATGTAGCCTAAGAGTATACTGTTTTTATTTCTGTGTTCAATTTGTAGAAAGGAGTTCAGTTAGGAGGTCACATACAGCCTCAATCAGAAGTTCTGGAAGTCCATAATTCATGTACAGTAAGGTCTGAAGAAATCATACAGGAGAGAAGCCAGTAAGTTGAGTTTGTGGAGACACCTTTCAATGCTTATATAATGTTGTATTTCAATGCATATGATAATTTATACTCAAAAAGTAGAACTGAAATGCCATTCATTGCATGATGATTAGGTAAAACATTTCAAAATGACTATTTTTCCAGTCATGAATTTTGTCATTGAGGATTTCTTAATACTGTAAAAAAAATCTTGTCTAATCTCATTCTCGTGAACCCAATCTCATGTCTCGTTTTGTCTCGTCACACCCCTAGTTAATGAAATCATATTCTGTTTTGTTTTGTATTCTTTCCTCTGCATGTTGGTTGCACCAGTCGTGACGGTTTTGACTTTATGTCCCCCAAAAATATTTTAAAAATAATAATAATTCATAAATTAAAACATGCTTATCATAGAAGAGGTGTACTCAAGTCATTGTTATCCACCTTATTTTGCAACGTGGAAGTAAGCCTTTTTTTCTGTGGATGTGCGAGACTTCTGTTTCATTAGCCAGACAACTGGAAGAATAACAAAGTGCAATACACTGTAAAACTATTTGTGCTACAAGCCAATGTGTTTAGACAGTAATTACAGTAATACAAATCTAGTTTAGTCATGAGACTCTAGATGGCACAGTCCTTTACCTGCAATCTGCAGCTGTCTCATCATTACCACAGGGCACAAGCTGATTGGCCTTTGTTCGACCTTATGAATAATAATCTGGCATGCAAATATTGGTTAGCATACAAGCTCTGACGTGCTGAGCTGTGGTGCACATGCAGGAATTAAAACCAAGCTTGCTCCGTTCTCAATCCCATACCCCTCTGTTCCGATAATTTCCTTTCCTTCCTGTAATATCCTTGTAAATATATAAAAAAAGGAGACTGGCTTTATTTTAAAAACATACAAATAGCTGGTAGCTATTTGCTCTGGTAATTGGTACTATACCAAATATATATATACATACTTTCTTCTAAGTTGTATTCATAAGAGTCAGTCAAGGACGCTAAAGTTATTTTAGAAAAAAATGTAATAATCCCTTACATATAAGTAAAGGAAACTGGCATGAAAAAAAATATCCAGAGGAAGCATTTCAGAGACTCAATTTCTTTTGAGCAGCAAACAGACATTTATAATGCAGAATGAGTTGTATTCATAAGTAATCACACAGATGGCAGCAGCCTTGTTTCCTTAGCTCTGTCTTTCCCAGTGCCAGGTGTTGATCTAAGAGAATAGAGAACTGTGTCTGGCAGAACAGAGGATATTAGTAACAAATAACTGGCTGTCAAATATGACTTCCCTCTCGGTCGCTACACTGCAAACGTTCCTTTTAAAACCTTGGAAAATGACCTCTTTGGTATTTGCGCTGTCCTGCCCAGATAAATGAAACAAAAATACCGTCAATATCCATAATGGTTTACCTGCTGTAACATTTGACCTTTTATTGTTTTTTGCACCCTTTCCTACAAAAGGAAGAAACAAACAAAAACAAACCATTCTCAAAAATGCGTCTGACCGAGTATCTGTCATTTTGAACCGTCTAGCGTAAGAGCAAAGTTCTATATATTGATTTTAGCATTTGCGTTTTTTCTTTACAGCTCTCTGCCCTTTGTCCTTTCCTCTTACTGTCTTTCTTTTTTGAATCTTCCATCTGTCCGAGTCTGTAGAGGACACAGAGACATTCTGTCTTTTATAAAGTGTTTAAGCATGTTTTGATGATGCAGTTAATTATACCGGAGACTGCAGAATGGATTCAGCTACTGTAAAAGAGTACATGAAAAAGGCCTTAAAGTTGCTTTTATGTTTTTTCTTTATAAGTTTAACATTGTAAATCAGGACACAGTGTGGAGAACTAGTTAATTGGCCACTGAAATGTTTTGCATATGCATATTTATGCATGACTACGTGTGTTCGCAGTTTAAGTGTGTGTGCATTAGCATGTGTTCATCATGTGACCCATGCACTCGCCAGTAGCATGTAACCTACATAATGAGCTAAACACTGTTAATTTCATCTGATTTGCATATGATTTATATTCTGAATCTGCAGTGCTCACAAAGAAACCTATGAAGCACATTATCAGCTGAAACCAGTATGGATTTAAAGGTTAGTTTACAGTAAGCTAGTCAATGCTGGTTTAGTGCTGGTAAATCAGGATTAGTCTCAGCCTTAGACGACATGCCTACAGACCATTGGCTAAACATCTGATGCATAATGCACACAAAACTGGAAACACTTCAGGAGTCGTCATCGGATTGGTTGAATTCTACAGGATATCCGGGAGATATGTGTGTCGCGTTTTTTAACGGTCTGCCTGGAAACAAAGCCGTCACTATACACTAAAAAATGCTGGGTTAAAAACAACCCAAGTTGGGTTGAAAATGGACAAACCCAGCAATTGGGTTGTTTTAACCCAGTGGTTGGGTTAAATGTTTGCCCAACGTGCTGGGTAGTTTTATTTAACTCAACTGTTGTATAAAAATTACTGTATTGCTTGCTTAAAATGAACCCAAAATATGCTGGAAATTAACATGTATTATTATGTTTAATAAATGAGCATTTATTAATAAGATAATGAATAATAAACAATAAACATTTATTAAATTGCTTATTAATAAATGTACACCTTTTGATTATTATTGTTGCCTCTAGTAATTATGTGTCTGATTTTTAATTTCTCACCTATTTTGGATTAATTTTAAGCTAGCCATATAGTTATTTTTAATCAGTAGTTGGGTTAAATAAAACATTTAACCCAACCACTGGGTTAAAACAACCCAATTGCTGGGTTTGTCCATTTTCAACCCAACTTGGGTTGTTTTTAACCAAACATTTTTTAGAGTGTACCAATCCCCCTCATGGAAGAAGCAAGCCGTCGTGTTTACAACTGTGACAATGAGCACTTATCGGGATGATTTACAAAACTATGTGAAGTTTGCGGTGACATTGTTGCAGTGAATGTGCACAACATTCTTGAATGAATCATTTATTAGATTCAAGCTGGTCTGTTATCGTAGGAACATCAACTTTACAGTTCCATGCCCCCAAACATGATGTGGAACAAAAAGAACTGTGATTGGTTGCTTTACATGTCAGTCAGATAGCCTCTTGGGCAGCCCTTGGCCAATGAAACTTGTGATGGAGTCCAGAATTTCAGCCGTCAGTCTGAAGGCCTGGCTACATGACACTAAATTAATATAGACATGCTGTTCAAAGGCATACTGAGAATTGGTTCTGATTCAGTTGCGTCTGAAAGTATTAAAGGCACATGTAATTTTCACCACTAGAGTTCGCTTGTTCACAAACAAATGTGTAGCTTGAGAAAGTTATAATGTTACTCTGCGTGTTCGCTACTATGAGACACTTGTTGTACACTGCAGTAAGCTAGATTGATATTAGTCATGGCAAAACATGGTACTCGCTGTAAATCAAGAAAACAAGACTTACTGTGGTGAGCTATATAACAATGATTCGATTTCTGTCGATGAATGTATCCAAGCAGTTGCTCACCTGTCTAATAAAACACATAATATACTAAAGTATCTTTGATGTTTCCATGGTTTCTACTAAATAAAACCAGAAATCGAGGGTAACGCGGATATGTTGTCATTGATAGGCGACGCACAGACACGGTCCGTGTCCTGGTTAAAATTGCTTATTTCTCTGGATTTAAACATTCTTGGAAACATTTGGGATAATTTAAGTACACAAGTCAACAAAATATATAACACTGTTCTAGTGGTTTTTGGTATTTCAATTAAAAAAATCTTACATATTGTGCCTTTAAAGGATCAGTTTGAATCAGTCTAGTGATTCATTTACTGACTGAATCAGTGAGAGTGATTCTTGGCATATTAAATCAGTACTTAATACTTAATACTTGATACTACAAGTACTTAATACTTGAAGGTATAGTTCATCCCAAAAATGAAAATTATGTTCCAAACCTGTATTACTTTTTTTCTTTTCTTTTGAGGTTACCAACCTTCTTCAAAAAATATTTATTTTCCACAGATGCAAAAATAATAATAAAACAGGTTTGAAACAACATGAGGGTAAATAATGAAATGATTATTATTTTTTGGTTGAACTATCCCTGTAGGCTTGCGAGACCCACATTCACAATGTTGTTTTGTTGTTATAAATTGTAGTTTCATAAATAAATACATAGATATTTTCTTCACACAGTGTATTTGTTGACACAAATATTCAGGTAATAAAATAATTGTTAATGCAATTTTCAAGTTGTTAAATTCCTTCCACTAAACATGTTTGGTAGAGGAGGTATAAGATAAAGATTAATAATTATTTTTTAATTATTAAAAATTATTGTTTAATATTATTTAAAAATAAGAAGCATTATGTTAACTTTGAATTGGATATAGGATAAAGGAAAGGCTTGGACTGTATAAACTAACATTTAAAAACAATTTAGTTTGCCTGCCTCGATCTACCTCTATTTTTTGCACATTTTTAGCACAGTCTCTCCAAAGCAGACAGAATATGTTCCGTCTTTATTTGCTGTGAATCAGGTTAGCTGGTGTATGGAGAGTGACAGGCGCCAGCAGAGACAGGCTGAGAGGATGATGGCAGCTAACCTTTCACAGAAATCATTTTTCATTTTGCTCAGCTGTGTCCACTGCCTGCAGATCTGCCTGGGGAGAGGTGTGTGACGCATCCAGCAGCGGCCGTTCCCTTCGGTGCCGGCCACGGAACTGTAATTTGATCCCAGAAAACTCTACGGCCTGAGACACAAAGTCGCCTGGCTGCTTTTCTTTAAAATCCCTAGTTATTTTTTTCCCCCTTCTGATATGAGATGCTTTGACTTTTGGCATGAATGTGTAATGAACTGAGCAGGTGGGTTTGTTTACGGAGTCCAGTGGGAACTTCCATGGTCACGTACAGTATGAGCATATCCACCTCTTAATTTCTACAGGGAATGGATGAAATATATGTTTTTTCCATGGATCCTTATGACCCTTTTCATGTTTCACAAATCTATGCAACACTTTGATACAGATTTGATAAGATATGCATAGCATAGTGTGTTCCTACCGGCATGGGAATAGTTTTGGGAATAGAAATCACAGAACATGCTAGAATTGCCACAAATATGTTATGTAGCATTTACATAGATCTGTAACTCAACACTGCGCTAGAAGTCTATACTCATGTGGCTCAATTATATAGAGAGCATGCAAATGAAGCCTAGTGCCCCTCTTGAAATAAAATAATTCAAGTACAGGTAGGAGGCTATATTTAAGCAGAAAGCTGATATAATAGCCTCTTGCGTTATTTCTTTCTGGGTCTATAGAACGTTTAGTTCCTGTCCTCAAATCTAATAGGTCGCACAACTTTCAAAGAGTGCTGATGTAACAGTCCGAAAACACTTTTCACATTTTGTATCACTCAGCCTGTATTGCTGCTTTCCAGTCAGACTGTCGGTCTGTGAATTAGTGGTGTCTTTTCTGCAGGTTTCATGGTTACACCAGTAGATGGTGATGTTACAGTCTTTTTTATGAGTGAGTCTTTCAAGAATGAATCAAGTGACTCTGCTTCAGTATACGCCTGCATTCCTTCTATATATTTGACAAAAACAGTATGTACAAATCCAGTATGTCTGATTTCGTAGTATTTATAAAGCAGTTGGCGAAAACTAACATTATGACCTACTACTTCTACATATCATCCTATGAGGGTTATTGTGAACGGCAGTGAAGCAATGCAACTAACGCCATATGTCACATGACAAAACCAACATTACGGCTGTTTCTCAATATGCGTTCTTCAGCGATCTTGTGTCCTTGTGTTCTTGCTCTACGTCATCATCAACCGTCGAAGTTCATTCCAATACTCAAGAACACAAGAACGGAGGATGCATGAAAGTACCCGGATGTGTTCTTGATATCGAGGATGCATCGAATGCAAACTTGAGCGAATCGTTACCATTAAAAATCCCAGAAGACGCTGCGGCGGTCGACGTACGGAAGCCTGTAAGCTTTAAAGTTCTCGTGAGATTCCAGCTACAAGCTCGTAAATAGGTGACGGCTCGTGAAAGTAAACCGTGTGTTTTGCTTAATTTTAATAAAATGATAACCTGAAGAAAGCCTGTATTTTTATTGGCATATAAAAAATAATCTTAACATTGACAAAGCATAACAGCCAAAGGCTACTTATGTTCATAAATACAAAAAGATATAACATTATATGAAAACAATGTCTATAATAATATGAAATATTTTTTTTTAACAGGTTATGACAATTGTTTGTGATGTTATGTTGTATTTATTGTGCATTAGCCACTTATAATATGCTGGGATGGTCAGTTGAGCAACAAGATCGCAGCACATCTCAATTCTCAAATGATGCGTTCTCTGTCCTCGCGTCCTTCCGAGATCGTTCTTTCAAGGTCGCCTGGCAAGACCGGACTCCATGAGAACACAAGTCCGTTCTCTGCATACTTGCAATTGAGAAACAGCCTACATCCAGAGTTCATTCATACTACACACATCCATAACATATAGAACATACTGTTTTAACAGTCACAATGTTAGCTTTACAAATCAAATGTTGTATCTATTTAGTATGCGAGTTCTGACATACAAACTGTTTTTATGAGTGAGTCATTGGATTATACACTCAACCGATTCATTAAAAAAATGCTTACTTATTCAGGAACTAAACTTAATGAGAGAGTAATAGAATTATTCTCTCAAATGAGTCATTCAAAAAAACACTTATTCCTTTAGCAACAAAACTGAGTTTTTGCTATCTCTTTTTTGAAAAACAGGCAATGTAACTGGCAGTTAGTAACACAGTATTAACTTGCGTTACCTGAAATTTTGTATAAAAGCAATAGCATATCACTCAGCTATCATGCCAGTGCAAAAACGGTGTGCAAATGGCAACTGAAACAGCTACTTTTTTGAGAACTTTAAAGGATTAGTTCATTTTAAAATGAAAATGACCCCATGATTTACAGTGTTTGTGTTGTATTGTTTAAATAACTTGATGCCATACTTTTTGATTTGATGAAGAGATTCAGATTTAAATTATTCTCCCACCTATTTTACTCCACCACCTTTTAATCCCAAAAGCTACTTAAGATTAATTGCGCTATAAGGACCACAACATAATTGCCTGTTAAATTCATGAATATGTTAATGTGTAAATTCTGAATATGATAAAGGAGAGAAATGGTATAGGTCCACTTTTCAAGAGTCTTGGGGCCGATTTCGATTTATTTAAATGAGGCGGAGAAAGCTTACAAAAACGAGCAGCATTATCCTCCCCCACAAAAACACCTGCGGTGGACAGGAGGAAGTATTCTAATCACCTGACTTTTGACATCCCTTCTGCCAAGCGCAGCACTTCTCCGGCTCGGCTTTGTTCTGGGATGATGGATCCAGCTCGGAGGCATTTATAAACCTGTGGGTCACTTGTGGTAGCGCACGGTAATAGCTTTGAAGATGTGAGACAGAATCCAAAGGAAATCTCATGCCGAGCATTATTAGCAATGAGCAAAAAAGACACTGTCCATTTTTTTTTTCCCCTTTATATGCTTTTTTGTACAAATAAGGAAATAATGAATCTCCTAGCCTGGACTTTTAGATGTATTACTCCCATACTAATTTTCCTCCTGAAATGGTGTAATTAAAGACGATTAAGTGTTTAAACCTGCGTGGCAGGAGAGCCGAAGGTCTGGTCGCTTAAGGAGAGTTTTAAGTGCTATGCGCAGAGAGGCATGAAGGTGCTGGAGCTGTTATCAGATCGGCTGCCTAATCGCACCGCTCATATGTAGCCAACCTGCAATTAGAGCTTCATAATGGGGAAGGTGTTATCTCTGCCAAAAGTGCTTCATTTTCGGGCACATTTAGATTAAAGTTTAGCAAAGAATAGAGGAGATTTTCGTCAAATCATTTTGGCAGCCCGCCTATTGTGCTATTAAAGTATTGTGGAGGTACCATGGTACATTGATGCTATCAGATGGTAAAGCCGTGGTACTTTGACATGTGGGTAGCTGTCAGGAATTTTTCTGATATGTGTGTCTTACTCAGTACTATGGATAGAATTTATTGGATACTGAATGTATAAAGTACATATTAGGTGGTTTTATTTTTATGTTTTTTGTGTGTGTTTTTGTGTGAGGCAATTTGCATCTCTCCATTCATCAACATCAAATATTTGAATTTGTTGTATATAGAAAAACAAAATTAATTTCTGCTTGAAATTAAAATGCACTTTAACTACACAAAATGTGTGGTGGATCTTTCATGATGCAATATATAAATATATTTTTTAGACTCAAGCTTAATTAAAGGTGCCCTAGATTATGTTTTTAAAAGATGTAATACAAGTCTAAGGTGTCCCCTGAATGTGTCTGTGAAGTTTCAGCTCAAAATACCCCATAGATTTTTTTTGTATTAATTTTTTTAACTGCCTATTTTGGGGCATCATTATAAACGCGCCAATTTATGCTGTGGCCCCTTTAAATCCCGTGCTCTCCGCCCACAGAGCTGGCGCTTGCCTTAAACAGTGTCTAAACAAAGTTTACACAGCTAATATAACCCTCAAAATGGATCTTTACAAAGTGTTTGTCATGCATGCGGCATGATTGCGTCGGATTATGTGAGTATTGTATACTGTTATAGTGTTTACATATGATTCTGAATGAGTTTGAGGCTATGCTGCATGGCTAAAGCTAACATTACACACTGTTGGAGAGATTTATAAAGAATGAAGTTGTTTATGAATTATAAAGACTGCAAGTGTTTAATAATGAAAATAGTGACGGCTCTTGTCTCCGTGAATACAATAAGAAACGATGGTAACTTTAACCACATTTAACAGTACATTAGCAACATGTTAACAAAACATTTAGAAAGACAATTTACAAATATCACTAAAAATATCATGATATCATGGATCATGTCAGTTATTATTGCTCCATCTTCCATTTTCGCTGTTGTTCTTGCTTGCTTACCTAGTTGATTCAGCTGTGCACATGATGTTCTGCCCTTGTCTAATGCCTTTCATAATGATAATGTTGGGAACGTGGGCTGGCATATGCAAATATTGGGGGCGTACACCCCCGATATAGTGTTATGTTGAGATTCGCCTGTTCTTCGGAGGTCTTTTAAACAAATGAGTTTTATATAAGAAGGAGGAAACAATGGAGTTTGAGACTCACTGTATGTCATTTCCATGTACTGAACTCTTGTTATTTAACTATGCCAAGATAAATTCAATTTTTCATTCGAGGGCACCTTTAAACTTTTGTTTTTGCCTTCTTTTTTTCTTTTTTCTTTTTTTTAAACTGATTAATATTGCTATTGGTAAAGGGCACAAAAATAATGAGTAAGTAATTAAGGTGCACTGATTTGTCAGCTGGGGCAAAATATTGAATGGAACATGCCGATGTTACAGATCCCTTGTTTCCCTGGACTCCATTTCCCAGAATCCTCCTGTTCTCCACACCTGCACTCACTTCCCTCGTCAGCTCCTCATCGTCACTCATCACCTGCACCTGGACTCTATTGTCAGCACTCCCCATATATTGCACTCACTCCCTTCACTCCTCGTCCGTTCTCTGTTTATGTTAGAGTTTGTTGGATGTACTCTGCCTTTGTGTTCATTAAAGTATCGTCTATTTGTGGAAATCCGTATCAGCCTCATCTCTACACCGGCATACCGTAACAGAAGAACGGACCAAAAACGTTGGATTTCCACAGAAAAAAAAAATGGAGACTTTCCCCAGCTCCCTGGATCCAGCTCCTCCATCGCCTCTCACCCTAACAGCCAGCGAACGCATTATCGGGCTCCTGCAGGTAGGACGTTCGCTGGAGAGGTATGTGGAGGAGTTCGTTGAGCTTGCTTACTTGTCTAACTGGCCCGACGCTCAGTTGATCTCCCTGTTTTTGGATGGATTGGATGACGACACTATCCGTTTTGATGAACCTGTTTTTTGTTTCTCCTTAAGCGATACTATCAATTTAATTTTGTGGTTGAATGGCTCCAAATTCTTGGTAGAAGAGGTTCAGGATCAGTGTTGTCGTCCGGTCCATCCAGAAACACGGTTGGCCGGGCCAGTTAGTCAACCTCCGGCTTCCTCCGCACACCTTTCCAGCGAACTCCCTGCCTGCCCCACACGGGACCCACAATCCTCAACTGGGTCCTGTAAGCGGAGGAGGAGGAAGCAAGCTGCTTCAGTGTCTCCAGAGCCCGTTCCAGTATCTCCAGAGCCCGCTCCAGTATCTCCAGAGCCCGCTCCAGTATCTCCAGAGCCCGCTCCAGTGTCTCCAGAGCCCGCTCCAGTGTCTCCAGAGCCCGCTCCAGTGTCTCCAGAGCCCGCTCCAGTGTCTCCAGAGCCCGCTCCAGTATCTCCAGAGCCCGCTCCAGTATCTCCAGAGCCCGCTCCAGTATCTCCAGAGCCCGCTCCAGTATCTCCAGAGCCCGCTCCAGTATCTCCAGAGCCAGCTCCAGTATCTCCAGAGCCAGCTCCAGTCCCCACAGAGCCAGCTCCAGTGCCTGTGGGGATTTTAATTGTATTTGAGGGGATGAAATGGCCCTCAACCCCAGTCTCCTCCGAGCCAAGTTCTCCAGTCTCCTCCGAGCCAAGTTCTCCAGTCTCCTCCGAGCCAAGTTCTCCAGTCTCCTCCGAGCCAAGTTCTCCAGTCTCCTCCGAGCCAAGTTCTCCAGTCTCCTCCGAGCCAAGTTCTCCAGTCTCCTCCGAGCCAAGTTCTCCAGTCTCCTCCGAGCCAAGTTCTCCAGTCTCCTCCGAGCCAAGTTCTCCAGTCTCCTCCGAGCCAAGTTCTCCAGTCTCCTCCGAGCCAAGTTCTCCAGTCTCCGCCGAGCAAGCAGCGCCAGTCTCCGCCGAGCAAGCAGCGCCAGTCTCCGCCGAGCAAGCAGCGCCAGTCTCCGCCGAGCAAGCAGCGCCAGTCTCCGCCGCCGAGCAAAGTTCTCCAGTCTCCGCCGCCGAGCAAAGTTCTCCAGTCTCCGCCGCCGAGCAAAGTTCTCCAGTCTCCGCCGCCGAGCAAAGTTCTCCAGTCTCCGCCGCCGAGCAAAGTTCTCCAGTCTCCGCCGCCGAGCAAAGTTCTCCAGTCTCCGCCGCCGAGCAAAGTTCTCCAGTCTCCGCCGCCGAGCAAAGTTCTCCAGTCTCCGCCGCCGAGCAAAGTTCTCCAGTCTCCGCCGCCGAGCAAAGTTCTCCAGTCTCCGCCGCCTACGAGCCCACAGCTCCAGTCTCCGCCGCCTACGAGCCCTCAGCTCCAGCCGCCGCCGCCGAGCCCTCAGCTCCAGCCGCCGCCGCCGAGCCAGCCGCTCCAGCCGCCGCCGCCGAGCCAGCCGCTCCAGCCGCCGCCGCCGAGCCAGCCGCTCCAGCCGCCGCCGCCGCCGAGCCAGCTGCTCCAGCCGCCGCCGCCGCCGAGCCAGCCGCTCCAGCCGCCGCCGCCGCCGAGCCAGCCGCTCCAGCCGCCGCCGCCGCCGCCGAACCAACTGCTCCTATGAACTGTGTTTTTGAAACCTCCAGCCCAAAGACTGTTTCCCCTCCCTGCCTCCCTCTCCCGCCTCCGTCCATATGTCTCAGCACTGAACCTTCACCTCAAGCCCCCTCGCCCAGATCTCCACCTCGGACCTCTGGGCGATTACCTACACCCCGGCTCCAACCTCCCTCTGCTCCACCGTTGTCCAGCAGTCCACCAGTGTCACCAGCCTCCATCCTGCCCCCGTTCACACCTTGTTCCTTCGTCGGCCTGCCCTCACTTCTGGACTGCACTCCTCCGTCTTCACTCTGTCACTCCGTCCCTCAGCTCCAGTTGGCCTCCTCACTCTCCCCAGTGTTCACTTTGTTGTATGTCGTCTGTCTTACACTGCGGCCTTCTGGAGTACCGGCTGCGCTTCGGTCGGCGGAGCCGCTGGTTCCGCCATCTCCCGCCGGTCCTTCAGCGCCGCCTGGGCACTACGGCATGAAGCCTTCGGTCCCTGACCCGCCATGGCGGCCTGCTGCACCTGACCCGCCATGTCTGCCCGCTGCACCTGACCCGCCATGTCTTCCCGCTGCATGTCTGCCCGCTGCACCTGACCCGCCATGGCTGCCCGCTGCACCTGACCCGCCATGGCTGCCTTCAGCCCCTGACCCGCCATGGCTGCCCACGGCTCCTGACCCGCCATGGCTGCCCACGGCTCCTGACCCCCCATGGCTGCCCACGGCTCCTGACCCCCCCATGGCTGCCCATGGCTCCTGACCCCCCCATGGCTGCCCATGGCTCCTGACCCCCCATGGCTGCCCACGGCTCCTGACCCCCCATGGTTTTTGGACCTGCCCTGGAGACCTCCACCCCAGTCTACTCCTCCCCCTGCTCCGGTTTGAGGTCTCCAGGGCGCCCGCCCCCCTCCCGGTTGTTACATCTACGGCGCGAGGACGCGCCTACCGGGAGGGGGAGGTACTGTTACAGATCCCTTGTTTCCCTGGACTCCATTTCCCAGAATCCTCCTGTTCTCCACACCTGCACTCACTTCCCTCGTCAGCTCCTCATCGTCACTCATCACCTGCACCTGGACTCTATTGTCAGCACTCCCCATATATTGCACTCACTCCCTTCACTCCTCGTCCGTTCTCTGTTTATGTTAGAGTTTGTTGGATGTACTCTGCCTTTGTGTTCATTAAAGTATCGTCTATTTGTGGAAATCCGTATCAGCCTCATCTCTACACCGGCATACCGTAACAGCCAAATTGTGCAAACATAATTTTTGACCAGGATGTCATACAAAGAAATTATGAATACATCTGTAGTTTGCACTTTTTGTCAGATTAATACCTTAAAAAGTTTAGGGTTTCCTTTTTTTTTTTTTTTTTTTTTTAATAAATCTTACATATTTTCCTCTTATTTTGATGGTTTAATCAAACCTGTAGGGTAATTGAAATAAATATCACTTTTGAGCACTTTATAATGAAAATATTGTGACCTGGTTGATGGTAAAACTAGAAGTACTTTGCAACACTGTACAAACAAGTTTAGGATTGACTCCAGTAAGCCAAGTTTTACAGTCGCTGAATAACCCATATTTGTTGTCTGACTATGGTCATCCCCCCCTATGGTCTACCCTAGTTGTTTGTGCCTGAAGTGAGAAAATATGATTTCTTGAATGTTCAGTAATAGAGCGCAACAATCAGATTCCAGAAGTAACAAGTCTGAATCTTTAACCAATCGAGTCTGAGTCCAACTATCTTGTTTTCACCATGTTTTTGATTTCACATCATCCAATAATTAGTATCCCGCTCACTAAATTCTGCCATAAGAACTCTATGGAGCAAGCCCACTCTTATGAAGCACTATGAATGACGTAATTATGCTCTCAAACTACTTAAATATTTGTATTGAATAATATAAATATTTGTATAAATTATATACAATTTACATGATACTTCAGTGGTATTACCATTGTACATGTCCAGACAGACCCATAAAACAATTGCTGATTCTATGATACTTTTTGAAACAGCTTCATTTTTGATGTACTTTCACGTACAGTTTGATGTCAAGTTGAGCAGTCGTGCATTAAGACTAATTCAATGAAATTTAATGTTATATTTTGATGGGAGCACAGAGAACTTGTAAAAGGTGTTTCGGCCGCCGTGTCATTCCCCTACGCTCCTCTTATAGTGTCCTCGCTGAAGCTTCATCCCTGCTGAGTGATATCTTTTCCCAGCCCTAACCGTTTCCGACACCTGCCCTGACATGCCTTTAGTGCCAGCATGGTGCCTGTCAGCATCATCCTGCCCACCCTGGCCGCCACCCCAGAGCCAGGCATGTTAATCTGGGCATCGGCTGATGCCAATTAACTCCCCTACCGCCCCCTCTGGTTCTGCTTTAGCAGAAATAGCAGCCTCTCTTCCTGCCCAAGGCCAGTCCGGCACAACCCTCGCTGATGACTTCACAGTGGGGATGTGGTGCAAAACTCTGCCCTCGCCAAGGGCACCGCTGGCCTTTTATTTTGTTCAATCCCTGACTAAAGAGTTCTGCTTTGTTCTGGGCATCCATCCCATGTGTGTGTTTCAACCCCAATTTGTTTTGTTTTTGATTAATTTTCAACACCTGACTTTTTCATTTATTTGTGTGTGAGTTGCATATCTTTCTTTTTGCGTTTTTTTTTTGTTTTTTTTTGTTTACTCTTCAGTGCATCAAAGATGAGCATCAGTATCATTGACTCCCCAAGCTTTGCTAGATGAAAAAAAGAGAATTGTTGTTTTGCATTGTACACTTTACAAATAGATTCTAATTCTTCACATTAACTACATTATTTAATATGTCTAACAATGAAAAAAAAAAATACTTCTAAAGCATTTCTTAATCTTTGTTAATGTTAATTTCAACATTTGCTAATACATTATTTAAAATAAAAGTTGTTTCTGTTAATATTATTTAATGAACCTAAGATAACATGAACTAACAATGGACAAATGTTAACAAAGCTTAACAAATATTTTAACAAATTAATTGATATATGTTAGTTAAAGGTGCAGTAAACAGTTTCTGGGGGAAAAAAAAACACAATCGGAACAAGCACCACAACAAACTTGTAGCCAATCAGCAGTAGGGGGCGTGTCCACTCATGATGGGGGAGGAGAGAGAGTGAGCAAGAGGGAGATTTGAATAAAGACTTTAGACGGAGAGATGGCTGAGAGACATTACAAAAGCTCAGAGGAATATAACTGGGAAAAGAAGGGTTAAGATCAGGCAAGAGCTTTAGGACCCGCGTTAATATTAGAAAAGCTTTCCAGTGCCGGAGAGACCTAAGTGGGAAGGCTTGAAAATGGATGCCAAGGTTGTTTTGTTTCTGCTACATACGTACAGGACATCCAGACTTCATTCATACTACACACATTCATAACATATAGAACATACTGTTTTAACAGTCACAACGTAAGTTTTACAAATCAAATGTTGTATCTATTTAGTATGCAAGTTCTGACATACAAACTGTTTTTATGAGTGAGTCATTGGATTATTCACTCAACCGATTCATTAAAAACATGCTCACATTCAGGAACTAAACTTTATGAGAGAGTAATAGAATTATTCTCTCAAATGAGTCAATCAAAAACATTAATTTTTTTAATTAGTTTTTGCTATCTCTTTTTTGAAATTGTTTTCAATGGTGGAGAAAGAACAGGCAATATAACTGCCAGTTAGTAACACAGTATTAACTTGCATTACCTGAAATTTTATATTAAAGCAATAGCATATCACTAGGGGCAATCATGTCAGTGCAAGAACAGTGTGCAAACGGCTACTGAAACAAACAGCTACTTTTTTGAGAAGTAACTTTAAAGGATTAGTTTACTTTAAAATGAAAATTACCCCATAATTTACTCACCCTCGAGCCATCCTAGGTGTATATGTCTTTCTGATGAACACAATCAGAGTTATATTAATACATATCCTGATGTGTGCAAGCTTTATGATGGCAGTGAATAGGGCCAACGAGTTTGAAGCTCAAGAAAATGCATCCATCCATCATAAAAATACTCCACACGGCTCTGGGGGGGTTAATAAAATCCTTCTGCAGTGATGTGATGCGTTAGTGTTATAAAAATATCATTATAAAGCTTGGAAGCATCAGGATATTTATTAATAAAACTATTATATTATAAATATAATTGGAAAAAGAAAGGTTAAGATAAGGCAAGAGCTTTAGGACCCATGTTAATATTAGAAAAGCTTTCCAGCGCTGAAGAGACCTAAGTGGGATGGCCTGAAAATTGATGCCAAGGTTGTGTTGCTTCTGCTCCATACGTGAGTAACATTGGTATTGAGTGTGTGCTGCTGGTGACGAACAACAAACTCTTGCTTGTGTATACTTATGTACTATATGTTCATGTTTTGTCTTTGCTTTATTTTTCATGAAATCATTATTTCGCTTCACTTCTGCTTTCATAAAGAGACATTCACTCTTGCATTGCATGTCCGTGCAACAACGATTCTCAGAAATCGCTTACTGTACCTTTAATATTAACTAATCTTCACTAATAAAACCTTGTAAAGTGTTACCTTTATTTCTTCATGAGTCTGGCCATACTAGGCTTGCAATAAGCAACTGATTTGGTTCAGTTGTGTCATTTACATGCCATGTATGAATAAAAATGAAGCTTAAAATATACTATTCGGTAGCTTAAAACCCCAAAAAACAAAATGAAATGACTTTCTGCGCTGTGACTGACACATTGAATTGATTGGCGTGAAAACTGGCTGACAATGTGAAGAGAGGAGAAGTGAGGGCGTTGAACTCTCGGCTAGTGTGTCTCTCTGGCAGGTGTATTGAACAGGTGATAGCACCACAAACCAAATCAATTCCTTAGTCAATACAGTCCCATGAATTAGCATGCTAATTAGCTGCAATCAGATTGCATGTCACTATCACAAACTGACAGAATAAATCAACTAATAAAGAATGTAATCCAAGGGTGGAGGCAAGGGTGTAGTTTGGTTTCGAATTGTGAGGCGTGAACCGTTTTTGCGAGATCCTGGGCATGCTCTGTCGTGAGATGTATTTGTTTGCTATAGTTTGTTTATTCATTTTTGCAAAATGTTCTTTTGTGTTCATCCACACATGCAGAGTTGGTTGATGTAACATGTTGTTTACATAGCGTATCTGATGTATTTTATATTATTCAAGCACCTGGAACCTTATCAGTTTGACAGAATGTTCTACTTAAAAGTGCCATTGGAAGTCAAACTTTAGTCAACATTTATTAAAATTGAAATTGTTTATTTCCTACTCCTATAGTTCATCAGGCTCTTAATGATTTTAGCTACAGTATGTCATCTCTTGGAATATCTTAAGGCCATGTTTTTTCCTAATATAAAAACAGAACACATTTTACACATGGGGAAACTCGATTGTTTGGACAATAATTCAGGAAGTTCCAGAAGCTCTTGATTCTATGTTGTACTTGCCCTTATGAAAAAGCACCATACTATTTGTAATTGTTTAAATGTAGCATTTTTTTTTTTTCTAATAAGACCATTGATGGCTCCTCATTACCATGCTTATGCCAATGTTTTTTTTTTTTAATCTATAGGGTCATTCTATGTCAACTCAACCAGAGGTCTCCGGCTCAGATTTTTTGTTTGAGTTAATATTTTTTACTGTAGAAAGACAAACATAAATAGTGATGAAAACCAAAATATTAAATGTCACAGATGTATATTTACCGAATATTCCATTATTTTGTAGCGGAGGATCAAAATGACAGTCTTCACCTGAGATTTGGAGCCAATTTAGATGGGTGTAAAAATGAATTTAGACAGGAGGCAGCATCATTATTTTAGTTTTTACACAGAAATTGGTAGGTATTTTACTAAAATCTGTTTATTTTAGCAATCTTTGTTTCATTATATGCCAATGATGATAGTTCAAAAATAGCAAGAAGCACTTCTTTTGTTTTTTTGCCTCAAGTTTGCATACCTGTAACTCAAGAAGTATTAAAGATATCTTAATATTCATTTGGATTCTGGTTCTTAACAAACTTTTATTTTGGTAACTTTGTTTTAAAGGCCCTTGATGGTTCAATCCTAGAGATTGTGGCCCCATGAGTCAATTGGTAAATTGCACACATTTTCAGTGGTCAAATGGCCAAAATATTTTAAAAAAAGAATATCTTAAAGAACAAATAATGTTAAAACTAGAAATTTATCTCTCTCTCTTTTTTTTCTATCAGCTTATTTGCATAGAAAATATCTGTATGAGTATCATAATTATGACTTTTCTAGCCTTTGCAAGCCTGTAACTGATTCTCATTCTTAATAAACTTTTATTTTGGAATCTTCATTTTTATGGCCCTATATAGTTCAGTCCCATAGATATTGGGACGCCACTGTGACTCCATGTCCAAATTGTTGAATTTGATAGTTATTGTGTTTAAAGAAGAATGTCTGAAGAACAAATAACACTGAAACTAGAAAAGTATTTTGTTCCCTTCTATCAAAACAATTGAACACAACAAAGTTTACATGTCTTTAATTTAAGAAGTCTTAAAGATATCTTGATGTCATTTTAGATTCGTGTTCTTATGAAACTTTTCTTTTGGAATTTTAATTTTAAGGCCCTATATGGTTCAATCTCATAGATATAGGGATGTTAATGCAGTAACTTGTAGTTATGATGCTGCATATTTTTTATAACTCTTGATAGCTCCAAAAGTTGTTAAAATGAACAAAATCCCATCTTCCAAATATCCCTCAAACTGAATCAAATATAGATTCTTATAAATACACTTTTGAGAGCAAGTTAATGATCCTCAACTATTTTCAGAATGTTATGTTCAGAAAGTTATGTTTTATGCAGTTCTTTTGATAGAGGGAAACAAGATACATTTCTAGTTTAAACATTATTAATTCATCAGATATTCCTCTTTAAATGCAATAAATATCAGCTGTATGCAAAGTGAGCCACATTTGGTTTTCGATCTCTGAAAATGGGTACAATTCAACAATTTAAAAATGAAGCTGCTTTGAGATCCCCATATGGGACTGAACTATATAGGGCCCGGAAAATGAAGATTTCAAAAGGAAAGTTTGGTAACACTTTATTTTAGGGTGTTTTAACTAGTTGCTTATTAGAATGCACATTAATAGAATATTTGCTAATTATTAGTACTTATTAAGCACATATTAATGTCTATTATTTTGCATGACCTTATTCTACATTCTTAATCCTACCCAATATCTAAACTTAACTACGAAGTCTCTAACTATTAATAAGCATTAAATTAGAGTTTATTGAGGGAAAAGTTGTAATTTATAAAGTTTATATGTGTTCCCTATACTAAAGTGTTACTCAAAGTTTATTAAGAATGAGAATCCAATCCAATTTTGTGTATGAAAAGACTCTGCAGAGTGTGCATGAAATGGTAAGAAAAACTAACCATTGCCTTCTAAAAACCTCAAACAGTGAGATGTGTTTGAGGCAGGAAATGCCAGATTGTATCAATAATGACTGGTTAGGTGTTTATGTTTATATGTTTGGATTTGATGCAGGTTTAACTGCTGTGGATGACCAACACATTTACTTTGTTAGACTGTTCACTAAGCTGCTAAATGGATGAGAATATGCGTTTTGGAGATGTCATAACTCCTCACATAAGACCTTAAGATGAGACTGAGCACAGTATCAAAGGCTTCATCTCAAGTAGAGATCCAGCAGAGATCCTGCAGCTCAGAGAGAGGCTGAGGTTGGAGGAATGTGATTCACAAACTCCCTCAAGGTTTATTGATACACCTCACTCTCTGTTAAAAAAGGCAAAGAAAAGAAAAGAAAAGGCAAAGAAAAGTACTGTGTGACAGATAGCATATATATATATATATATATATGGTTCTGCATAACAGGAGTGACCTGTGTTCTGTGTAGAATATTCTTAAGATTACGCTTTAAATGCTCATTACTGCAGGTTAACCAACTTCTGAATCTGAATGACAATTCTGTTTGTGCGGATGATGTTCTGCAGATTGAAGATCGATGTCTGGTCGGTACATTCATTCTGAAAAGTGACATGCATACAAAGAGCAAGGTCACAACAAATCCTTGAATGGAGATGGAGAGAGACAGAATAAATGAAGTGAATGTAATCCAAATAGCCTGCAGTATGTGATTGTGACTAGAAAATCAATGACACTTAATAAGTAAACAACATCCCTTAAATGTAGTCATTGACATTCTGACAGCTCAAATTTGAGCCAAAGCCCTCTCTCACACTATCACTGATGCTGGATTTGTTTGTATGCTGAAAACAGTTTTGCATGATTTATCTTGTGCCTGAACCTTGCTGCCAATGACTTAATAGGCAGCTTAGCAGGTATGAAGGTCCCTGCTAAAGAAACTGCTTTCAAACTGTAATATATCTCTCTATTATTATATATATATTGTATAAGAGTATTTATAAAACGGTTAGTTCCTGTCCTTGATTCTGATTGGTCAATAGCCGCTTTTATTCATGATGAAACACGGCTATGACCGCTTCACACAAT
The DNA here is from genome assembly GCF_024489055.1 of Chanodichthys erythropterus. Taxonomy (NCBI): domain Eukaryota; kingdom Metazoa; phylum Chordata; class Actinopteri; order Cypriniformes; family Xenocyprididae; genus Chanodichthys; species Chanodichthys erythropterus. Next base: position 30,390,730 of record NC_090226.1, read on the forward strand.
GGTTTCTTGTATCACTACACAACACCCTTATAGCAACCACTCTTAGCAATGTAAACTGTATGTTTTCAATTGACATTGTTCGTTGAAGCCTACTGTGTTATGTAGAAGAGAATTGTGAGAAAGAGATCGAGTGAGCGAGTATATTACCTGCATTCAGATTTAGCATTTTCCTTCAGGTCAGTCCTATGTTCATAATAAAAAAAATCTGTTTAAATGTCCGATGTATTATCTTGTCCTTTTAACAGTTAAGGGGTTTTCCCGTGACTGACAGAGCTAGTCAAAGAGTTTGTCAGTTGCGTCTTGTTCCGTGTTCACAACAATTCAGTCTTTTCAATGTAAAAGTCTTCACTCATAAAGACGTAATAATGTAACTTCTTTTGCTGTTCACGGTCAGGGACTATTTTTTTCCGGTGGAAGGAAGGCCTTTAGAAAAAGTTTACTTCATGAAAGTTGCATTGATACATATTTCTGGCTTTAATACTGTATTTGTATTGTGTGGTAAACATTTTATAAAAGCAATACAAGAGGCTGTGCTGTGTCATGAATAAGTCACAGCTGAAGGGCGCTGTTAGGTGCAAAGCGGAGTGTGTGTGTATGTATATGTATATATATATATATATATATATATATATATATATATATATATATAAAATATATTAAATGCATTATTTTTTTATTTACTTTTTATTAACAGTTAACATAGCAATGTGCCGTAGCTGTTTATGATCTCTGGACACTGTGACACTGTCATATCCATGTTGCAGTTTGTCATATCTTGGCAAACAAACATTTCCTTACTTTATTCCCCACCATGAGTCAAGAAGTACAAAAACAGCCCTTTATTGTAATGCCTCTCTGAACTTAAACAGCAGAATAAGAGTGTATTATTCATGCACAGGCGGCAAACATTGAATGAGGAATATTAAAACCACCCCCAGAGAGAAATGAGCTTTGAGAATGTAAGTGGCTTATTGAGACTGACACCAACCAACCACCCACACGAGCAGAGAGATGTCACAACACACACACACACACACACACACACACATTTGAGAAGCCTGCTGGGACAATTATTCACAATTAACAGTCACGGTAATGCCCAGAGAGATTGGTGTTTGATTTTTACTGTCTTTTTAGACTGTTTCAAGTCCGAGCAGATGATCTACAGCTCTCCAGACCTTCATTAATCAAATATTGATTCATTAATTCTGCCTATTAACTGAGAGCCATTCAGAATGACTAGAAGCGTATCAGCTTTGAGAGAGTGTTCTGAAAGCGGCAGCTATTGTGCATGATAAAATATGTTTGTTGAGAGTGTGCTCTGTTGTTTTGAAGATATTATGTGTGAAAAGAATAAAGCAGTGTTGTCCATGGGATTGCTTACAATGCTGGTGCTGATTTTAGTTTAAACAATAATGGGCCTTATTTATGAGCAGGATGAGTAAAACTAATTTAGGAGTAAATCATTCCTAAATCCATTTGTACATAAATTGTGCCACTAAATCGCATGTGACGATTTATGTGAGTATAGCTTCATGTCCAATTTACACACAAAATGTGTTCTGGTGCTATTTCGTAAGGCCCAATGGGTTTAAATGATTGTTACAAAAATTATATTTGAACAAATATGGTAATTAAATTAATAGTAGTAGTAATTGTTGTTACATGTGCACTCTGTTTTGGACTTGTTTCTGGACTTGTGTTGTACTATTTTCCGCCACTAGTCTGTTCCCTTAGTTTCTGATCACCTCATTATCACCACCAGCTGTGTTCCATCACCCACCTTGTTATGCCATGTATATAAGCCCTGTGTTTTCAGTCATGTGTTGTCCGGTATCGTTCATGTGTTGTTTGGTTGTCTCCTCGTTGTACATGTTTATGGATTACTCTCCTTGTGGATTTATTAAAGAAAGTTATACTTCTATACTCCTCGTCGTGCTTGTTTATGCTCCTAACCAGCAACTGTAACAGTAGTAGTAGTAGTAGTAATTTAATATTATATTTTATTTTATATTTCTGTTGAGGCCCAGTGGGTTTAAATGTCTGTTACATAGATAGGCCTATTATATGTTCAAAGATGATAATTAAATTATTATATTTTTATTATATTTAAAGCATTTTATTTTATATTATAGTAGTCATTTCTATAACAAATATTTCAGTAACATTTTACAATAAGGTTCATAAGTTTGCACTGACATGAACTAACAATGAGCAATACATTTATTACAGTGTTTATTAATCTTTGTTAATGTTACAGTCATTCATTGTTCATGTCAGTTCAGTGCATTGACTATTGTTAACTAATACTTTGAATTTGAGTAATGTATTTGGAAATGTTGAAATTAAAATAAACTAAGATTAATAAATGCTGTAGAAATATATAGTTTATGTTAAATAAAGCAGTTATATAATGTTAACTAATGAAACATTGTAAAGTGTTACTAATATTTCTAACAATATCAAATATTTTCTAACAAATACATTTCTTTCTTTGTTTATTTGATCATTATTTTGTTAGTTTATAATGATTTAATGATCATAATCATGATATGATTTATCTTATTGTTTAGAGTGAATTATCTTTTTCTTTGAAGTCGGTAAAATCAGAGTTCATCGGATCCATAAGTGTAATTCTGTGTTGTTTTATCTCCTTAATTCTTTTGAAGTGTGTCATTAATTGCTTGATTCGATTCATCTGTCTCTTTGTGTTTTGATGAATATTTTGCCCAGGATGAAAGCTTTATTTTGTTTTTATCTTTTTTTATTATTACTTTTACTTGATATATATCAAAGTCACAAAGTAATATTCATTTGCATTTCTTGAAACTAGTGTGCTCAACAGTCACTCACATTTGAATGATCAAAACAGAACAACTTCAAAAGCGTGAGAATGCTACCAAAATCCTTGCAGTCCCCCTTTTAAGGAAGAATTTCGGGTAACACTTTTAATTAATCCACTTTAGACTAATTACAACTTTGCAACTACATGTCAACTATTAGAGTATTATCTGCTTACACTTTATTCTGGTGCTCCCCAACAGACATCCTACTAAGTAACTTTGCAACATGTCAACTTATTCTACTGACCCTTACCCTAACCTTAAACCTAACAGTACAGTCTGCTAATACTCTAATGAAAGTTAGTAGAATGTCTAAACTGGACTATTGAAATAAAGCTTAACCGAAATGTGCACGCTCCTTCTCTCCTTACCTTTAGTGCACTGAATTGGTGCTTGAAATCCAAGTCAAGAAATGAAAAGTTGTTATAACAACTTAATTACTCAGGCAGCAGTGTTCAGACAGTCCCCCATAGCGTGTGATTGCAGTGTTGACAGATTTCCTCATGATGTTTAATTTAGAAATGTCAGTCTCCTTCATATTTATGAGCTGTAGCTGTGCAGGTACCGGCTGGTTTATTGCGAGCGCTGCCTCATGACCTTTCTGACTCCATCACTCGACACAGCGTTACATGTTTACTGCAGCAAAGCATGATGGGAATCCTGAGTGGGCATTGCGAGCTCTGGGGGTAAGAGGTGCATGTGTATTGTGCATACTTAAATTTAACTCTTTCCCTGTAAGTTTTTTTTTTTTTTTTTTTCAAGTGCCAGCATTTTTAATCATTTATACAAAACTTTTATGCCCCCCAGAATATTTTGTTGAATGGTAGTTTCATTAAAAAAGCAACATTTTGAACAAAAAGCTGAGAAAATCATGTATATGGTAAAGACGTCTGGATCAGATTCAGAACGATGATTGAAATCTAAGTTGTGTCCCAAATGACGCACTATGCACTTATACACTATGTACTTATGCGTGTAGTGTATGAATTTTACAAGGTTATTTGTTATCAACATGTACGTAATTAAAACGTTAGTTCACCCAAAAATGAAAATAATGTAATTTATTACTCGCCCTCATGCCGTTCCACACCTGTAAGACCTTCATTAATCTTCGGAAGGCAAATTAAGATATTTTTTTTTTTTAATCCGATGACTCAGTGAGGCCTCCATAGCCAGCAATGACATTTCCTCTCTCAAGATCCATTAATGTACTAAAAACATATTTAAATCAGTTCATGTGACTACAGTGGTTCAATATTAATATTATAAAGCGACGAGAATATTTTTGGTGCACCAAAAAAAATAAAAAATAATAACGACTTATTTAGTGATGGCACTGCTTCATGAAGATTCGGAGCATAATAAATCAGCGTGTCGAATCATGATTCGGATCGCTTGCCTAACTGCTGAAATCACGTGACTTTGGTGCTCCGAACCGCTGATTCATAACACTCTGAAGCTTCACGAAGCAGTGTTTTGAAATCGGCCATTACTATATAAGTCGTTTTTTTTTTTGTTTTTTTTCGCACATCAAAAATATTCTCGTCGCTTTATAATAATAATATTGAACCACTGTGCTCACATGAACTGATTTAAATATGTTTTTAGTACATTAATGGATATGAGAGAGGAAATGTCATTGCTGGCTATGAAGATTTCAACAAAAATATCTTAATTTGCATTCCGAAGATTAACGAAGGTCTTACGGGTGTGGAACGGCATGAGGGTGAGTAATATATTTTGGCAGGGAAAGAGTTAATTTTATGCAAACACGTCTCCTGAATATCCATGCTGAACAAATACATTTCTGCTATTTTTACTTTTGTTTCCCCACAATCTTCTCCCTGTAAATATCAGCTCTTGCCACACGGCATCCGTGGTCTATAATAATCTATAATACTGCGCTTTTGCACTTCCATTGCGTTCCGATACATGTCATGGGAGTCCGATATAATTTGATTTCTCACATGAGTGAGTGCTGAGGGTTTGTTTTCCATGATTTTCTCTCTTATCGACAGCTTTTGAGGCTCTTGAGTCTCTATTCCAGCACTGTGATTAAAGGCCTTCTGTTGCTACTCAAACCCCCCTTAAAGATCTGCTCTCCTCTCCTGTAGAATCAATTAAATCCAAAGTGTTTTTGTGTGTGTGTGTGGCAGAGCACTTCAATCCATGGATATTCTGTGATCCCTTCCCAAGGTTTCTCATCTGTCCGGACATCTGGTGTTTATCCTGAAGCGTCTATCATAACGGCTATTCAGGCATGTTATTAGAAAATTAACGCCCAACTCAAATGTCACTCCTAATAGTGCTGCTTAGTTTTCCTCATAATCATCGTAATTCGTGCCGATCTTGGGATTTCGCTCGATTAGAAACAAATTCTCTGTAATTCATGTGTAGCTGGCAAGGGCACGACTGTTTGGATTAGCCGTCGAGAACGATGTGTCTGCCAATGGCGGGACTCGTATATAGCCTGTCATTGATGATACTCTGTCGTCCGATGTCCTTTCATGGCTTTTAAATGCCGTTTAAAGGTTAATGGAAGCATTTTGCTCCCTGACGACACTTCAGTGACGAAGGCATACGAGACCTTCATCAGTACTGCCTTCATTTTGTATTGAAGATGTTTAGTGGAGAGCTCATTCATTTGCTAAATGATGCTCAGTACCTAACTAACAGTACTGTTTGCAATTCAAACAGATACAAATTGTATGCGTTAGATTTTGCCAGTTAATCAAGATTGTAAATTTTGACTTTAAATTCCATTTCTGATGTATAAAATTTTAATTAAGGTAGCAAACATTACTTTATTTTAGCTGAAATGGAATGAAATTCTGAAAAAAGGGTAATTTTTCTTTTACAGTATTTTATTTGAATATAGATTACATACAATTATTTTACCTGCAAATGCCTTAAAATATAAGGTATTTGCAGGAACATGACAAGATATTATTATAAACAATACTTGAAATGTCTTACACTATTGTTCAAAAGTTAGTATGACTTTGTATTTATTTATTTATTTTTTTAGATAAATAGATGGATAACAAAGTGAAAAAACTCATTTGCAAAATATGCATCACAAAAGTGCATTAGCATATAAGTAAGCATTGAAAATCAAATGCAATTTTGTTTTATTGTAAAATTGTGTTGGACTAGGCAAATTAAATTCCTCTGTTGTGTACCAGTAAGTCATTCCAGTCGCAAAATAATTCACACTCAGGAATTGTCGCTTTATAACTACTACCTGCAAATTTTGCCCAATTGTGTCAAGCAGTCTAAAGAAATCGGCAGTGTTGAATTGACAGCAAAATTGAAGTGAAGAGACAAATGAAACATGCTGTCATGAAACAATTTTTTCCTCTTTCTGTGAGTCTTTGTCCAGTGGAGGTGTTTGGTGCGTTCTGGGAGAAAGGGAAGATGAGAGAAAGGCAGGAGACATGTTGTCATGCTGAGTAATTAGTCTCCGTTGGGCAAGAAAACGTCTGGATGTTGTGACACACACCAGATTGTCCTCTAGTCCATTGAGATACCCTGTCAGCCTGTGGGCCTGTCCAGGGATGGTACACACATACTCACACAAACACACTTCGTTTTCTTTAAACTTCAGAAGGCTTGGCTGCCATCCAGCGCACAGCACACACCAAGGTGAAAATCCCTGATTTAAAAGTACAGTAGCTATACTTCACCCAGAGATGAAAAATCTGTTATCATTCATATCATTCATTCACCCTCTTGTCATTCTAAACCAGTACTGTTTTTGTATTGCACAAAAGGAGAATTGTACTTAATAATATGTCCCATGGGGACTGTGGCTTTCAAGCTTCAAAAAGCATCATAAAAGTTGTCTGTATGACTTTTGCACTAGGAATAGTTCACCCAAAAATTTAAATTTCGTGAGTATTTACTATATATATATATATATATATATATATATACACTACTGCTCAAAAGTTTGGGATCAGTAAGATTTTTAATGTTTTTAAAAGAAGTTTTGTCTGCTCACCAAGGCTTAATTTATTTAATTAAAAATACAGTAAAAACAGTAATATTGTGAACAATTATTACAATTTAAAATAACTGTTTTCTATTTGAATATATTTTACAAAGTAATTAATTCTCGTGTTGGCAAAGCTGAATTTTCAGCATCGTTACTCCAGTCTTCAGTGTCACATGATCCTTCAGAAATCATTCTAATATGATGATTAGTTCCTCAAGAAATATTTGTTATTATTATCAATGTTGAAAACAGTTGTGTACTTTTTTTTTTTTTTTTTTTCAAGATTCCTTGATGAATAGAAAGTTCAAAAGAACAGCATTTATCTGAAATACAAAGCTTCTGTAGCATTATACACTACTGTTCAAAAGTTTGGGGTCAGTAAGAATTTTTATTTTTATTATTTTGAAAAGAAATTAAAGAAATTAATACGTTTATTCAGCAAGGATGCATTAAATCAATCAAAAAAGTGACAGTAAAGACATTTATAATGTTACAAAAGATTACATTTCAAATAAACACTGTTCTTTTGAACTTTCTATTCATCAAATAATCCTGAAAAAAAATATTGTACATAAATATTTTGTACAATTGTAATCAATAAATGTTTCTTGAGCAGCAAATTAACGTATTAGAATGATTTCTGAAGGATCATGTGACACTGAAGACTGGATTAACGATGCTGAAAATTCAGCTTTGCCAACACAAGAATAAATTTAATTTTAAAATATTTTCAAATAGAAAACAGTCATTTTAAATTGTAATAATATTTCACAATATTACTGTTTTTACTGTATTTTTAAATGCACCCTTGGTGAGCAGACGAAACTTTTTTTAAAAACATTAAAAATCTTACCGATCCCAAACTTTTGAGCGGTAGTGTATGACTTTCTTTTCTTAGTGAAGAGAAATTAAGGTTTTGGTAGAAAACATTCCAGAAATTCAGACCATTTTTGATTCGTAGACCATTTTTGATGGTCCAAAATCCATATTTGGGCAGCTTCAAAGTGCTCCACATGACAACAGCTGACAAATAATGGTCTTCTCTAGCTTAACGATCAGTCATTTTCAGAAATAATAAATTATATACTTTTTAATTACATATGTTTAGTTCGGTCCAGCTCTGTGAAGCACATTGACGAGACAGTTGAGTTCATGACTTCTTTTGTCTCTTGTGCTTTCTCTCGTTTCATGTGTGACATAATCGGCAAGACCCCCCTCCCCACATTATTTACAAGAGGAGTTTACATCCAGGATACATTCACGAATGGACCATTTGCAGTTAAAAAAGCAGTGTTGGAGGTATCTCAAGTTACGAATCAGATTACTTTTTTCAAGTAACTTTTAAATTTACAACAAAATATCTGAGTTCCTGTCCTCAGGTTGAGAGTAAATAAAGAGGAGTTCTGTGCGCTGCGTTATTGTCGACTAAGGGCCAGATTTACTAACAGCTTGCGCCAACGCAAATCCTCTTTTAGCGTTAAAAAACAATAGTTAGGATTTACTAAAGACACGCAGTGAAAAATTTGTGCTGAAAAGATGTGGACTGTTATTTTTGTGACTGACCTTATTGCATATAAATTTATAGGAGTTTCTCCTCCAGATGCAAAATTTATGGGAGGAAAGTATTTAAATGAATCATGCAAGGTAATTTAGTAAGGTTTGCGCTAGTCAATTTACTGGTATTTGCGCCATTATTTACCACCCCAAAAACTTGTCTTAAACCAGACTCTAATTTGCACTGCTGTTGATCATTATGGAAATGATCTGGCTGTGTCTGTGTTTTTTAATTTGCCCTTCGTCAGTAGATCACACGCAGAACTTTACACTCCCTTCTGCCCTTTTTTGGAATTGCGCTCTCACCTTAATGTTCCCTGTTTAGTAGATCTGGCCCTATATGTGAGCACGAATTTACTCATCTCACTTGTAAAATACAAACTTATAGAAGATATTACGTGGACCTGCAATAATTAAATATGTTAAATTACACAAATGTACTTTAATAACCAGTGTCTTTTCTGCTTACATTCGATGATCCAATTTAATCACACTAATAAGCAAAAATGACTTTAGATAAACATCACATTTGTGTTTCTTTGTTTGTTTTTTCTTGCTGAAGTAAGAGTGAACTTTCTTCTCCTGTGTCCAAGCCCAGCCCAGATGAGAAAAAGTAATGCAAAAGTAAAGTAACAAGTTACTTTTAAGTAACTTTCCCCAACACTGTTAAAAAGTATATAATTTTTTTTTTGTATAATTTCCCTAGAGAATACACTTATTCATAGACTGGTGTCTTGTGAAGCCATGTGAAGCTGCCTAAATATGGATTTTGGACCATCAAAAATGGTCTAAGCTGGGCACCATTCACTTAGATGGAGTAAAAAAAATAAATAAATAAATAAAATAAAATATAAAGTTTTCCTCCAAAACCTTAATTTCTGAGGAAAGAAAGTCATAAACATCTTGGATAGCCTTGGGGTGAGTAAATAATCAGGACATTTTAATTTTTGGGTGAATTATTCCAGCTAGACATAACTGTTTCCTGAACCATAGTAACTTTGTTGCACATCTATAATTTGAACCATCAACATTATAGAACTGCCACAAGGGGGAAATCTCAAGATCTAATTAATGTCAATTAATACTGTACATAGCAAAGATGGCATCTGAGGACTATTTTGCATTTTTTGTTCTCTACTGGTTTGCTTTATTTTAAGATGTTTGAGTCAATCACGGGTTCTCCCCTACATTCTCTTGACAAATTAAAAGACGTTTAATTAAATATATTAATATGGAATTGAAGATATAGATTGTACTGCATGTTAGCTTGCTCATTTCCCTGAAGAACATGAACTATTTACTCCACACGCCATACTAACAAGAAACTATGCTTCTAACCAAAGGTCGAGAGCCTTTGCGATTCTGTTTGCAAATGTTCGTTTCCACTTTGGTTTCAGGAAATATAATTCAGTGAATTATGTTGATAATGGAACTTGCAACCAGAGTTGACTAATGATGGTTTTGGGAAACGCACCCCTGAATGAACTTGTAACTTGTGAATGAATCATTCAGACACATTTTGTGAACTGGATCAAACCATTCAGGAAAAGTTTGGAATGATATGAACATCAGAATGACAATTTTTTAGTAAATCATTCTTCAAAAGATGTTTTCTTTTGTCTCTTTTACATTCTGAGAAAAACACTATCACTTAATATCAGTCTGCTTTCGACTGTTTTGACAAGGAGGATTTCAACCCTTTAATTACAAACATTCCTTTAATTACCTGCGATTGGCAAACAACCAGTGATGCCGATAATGAGAGGAGACGTGTTAAGTCTGAAAACTAACACTGGTGGTGAGAAGCAGCCCTGAGGGGCCAAATAAGGTACGCTGTCTGTCAGTATAATCCAGTCCCTCTGATAGGTGGCTTTACTGTGAAGGGAAATAGCACTGTGTGACAGTGTTGTGAGAAGGAAATCGTTACTGTTACACAAGAAAAGAAGAGAAAGAAAATGAGGGTGAGAGAGAGAACATCTGAAGGCTAAAGGTTACTCAAAACAGGAAGAAAGCTAATAAGAAATGAGAAATGGGACGGATGAAAAGGAAGGTCAGTTTTCCGATAAAGGTTCAGCCTTGTCGCTTTGTCAGCGCCAAGCCTGTGAATTTCTAATCCAGAAGCTACCTTAATCCAAAACCTTGGCCTCACATTTCAAAGTCATCCTCACACATTAAAACACCCTTGTTATTTTACGTTAACAGAACAGTTCGATTCTGACATGTGTATTGGGGGAATCATCAACATGATGTTGAAGTTGGCCTGACAACTTTCCCCATATTTGCTAATTCTCTAAGGTGTTCTGAGCGGTTTTTTTCAGGTGTTACTAGGCGATTGCTAAGTTGTTTTGAATGAACATCTTTCCCAGTATTTGCTAATATGTTGCTATGGTGTACTGGGCATTTTCTTTGGCATTGCTATGGTATCCTGGAAGTTTGCTAAGCAGTTGCTAAGGTGTTCTGAGTGGTTCCTAGGGTGTTACCACTGTAAGTGATTGCTAAGTTCTTTGAGTGAACATATTTCCCAGCATTTGCTAATCTATTGCTAAAGGCCCTGGTATACTTCAAACGAAATCGAAGAAAGAACCTGATGTGACGTCATTTCGAACAAAATCAGGCCAAAACGAAGTTCGTTTTGTGTTCTATTTGGAAGTTCAAAACGGCTTGCCAAAGCGAACTTTCAGGAAAAGTTTGTTCCAGCACCAAAACACCTTCATGCTACCATTCGTCAGTGACGATAACGTAACAGGAGGCGTGCGCTGAGGCTCCGCCTTCACTCGCGTGGGCTGGGCGCGTCTCTGGGTGCTTTCACACCTGCCTCATTTAGTTCGGTTGAATCGTACCGGAGTTTGTTTGCCCCTTTGGTGCGGTTCGTGGTGCGCACCAAAAGCGGACCAAACAAGCGGTTCGCTTGAGATGTGAAAGCAATCCACCCAGTTAACGGACCAACGAACCAAATTATATCATTTTCATAACGGAAAATATGATATAAAAATCAGTAATGTCTGATTCTGTGAGTGAGCACATTATTTACAATATCTGAAAGCCAACGATCGCCTCTGGTGTGTCCGTGCGAGAATGCTGTCCTGACGAAGTCTCAATTCCCGCTCTGCTTCATTATAAAATTCAAATGGTCTCTCTCGACAGACACACGGACAACACACCTACTAGACAGCGCTGGGAAATCCAGAGATGGAGAGAGAGAGAGAGAAAGAGCACGGGTTTGCCGCAGCGAATATGAATTAACTGCGGGAGAGAGCTACATTTATAAAGTGTTTGTATGTGTCTCGACAGTTACAAATAGGGCCACAATAAACTCATGGAGCGAACTTGTCAATCATTATTTTGATGGATGACGCAGAGAAAATTCTGACCAATAAGAGTACAGTTTTACTCCCATGTGACTTACCTTAACGCATTTTGGTACGCTTTGAAATTTTGCCATGTGAAAGCAAACCGAACCAAGAAAAAAAAGCAACATTGTAACAAATTTAGTCCCTGTTTCGGAACAAAACAAGCGATCCATAGGTGTGAAAACACCCTCTGACTCATTTGATCTGTAGAGTTTGTCTAGGTAAGAGCTCCGCTACATGAACACACTGGATAGCCGCTTTATAGTACAAAATGAAGTTGTGCTTGTAAAAAAAAAAAAAAAAAAAATGAGGCACTAACACTGTTTTTCATGTTTGATACTGTAAAGCTGCTTGATTTTAAGCAATCTATGGAATAAAGTGCTATATGAAGACGTGACGTGACTGGATTGCTAATTTGCAGAGCTCGGGCTAACATGCCCATGTTGTTATGATTAGACGCTTTTCTTAGGCTTAATAATAAATGCTTGCTGTTTTCTCATTTTTGTTGTGTTTATTCTGTTACTGAGAAGAAAGTGCACGACACATATTTACATATTCATCTAACCGTCGTTCTCAGCAGTGTGGGCGGCGACAGATGTTTGTTTACAGTATATTGCTGGTCATGCATTTCGAACTTCGTTTTACCCCTAAACGAAGAACAAAAAATAAGTTTGTTTGAAGTATACCGGAGCCTTAAGGTATACCTTTTCTTTGACATTGCTGCAGTATTGCTAGTTAGTTGCTGAGGTTTCTAGGGTGTTACTAGGTAACTGCTAAATTGTTTTGGGTGAACATCTTTCCCAATATTTGCTAGGGTGTTCTAACTTCTGAGTATGGTTGCTAGACAGTTGCTAAGATGCTACTAAGATGTTCTGGCTGTTGTTAGGTGACTGCAAAGTTGTTTTGAGTGAACATATTTCCCTGTATTTGCTAATCTGTTTCTAAGGTGTCCTGTATAGTTTCTTTGGCATTGCTAGGCTCTTCTGGGTGGTTGCTAGGGTGTTGCTAAGCAGTCGCTGAGGTGATCTGAGTGGTTTCTAGGGTATTACTACCCAAATGCAAAGTTGTTCTGAGTGAACATTATTTCCAGCATTTGCTAGTGTGTTCTGAGCTGTTTCTTGGATGTTGCTTCTGGATGGTTGCTAAGTAGTTACAAAGATGTTCTGAGTGATGACTAGGGTATTACTAGATGATTGCAAAGTACTTTTAAGTAAACCACTTTTAAGTAGAGTAATTTACTTCTCAGTATTTGCTAATCCATTGCTTCTATGGTGTACTTGGTTGTTTCTCAGATGTTGCTGGGTGGTTGCTAGGTTATTGCTAGCTGGCCCAAGTTCACTAGCCTGAGCTTTTATTATATTCTCTCTTGATATAACCCAATTATCCCTTTAATAAAAGTAAATTGTTTCCCTTTTTCCCCACCTGATTTGCAGGTGAAAATTGTAAGCCCAGTTGCATAGTTTAGCATGTGCAACACACCAGAGTTTAGTATGAGTGATATTATCAGTGATGATTGCCTTAGCAAGCAGCAGTAATTAATTAGTTCCTAGATTTTTTCCCCAAGAGATCTTGAAATGGGTTGAGAACAACATAATTGCCATATGCAGCAGTTTTCTCCAGACCCAAAATAAATTATTACTCTTTAAAACAAGGGTGACTGGAGATGTACAGAAAAAGCCCTCCAACTCAATGCATTGATTTGCATGTGTGAGAATGTAATTAATCTTGATGGGGCCTTAAGGCTCAGCTCGCTTCAATTCAGGTCAATTACTGCACTGACATACAAGTATTGACTGCAGCACACACTCAAATTAAGTCACACTCATGAAGCGTGGATAGACCTTTATACATCACCATGCAACTTTCACTTTGTCTGCATATTTGGCTCTGAATAATCATATTATTATATTTTGACCCCACATAGCGGAGTTTCTTTCAACTCCCATTATGCAGTTGCAAAGATATCACAGTGTCACTGCAGGGCCGCCGAAATGGTGATAATAGTCATCTGTTACTCTGTGTCAAAGGGGCCACGCCAGTTCAATTATTCATCTGGTATGGCGGGATGTTTTTAATCATCTAGATTCTCTTCCTTTCATCAAAAAGGAGAATCCCGAAACGGATATGAATTAGTAAAGAAGATTTTTGAGATTCTGTTTGATGGTTGATAATTAAGATTAAAAGTTCAACATATTTTCCCTTCCTATAGTCACATGATTTTCTTTACAATCATGGCTGGTAATTAAATGATCTCATTTATTAAGACACATATACTACATTGTTATTGCTGGATAGATCATATTGGATTAGAATCTTTCATTAAATAGTCATCTCAACTTTTCAGACATGGACTCCCTGAGATAAGCTATCATAAATTCTCTTTTGTCAGAGATTATTGTCTGCGGCGCTGTCATCATTATTCAGTGTTTACCTTCGAATAACGAAGGAGAAATAATGAGAGAATAAAGGAACGAGGAAAAACAACTGTTGTGAAATGTTAATGATGCGTCCTTGGGTGTGTTTGTTTTTTGTTGTCGGTGATGAGCTCTTTAGAGCCTGTTACATTCCCTCAGAACAGAGACATTCACATACGTGACTCGTGTGTAATTGAAAGTGGCGCTGTCTGCGTTTCAAACCTGCCTCATCAAAGTTAATCTACCTCAAATAGAGGCATTCTCTCACAACTACATTAGAAAACAAAACTTAACACTTCTAGATTTAACATGTTGTTTTTTTTGAAGATTACTTTGTCTTTTCAAACTGAAGTGATAATAAGTCTCTTACAACTATATCAGAAATCAAAACTTCATCTGATGTTTGAAGGTTATTTCATGTTTTTTGATTTATTTTTTATCGACAATCAGACTTTTACTTTAGAAAATTCAATTGAACAATTGCCGATTTGACGAATCCCACTCTACTTTGTGGAGTACTTTTCATACTGATATTATGTTCATCCTGATGTTCAAAAATTTATTTTTATGACTTTTCACACCAAAATGATAGGCAGCCTACCACTCTCATGACAATATGTAATTTGTATGAGATGGCAAAATTTTACAACTTGTGACATACAAAAAGATACAATTTTTTATAGATTAGTTTAAATATGGCTAGGGTTAGGGACTGAGTAAGCGGTAGGACCACATGGTATGGGTTTGAGTATGACCAAAATCATACCATTTCTAAATTATTTTCCATTATGTTACGTCCCAGTCTAGGAGTGTTGAGGAGTAACATAAATGAAGAACGTCACATATGGAAAGATTTATGTTTATTGTAGGAGCTTAGGAGGGTTTTTTTTTCTTTTTCAGGAATGGGCATAAACCAAAATAACAAACAAAACAGAAACTAACTATTTTTAAAAGTCTACCTTAGCCTAACAAATAAAAATATTAACAAAAATACATCCCACTTCTCTGTCTCCCTATCTGCTCAAAACCAGGAGAAAATAATTCTAAACAAAATAGGTGTCCACTCCCTACAAGTGTGGCGTAGCTCTATTTACAGATTACCTTTTAATACCGACACATTTTAACCAAATAAGACAAACTCCTACTGAATAGTGACGTTTACAGATTACCTTTTAATACCGACATAGAACTAGTAGAAAAAATAACCAAAGAAAGTGAAATTTGGTGAGAAAAAACAGTGGGACAATATTGTAAGGCATACAACAGGCTGCACCATTCCAGTCAACTTTACAACAGGCCGGAGGAACGCTGACACCAACGCGTTCTCCCGGCAGAACACACACTCAGAGCTGCGCCTCCCTTGCATTGCGCAGAAGCGCGTTTTTAAAGGATGCGATGACCAGCAAGGAGCCAATCCGCTTTCCCACATGTTTAGAAGCCAGAACCTGGAGCAATGATGAGAGAGAAACTCGAAAGGAAAAAAAAAATATAAACACTAATCATAGTAGAATATTACATATGTCCGAGGACGTAACAATTATGTATGAATTACGACCTGTCATGAAATGAATTGTCTGATTTCTGAAAGTTACTTTGTAACTCTTCAAACTGAAGCAATAGATACCTTCTTACAAGTACATTAGAAAATTAAATTGCATTTATTTATTTAAATGTTTTTTTGTGTCCTTAACCCTTAAATGCATGACTGTTTCGCCAATCATTCTTACATATTCGGGTCTTTATCGACCCGGATCTATATCTAACACGGAAGCATCAGTACCTGTCGTGATAATATAAAACTCCTCTGATATTAACAGATAGTAACTGATAGTAACAATTACAGAAGAATAAAATAAAACATATTTTGTTACCTTTTGGAGATTGAAAGGGCTCCATTTGAGCAGATGTTTTATGCCATCATCACTGTCCTCGTCAGAGCTCATTTCACGGTAAATTCAGCAAATAATGGGCTAGTTTTATGGTTAAGGTCACGAATATGAGCCCAATCGCGATCTCAAACATATTCTCAGAACTATATAATTTTCAACATCTTCAAAATCAATATTTCGATCGCTAACAGCTTCATCAGATTCATCCTGTAACAGTTACAGTCATATTTGATTGCGTTCAGGACTCTGCAGTAAATGGCGGAGCCATTTCATGTTTCTACTATTATTACGTTTTCTGTCTAAATGAGTCGTCACTTCAGCATTGTGTATCAGACATTGCCACCTTGTGGAATAAAGGTGAATTGCACTTATTCTGTCATCTAAGATTCAATTATTGTTGTGCAGAAAAAATATATGTACACTCATACACACCTCGGGTCGTTTGCGACCCTGTACAATTTTTACAAAAAAAGAATACAAAAATAGGCATTCTTTTATAATTTTATGATTTTTTTTCTTGTTATATTCTTTACAAAGAATTGATTGAGGAATACCAAGAAAGTTGATGTCTAAGTTTAAAAAATGCACAAGGAGGAGGGTATGGAATGACGTCCCGGGTCACTAAAGACCCGAGGTATGCATTTAAGGGTTAAAGGTGCCCTAGAACCCTTTTTCACAAGATGTAATATAAGTCTAAGGTGTCCCCTAAATGTGTCTGTGAAGTTTCAGCTCAAAATACCCCATAGATTTTTTTATTATTATTATTCATTTTGTTAACTGCCTATTTTGGGGCATAATTATAAATTCACCAATTCAGGCTGCTTCCCCTTAAAATGCTAGCGCTCATCGCCCCCGAATTCGCGACTCTATAATACATTGCATAAACAAAGTTCACACAGCTAATATAACCCTCAAAATGGATCTTTAAATGTTTGTCATGCAGCATGTCTAATCACGTAAGTATGGTATTTATTTGGATGTTTTCATTTGATTCTGAATTACTTTAATAGTGCTCAGTGGCTAAAGCTAACATTACACACTGTTGGAGAAATTTATAAAGAATGAAGTTGTGTTTATGAATTATACAGACTGCAAGTGTTTAAAAATGAAAATAACGGCGGCTCTTGTCTCCATGAATAGAGTAAGAAATTATGGTAACTTTAACCACATTTAACAGTATTAGCAACATGCTAACAAAACATTTAGAAAAACAGTTTACAAATATCACTAAAAATATCATGTTATCATGGATCATGTCAGTTATTATTGCTCCATCTGCCATTTTTTGCTATTTTCCTTGCTTGCTTACCTAGTCTGATGATTCAGCTGTGCACATCCAGACGTTAATACTGGCTTGTGTAATGCCTTGATCATGGGCTGGCATATGCATAAATTTGGGGGCGTACATATTAATGATCCCGACTGTTGCACCACAGTCAGTGTTATGTTGAGATTCGCCTGTTCTTCGGAGGTCTTTTAAACAAATGAGATTTATATAAGAAGGAGGAAACAATGGAGTTTGAGACTCACTGTATGTCATTTCCATGTACTGAACTCTTGTTATTCAACTATGCCAAGGTAAATTAAATTTTCAAATATATACATAGAAGTAAGTGTCTTAATAATACAGTGTTGTTCTAAGGAGCTCTTCATTAAACCTCAATAGATATGACTAATGCCTCCTTGTAAATGCATAAAAGACAGAAGTGTAAAGACAAGAGAAGAGCAAGATGTCGAAATTCAATCCACCAGAAAATTTTAACTTTTCAAAGTCTTTGAACGTTCGCTTTGTAGACAGTGGATCAGTACTACGTCACACGTGACCTTTCCAACGTTATTACGTAATGTGTGGCGGATCACAGAGCAGTGCAAGATGAGCATTTGTGGTTAAAAAGTGTATATATATATATATATATATATATATATATATATATATATATATATATATATATATATATATATATATATATATATATAATATACACAGTACAGTCCAAAAGTTTGGAACCACTAAGATTTTTAATGTTTTTTAAAAGAAGTTTCGTCTGCTCACCAAGGCTACATTTATTTAATTAAAAATACAGTAAAAAACAGTAATATTGTGAAATATTATTACAATTTAAAATAACTGTTTTCTATTTGAATATATTTCACAAAGTAATGTATTCCTGTGATGGCAAAGCTGAATTTTCAGCACCATTACTCCAGTCTTCAGTGTCACATGATCCTTCAGAAATCATTCTAATATGCTGATCTGCTGCTCAAGAAACATTTAATGTGTACAATTGTACAAAATATTTGTGTACAATTTTTCAGGATTATTTGATGAATAGAAAGTTCAAAAGAACAGTGTTTATCTGAAATCTAATCTTTTGTAACATTATAAATGTTTTTACTGCCACTTTTGATTGATTTAATGCATCCTTGCTGAATAAAAGTATTCATTTCTTTAATTTCTTTAAAAAAAAATAAAAATAAAAATTATTACTGACCCCAAACTTTTGAACGGTAGTGTATAATGCTACAGAAGCTTTGTATTTCAGATAAATGCTGTTCTTTTGAACTTTCTATTCATCAAGGAATCCTGAAAAAAAAAAAAAAGTACACAACTACAACTTTTCAACATTGAAAATAATCATAAATGTTTATTGAGCAGCAAATCAGCATATTAGAATGATTTCTGAAGGATCATTGTTACACTGAAGACTGGAGTAACGATGCTGAAAATGCAGCTTTGCATCACAGGAATAAATTACTTTGTCAAATATATTCAAATAGTACACAGTTATTTAAAATTGTAATAATATTTCACAATATTACTGTTTTTTACTGTATTTTTAATTAAATAAATGTAGCCTTGGTGAGCAGACGAAACTTATTTTAAAAACATTAAAAATCTTAGTGGTTCCAAACTTTTGGACTGTATATATATTAGAAAATGAATGATCATTTTGCTAGACAAGACCCTTATTCCTCATCTGGGATTGTGTAGAGCCTTTTGAAGCTGCACTGAAACTCTAATTTGGACCTTACACCCATTGTACCCCACTGAAGTCCACTATATGAAGAAAAATCCTAGAATGTTTTCCTCAAAAACCTTAATTTCTTTTCAACTGAAGAAAGAAAGACATGAACATCTTGGATGACATGGGGGTGAGTACATTTTCAGGAAATGTTTAATTCTGAAGTGAACTAATCCTTTAAGATAAGTGGTACTCCATTTAAAGTTTTTAGATACCGGATACGGGAGCTGATGTTATCGTAATGAACACTGTGACATTAGCCCAGGTGGACTACTACAGAAGCGGAGTATAAAAGTAGAAAGTATGTCACTACCATGTATGTGGTAGCGGGAGGAACTGTCAGTAACCTTCTAAGCTGACGGACAGCTGCCAAGATGGGGTTAGTCAAAAGAATAGAGCAGATGAGCACAGATTTTGAAGTGTTTCCTTCAATACCTGAAAGAAGACGCAGAGCCATATGTGGTACATATGGAATTTGCATTGGATTAAATAAACTGAATGACAACATAAAAAGACAGAGATACATGCTTTCCACAACAAGTGAGATTCTAGTTAAATTAGCAGGAGCAAGCGTCTTTACATCATAAGACGTAGCATCAGGATTTTGGCAGATTCTGTTATGTGAGTACAGCAGCTTGCTGACAGCAATCATCACTCCGGTGGGGTGTTATTGTTTTAAGAGACTCCTGTTCAGAATCAGTATAGCCCCAGAAACCTTCCAAAGAAAACTGAACAAGCTAGTGGACATGGAAGGGGTTGCTGTGTACAAGGATGGTCTGATCATGTACTGTGCTGGAAAGGATGGAAAGTGTGGGCCTCAAATTGAATAGTGTGTATTCAGGAAAGCAGAGTTGAGTTTCCTGGGACATGTAGTGGATGCACAAAGTGTCAGAGCAGACATTGGAAAGGTGCGTGCGATAAGTGATTTGCAAGAGCTGAACAATGTAAATGGGTTGAAGAGGGCATTGGGCCTCAAACTACATGAGTAAATACATTCTGGACTTGCAATAAAAGGGGGTCCTTTGTATGAGGTGCTAAATAAAGTAACTGCACAGACATGGGATCAACCACAGAAAAGCACATCCAGCACACTTAAAGGCTTGCTCACTAAAACTCCAGTCCTGACACACTATGGTCCGGAAAAAGAAACAGTGGTATCAGCATGATGACAGCTGGAAACCTGTCACGTACTGTTGACATATTCTGAAACAAGATATGCCCAGATAGAGAAGGAATGCCTTTCAGGCATATGGACAAATTAAAGGTTCCAGAAGTACTTGGTGGGCATGGACACATTTAAATTAATACCTCTGATCAATAGCAGAGACTTGGACACTGTGGCAGTGAGATGTCTTTTGATGAGACTTTAATGCAAAAGAAGAGTTTGCGTCTGGCAAAAGCTTGGTTGTCACAGAAGCATTGTCCCATTGAACACTACTATGGAGGATTGAGTTGTCACGTGAATGCAAATGGAAAAACTCTTTGTTAGTGAGTGATGGACTGATAGTGCTGCGGAATCAGTGCAAGTAACTTCCACAGTCAACACCGCTGCCGGAAAGGCCACTGCAGCGAATAGCCACAGGCTTGTGCATGCATAAAGGGAAACAATATCTGAGGTCGTATTCACAAACATTTATAAGAGTTATCTTAAATAGCAGTAAAAGTTCTTAGCTAAGAGTTTTCTCTTAAAACCTATTCACAAAGCTGCTGAGGCCAACTTTTACTAAGGAATAGAGAGAAGACTTAAGGCCTTAACACACTGGGATGAATATCGCGTGTGATTATCACCGGCATTTAAAACATTGTGACTAAACAAAGGGCGCCAATGTGAGAGTACACAGTGACGCGAAAAACGGCAGGCGTAAAAGCATCATTTTTAAAAAAATTGCCTCGGGTTAGTTTTTTTGGTGTGACGCGCAGCGTTAAAAACTGGCCGACCAATGAGATTGCCGCTTTTGTTCACATGCCTGGAGCTGCTGAAGTTACAGTAAAACATGACTTGGTGGAGCTCAAGCACAAAACGGTCTTGCCGAACACACATTGATACCAAGACAACGAAGAGGAAGTAAGCAGACTAGGAAGACCCCTACAAACTATTGGTGCTCTGCCAGTTCTTGGCCACACCAATAGATGTGTATTATATGCCATTTTATTTCTGTATTTGTATATTTTTTTTTTTTTTTTTTTTTTTTTTTTTTACATTCAAGAAATATAGTTGAGAATGTCTGTTTCATAAGTAGGCTATTGTAACACAGTTCGTATATACGGGAATAAGGAGGCGGGAACCGGCGAACATTCAACAAAACTTTAATAAAAAAATAAACAAATACAAAACGAAAGTAACGCCGGCAGACGTCTGCCGGCCACACAAACATAATAAAACATAAAATAATATCCAGGCCTGGTCCTCTCTCGTCCTTCACTGTCGTCGCTCCTCCTTTTATACTCCCGGAGCTCCTCCGTGAGAGACTCGAGGCCGGTGCGCCTCACAGGTGAAGATCATTAACACTCGCGAGTTCCTCCGTGAGAGACTCATTAACACGTCACCGGCCTCGCGCCGTTCCCTCACGCCCGCCCTGCTCGTCACAGCTATGTTTATTTGCACTACCGTTCACTTGCACTACTCTCATTATGGCTTATTTGCACTCCCCTTTTTTGACTACCATCTCCTAATATCATGTATATGCCATATATGCCATTTTATATCTGTATTTTTATCTTCTTTAATTTTTCTTTTTTAATTCATAAGTATTTTTATTTGCACTACCATTCAGCACAAGTGGCATATACTGTCAGGGAGAGAATTTGCACATTCACTTGGCGCATTGCCAGTGAAAATCACTTGGGTATGAACACGAAAAACATCTCGAAAAACGCTGATGATAAGCACTCGCGATATTCGTCCCGCTGTATATGAGGCTCTAAGCTAAACGAAAGGGCGGGGTTGACCTAGTTGCTATGGATGATGTCAACATGCTTACTAACTATGTCACACAGTGACTGGCTGAGAGGGGGAGGGGTGTCTGTCAGTCATTTAATAATAGAAATATTGTAGAACAAAGTATTATGTTTCCATATTCAAATAAATATTCAAAAAATATATCATAATCAAATAAAGATTTTCAAAATCAGCTTGAAAGGAGGCATATATACTGTATATATATATCGCCTCGACAGTTTTCTGCATCCCTCCACCACACTGACTCCTCACTCTCAGCTTGTTCCTATTCCCAGAAAATGGGGAAGTACTCTGGGTTTGAGCTAAATTCCAAGCTCGGAGCCTCCCCTCGGACAGCACACCAAATATGCTTATTTTATTCTTTTAGTTCTATTCGAACATTTGTAAACAACAGCCACAGGTAATCTGACATTTTTTTTAAAGATTTATTTTTGTTGTTTTTGCCTTTTTATTATGATAGGGGAGTGAGTAAGCAAAGTGGGAGACAGTAGGGTGGGATGGGATTGGGAAAGGTCCACGAGCCGGAGCTCAAACTCGGGTCACCTGAGCTGCCCACAAGGCTATCGGCGCTGACAATAGGACATGATTTTTAACGTGACCACAATGTTTTATTTTCCATCATTCAATACAAATTTCCTGTACATAAATGAACCTTCATGTTATGTCATCGCAGATTAAAATATATAAATCTTTTTTTTTTTTTTTTTTTTTGCATTTATGAAGAAAAGGCTCAGCACCCAAGGCTCTATCGTCTATTGTCTCAATGGTGTACAGTGTCCGGATTGCTGGCAACAGCCATTTTAGGATTGATTGTGATTTGGTCTTAGTGACTTACGAGTCCTCTTGACTACCCCTAACTTTTTACAAATGCTTTGTGAAATACTCTTGTAGGAAAAATGCAAGAGTCCTAAATTTAGGACTGACACACCCATTATTTTTAAGAGTTTCTTCTAAATCTGCAAGTTAGGAGTTACTTTTAGCCTTAAGATGTTTTGTGAATACATCCCCTGATTACTATTTGCACTACTCGGAAATTCTTCTGCTACGTGTTACTACATCAGAGCATGTTGAGAGACTTGAAGCGTTATTTGCGAGATTCTGCATACCAGAACAAATTGTTAGCAACGAACGATGGGCCACAATTCTCCAGTTAAGCCTGGAGAAGTTTTTGTGGTACGTACGATATTTTACATCAAGTCTGCACAATACAGAAGGTAACAGGCATAAAGAATGGGCAGTTCAGACAGCGAAGCACATCCTGAAACCTGATGATCTGTTGATAGCATTCATGTGTTTCTGAACTACCCCTTCCACTTATATGGGTGTCAGCCTAGTGGAATTGCTTATGGGAAGGAAAATCCGTACTACTCTACCCACTTACTGAAAAACAAAAGAAAAGCAAGCAGAAGGCATGGTCTAAAGGACTTACCTGTTCTTAGACTGGGGAATTCAGTCTTGTTAAAGCCGGATAATGAATCATAATGGAAAAGACATTGCTACATTGCAGAAATGTAACCTGAAGTATTTGACTAAAGGGGGAGGTGTCAGGGTATCATGTATTACCTGAGAGGTGTGTTGTATTATCCCACTAGACAGTCACTTTCTTTTAAGCTTCTTTCATAATTTAAGGAACACTTAAGAGGTACAGTAGGCAGATTATTCTAATTTATATGAGAAAATTAAACTTTATTGTTGTAGATTTTAGGAACTATTCATCTTTTTTTTATATGATATTATTCGAAAAGCTGTTTTAGCAGCACTGATTTCCAGCTATCGGAGAATTGTTCAGTTAGTTTTCAGCCTGAGATCGGTGCTAAACACAGGCATGTTCTCTCTACTTCAGGAGGTCATGACCTTTCAATGTGGTTTGACACCGAGTCACCAGAGAAGAAAATGGGGTTACATTGGGTTAATCATGTCCTATTTCTCTCATTGAAAAATATCCTTTCTCTGACCTGACATTCGAAAAGGACTTTGTCTCCCCAATAGATCCTATTTTAATACTGGACTGTTGTTTAAATGCCTGTTTTTCAATATAAATATAGGGACAGGTGAGCACAGTATTTTACGTAAAGTCACATTAATATCACTAACTGACTCAGACTTACCAGATTGTGCTTCTACACACATAAATACACACAAAGATATTCCAAAATTCCAGTCTCAGTGAATATTTATGTAAACACAGTGAGTTATGTTTTAAGTGAATGTAAACTGTTGGGAGAAAATTGGATGTGTTTGCACAGTATATTGGATCTGTGCATTAGATATTAAAGTGACAGGAGCGTAATAAATCTGCTGCTATCTGCTTTTAATGATAATCAAACAGAAGATTAAAAAAAAAAGAATGATTCACTGCTCTTGACTGAATAACTCAAAGTAACTTTAATAATAATCATTTATATTTGATGCATACAGTGAAGTTTTTTTTTTTGTTTGTTTGTTTGTTTTTTGTTTTTTTACATTTTACTTTATAAAATGTCTGTAGTAGGCTTTTTTACGGAAGAGGATTAGGGCCAAGCAATAATAAAAAAAATAAAACCATCTCGAGATTAAAGTTGTTAAATTTAGAGGAAAAAACTCGTTAAATTTCGAGATAAAATGTTGAGAATAAAGTCATTCAATTACGAGAAAAAAGTTGTTAAATTACGAGAACAAATTCCTTAAATTATGAGAAAAATGTCGTTACATTTTGAGAAAAAAGTCGAGATAAAATGTTGAATAAAGTCATTAAATTATGAGGATAAAGTAATTAAATTAGGAGAAAAAAGTCATTAAATTATGAGAAAAATGTCGTTAAATTTCAATTTAATGACTTTAACGTTCAATTTAACGTAATTTAACGACTTTTTTCTCATGATTTAATGACTTTATTCTCAACATTTTATCTCGACTTTTTTCTTGAAATTTAATGCATTTTTTCTCATAATTTAACTTTAATTTTAGATCTTTCCCATTTTGTTTGCTGAGCAGGATACTAATTATGAGATGATGTGAAATCAAAAATCAAAACGACAAGATTTCGTAAATTGATGTTTTTTGTAAGCTGTTAATGTTTAAAAAAAAAAAAAAAAAAAAAAGATATTGACTTGCAAATGCAGTATTGTTTAGTTGGACTTAGACTTGACTCAGAGTTAAAAAATTAAAATAACCAAGCAGATCTTGCCCCCCATTGACTACCATAGTAGGAAAAAAAAATAAAAATACTAAGGCGGTCAAAGGGGGGCGAGATCTGCTTGGTTACAAACATTCTTCCAAATATCTTCCTTTGTGTTCAGCAGAACAAAGAAATGTATCCAGGTTTGGAACAACTTGAGGGGGAGTAAATGATGACAGAATTTTCATTTTTGGGTGAGCTATCCCTTTAAATTCGACATGGCCCCTTTTGGACTCGGACTTGACTCGCACTCGAATCGGACTCAGATAAGGTGGACTCGAAACCAACACTGTTCCCTTCTAGTATTTCTCTGGCTTCATCAGTATTGCTGAGAAAACAGATATGCTTTGACAAGTTTTCAACCAAGGGAATTTTCCTGACAATCTGGGGAATGTAATTTCTGCTGGTAATTACAACACCAGCTGTTGAAAAGTATTTACATGTCATTAAAATAGTTTCTATCAGATGTCACACAGAAAGTGTGGCAGAAGTCTGTAGCACGTCTCCTTCTTGCTTTGCATCCCCGTGCGGCTGCACTGCACAGTCAGAGATATCAGTGTGCAGTGACCATATGAGAAAGAGCTGGTGTCCAGGGGGCTGTGAAGAGCGTCCAATGTCGCACTGTCTATGAAAAGCAGGAAGAAACATTTGTGAAGTACCTTCCTGCCATTTGCTCACTACAACTGTCTATGCTGTCAGCTCTGTTAAGAAGGGTCTGGTAAAAATAGATGGTCTATCTTGTGCTATCTTTGTTTGTCAGTTATGAATTACACACCTGCCAGCTGAACCTTTCGCTGTTGATTATAGATTGTGAGAAAATATGAACTATATATGCACTTTTCATGCCCTGCACTTTTCAGGGCTCTGAACGCTGATAATTATGACATGTCAAACATCTAACAAGTGCAGGGGTCCACAATTCATCTCAAAATGACATGGAGATTGTGAAACACTTTTATATCTTTTCAAAGAAAGATTACATCAAAGGAGAAAACAGCTTCATATCACTTTTATTCAGCCCTTGTAACATGGTACTCTTTTCAGCTGTCATTGCTTTGAAGAACTTTTTTTTTTTTTTATATTTAGTAACATTATTCGATATCCAAAAAGTTCAGCCAGCTGCGAACAAACATAATATTGAAAATGTCATTAGAATATTTCACCCCAAAGTGTAGGAAATTATATAAAATAAAGAAAATGTAGCTATTTTTGTACAACCAATATGATTAGATAGATAGATAGATAGATAGATAGATAGATAGATAGATAGATAGATAGATAGATAGATAGATAGATAGATAGATAGATAGATAGATAGATAGATAGATAGATAGATAGATAGATAGATAGATAGATAGATAGATAGATAGATAGATAGATAAATAATAATTCTTAGTTGTCATGAAAATAATGTTAATAATCTTAATAATCATTAAATTCGGCTTCATTTTCTTCATTCAAATATTATTTCTTCTTTTCTTCTTTGATGTTGGAATGAAATATGACCTGCAAATGATTTGTGACATTCACCCTATTGCATTTCTTTATTCATTTTCTTGTTAAAGTTTAATGTGTTGATAACTTCCCGACTTGCCAAAAATTCCTCAAATGTGCTCAGATAAGCACATTTCGTGTAATCAATTATTCAATTTTCATCCTCTTCCTGAACAGAGAACAAAAGATTGTCCTCTGAATTTCTTTTTGTTCTGGTGTAATTATACGATGACCTTCCGTGTCACGTTCATAAGCCGCTGAATGCGACTCAAGGTCCCGATGTCAAGAGGCAGCCAGATAGTCAAGATGTACCCCCTTTATTGCTTCGCTGTGTTAAATGTCAAGAAGCGGCCGCAAAACCCATTATGTTCCCCATTCTGCATTAATGTGTGTCTTTTAATGAGCACATAAATTCATACATTAGCATGAGCCTAAGGGAAAGCCTCAACGTGTGCCATATGCCTCCTTACACTAGGTGGCGAACTTTATGTCTTCGCAGAAAGGCCCCTTCTGCTCCTAAAGTGAAGTTGGATGCGGTAGTGGGCATTTGTCCCCCTGGCAGGAAGCTTTGTTGAGGAGTGTCGCATATGCCTTTAGGGTAAATGGGAAAGTGGTTGTTTAGACATCTATACAGCTGTTGGTGTGCAGCCATGCTGATCTAGCTAGTCCCTGCCGAGATGAAAACGCTATATTCACATGGGCTCAAGAACATGCTGGGTCTTCTGTCTGCTGAAAAGCTGAAGGATCTCACAGATTTGCCATATGGAGCCGCTTATGGAGAAAAAAAAAAAAAAAAGTATGCTGGATGTCTTAAAGAAACAGATGCATGTCTACATAGAAGACGACAACAACAAAATAAAAGACAATTTTATTTGTGGTATACTTCTTTTTTACATAATCAGATTTAGCAGCATATAATCAAATTCAAAAATTTGTTTCTAATCTAATCCTTTTCATTCTTTGAATTTGTGATCAAAAGGTCTTTGATAATTGGCTAATCATTTCTAAGATGAAAGGCATTTCTTTGCTCAAGGCGCTTATTTGCATGTTCTAGACCAGGGGTCTCCAAACTCGGTCCTGGTGGGCCACCGTCCTGCAGAGTTTAGCTCCAACTTGCCTCAACACACCTCCCCGAAAGTTTCTAGTATGCCTAATTAGACCTTTATTCCTAATGATAATATTAATTGTATCTTCATATATATATATATATATATATATATATATGAAGATACAATTAATACAATTAATATATATATATATATATATATATATATATATATATAATTTTTTTTTTTTTTTTTTTTTTTTTTTAAGAAACTTTATTTATTTCATCTCTTAATGATGGATGTTTTTAATGGGAAATACAAAAGTACCCAAAAGTAAAGCATTTGCATGCTTTATGGTTCTGTTTTGGGGAAAATAATTCTTAGTTGTCATGAAAATAATGTTAATAATCTTAATCTTTGCTCAAGGCGCTTATTTGCATGTTCTAGACCAGGGGTCTCCAAACTCGGTCCTGGTGGGCCACCGTCCTGCAGAGTTTAGCTCCAACTTGCCTCAACACACCTCCCTGAAAGTTTCTAGTATGCCTAATTAGACCTTGATTAGCTGGTTCATGTGTGTTTAATTGGGGTTGGAGCTCAAATCTGCAGGACAGTGGCCCTCCAGAACCGAGATTGGACACCCCTGTTCTAGACTTACCACAGTAATATCAATAGAGATCTTAATATGAATGGCTTTAAAGGTGAAATATAGAAAGTTAAATAAGGCAGTATGATGCCATAAATCATGTCACTTGTTGAGAGTTGTGCTATTACCATTATTATTCACCAGATTTCCATCTGGCGAATAATAATAAAGAGTGGAAAATGGTGCACAGAAGGTCAGATCTAAGGAGCAGAATGCATAGAGACTTAATGGTGGGTTCTTTTGTCTTGGGCCAGTAATAGGAATGCCCAGAAAACCCATTAAAATACATTAGCAACTGCATAGAAACACCCCACCAACCACCTACAGCACTCCAAAGTCTTCAGTGAATGTAAACATTTTTGCATTTGAGTTTGGTGCCATAAGCGGTGCCACTTTTAGGAAAAATAGTGCAATTTCTTATTCGAGCATCCCCAGGCAGTCGGTTCAACTCCAGCTCTGATTTCTAAGTATCTCCGCGGAGCCCCGCTCCAAGCTGCATGCCCGGTGAACATTCCTCTTTTGCTAGTCTGATGTAGTGGTGCATGTCATCGAACATTTGAGTGGATGCCTCCAGTGATGGCGGAGTTACAGAGCTGTGTCAGAAAGTAGAGAATCCAGACAGCGGCCCTACCACACTGCTCATGTGACAGATTAAGATGGCAATCCTGGAATGTGCTGCCTTTTCAGTGTCTGTCTCCCTGTGGAGATTGGACATGATAGAATAACTCTGTTCCGTCTTTCTAGATTTCAGCTGAGGGCTATTACGGCATATTTCAAGACTCCATGAAATGGCTCAAGGAAGCTGGAACAGTACGTATGTCGATTTGCACAGATTAGTGTAATATAAGTCATGAATATTTTTGGTGTGGGTTTCTAGGAGAGAAAGACTAAAAATTTTATTCAATTGAAATTAAATTTCTATATAGTATACTAACTATAGTTCAATTTGATTATTATGCTTTACATTAAGGTTTAATTAGTCAACATTAGTTAATACATTAGATAATTATGTGGCAAGAGGCCATGTAATAAGCGGGATAATGTACATCCAGCCGGTTGAATACATCGCAGAATAAACCCCTTCAGGGTGATGTTATGATGACTGTCGGGGTTTATTCTGTGTTAACAACCGGCTGAATGTGCATTATCTCTTACTACTACAGGGTTGTTAAATGCTCAAATCTGATTGGTTGACCAACGTTCTAAGGTGTGCAGTTATTTTCAGGGAAATGCACGGGTAAAGTAGTTCTTGGCAGGTCTTGACCGCATTGCAGTTCCGTATCACTTCGCCAAATGGTTTCAGTTATTTCAATAGGTCCTACAGCCTACAACTGCAAAATAAACAAAACCCACAGCAGCACTGACCAAGAAAATAAATCTAGTAAACAATAGCATGAAAAAGACAAATTATTGTCATGGTTTTTGCCACAAAATACAATTTATTGTGTCCTGAAAGCGCATACTCTATTGCACTCTCTTTCAAACATACACATGTACTGTGTACTATAGTACGGACACACACTCGCACAGAAACGCTTTGTCAGTGCTGCTCTGATGAATTAATCAGTAAAATAGTTTAGCAACTTAAAGGATTAGTCCACTTTCAAATACAATTTTCAATCTTCAGTCGAAAAGAAATGAAGGTTTTTGCTGAAAACATTCCAAGATTATTCTCCTTATAGTGGACTTCAATGGCCTCCAGTTGAAGGTCAAAATGACAGTTTCAGTGCAGCTTTAAAGAGCTTTAAACAATACCAGACGAGGAATAAGGATCTTTTCTAGCAAAACGATCAGTCATTTTCGAAAAAAATACAACTGCATATGCTTTATATGAACAGTTGACCGTGCACCTTGCACGTGCTTCCGCTTTCTGTATTCTTCAAAAAGCTTACGCGGTATGTCCTACGCCTTCCCAATAGTGCAATTTACCTATATTTTTAGATATTTTTATTATATCTAAAAATAAATAGCTAAACTAATTAAAAATTAAACTAAAAAAATAAACTGAATTGAATAGTTTTGTCAGGAGTATACCAGGCTCTCCCTCACCAATGCACTCATACTCAATATAAAAGCACAGGAGTTTCAGTCATTCTCTGTCTGGCCTCGTATGTGGTTCCTTGATAGTATCCATGTGGATTTACTTACCTGTTACTGACATTTCAGTTCTTGTGAAGATTACTTTCCTGTTTCCTTGTGAAAGGACTGTTGGTTTTTGGATATTTACCTGTGTTTACTAAATTGGCTTGCTAAAGGATGCTGAAGTTAAGTTCTTAACCTTCTGTATTATTACAAGTGAAGTCATTTATTTATATATTTTTTTTATATACACCTTGGTTTTGGACTCTGTAGTATTCCCTACACTGTTTAAAAAAGTGATAACGTTTCATGTTAATTCTGATTGCTCAAGCAATATTTCATGAAGTACATGAAAATATCTGTCTGAGTTTGATTCTGTATCTAACCTGTGTTGAAATAAACCCTCTGAGTCCAGATCTCTCTCTTGTGTTTGATATATATATATCTGTCTGAGTTTGATTTTTCTCTCTTTAAATGAATTCATTTATAATTAACATTTCCTTAAGGATATATATATATATATATATAATATATATATATCCTTAAGGAAATGTTAATTATAAATGAATTCATTTAAAGAGAGAGAGACACATTTTGTTCAATAAACCGCTGTTTAATAAAAAAGAGCAATTTTATGTTTAGTTTTCTCCTTCCTGCTGTACCCAACCCGTACCGAACCGTGACATCAAGCCCGAGGTACATATCTAACAGTCATGTTTGTGTACTGTTACACCCCTAATGCATAAGTGAAGTTATACTATAAGCCAGTAATGCCATTTGTGAAACAAATGTACTTCTAAACAAATCCTTACATGTGTTACATGATCTACTCTGAATTTCCTGCTCACAGCAGCTGTGCTCTTTTCCAGGAAATTCCCTCCCCTCTGTTCTCTGCTCTCGGCAAAAATGTGATACTGACGAGCATCTACTCTTGAAGTGTCGCTCTAAATCACTCACATCCGAGGAACGGTTTTCCATTTAGTTTTACAAGCTCTGAAAACAAATAGGAAACTACATTCCACCCCATCCAAAACACTTCTCCGCCCCAAAGTTCATCTTATGGACGGATTGAGATAACCTCAAGGGGAACCGTGGGGCGCTGTGATGCTGTCTGATGGAATGAAAAAAACAGCTTCTTAGCTCGCACCGTGTTTGTCTTTAAGATGGAGAACAAATGCAGACAAGCAGAGAGCTTCCAGATGATAACTAACTCTGACACACTCAGCTCCAACACAGTTTTGTATGTCTTTTCAAACAAGGCCTATGACAGCTTAACCATAAACTGTATTACAATGATGTTTTGTATCATGAAACTGTGAGGATTGTACTTTTTTTTTTTTTTTCTTCTCAATGCAGCATTTATATCAAATGGAATCTAATGCAGATGTCTTCAATGTACAATTTGAAATGTCTCGGGCATTCAAATGTTTTATCACTGGATAGATTATTGGTAAATTTCATTTTAATAGCAAGATCCGGTCGTCAATACAACATTAATGACTCAATCTAAATTCAATCTAAGGGTACGTTTACATGACAAAGTTTCTCCCTTTAAGTTTTTCAGCATTGTCAGAACAATCCCCGTTCACACAGATCCGCGAAAACAACTCAAAACACTGTATTCTGCTGCCAGGCCAGTAGTTAGCGATGTCACTTTGTAAAGAAACACTACGCACCTATAGACTGAACACGTAATACGAATGCGCATGACGTCACCATTTTCACAAATTCGTGTTTTTGTAGTTTACACAGAGATGATAACGGTTTATGACGGTAATGATAATTGCGTTTTCAGGCCTCCAAAACAATGCTGTCATGTAAAAGAATGGCCTAAATGCATAAAAGGTTTTCATTTGTAGTTGAAAACAGTATCCAAAGATCCATTTGAGGGTTATATTAGCTGTGTGAACTTTGTAAATGCGCTGTAATATAGTTGACAACTCGTGTGACAGGAAGCTCGCGTCTTAAAGGGGCGGCGTCGAGTGAAATCAGTGCATAGTTAATGGTGCCCCAAAATAGGCAGTTAAAAAAATTAATTAAAAAAATCTATGGGGTATTTTGAGCTGAAACTTCACAGACACATTCAGCAGGCACCTTAGACTTATATTACATCTTGTAAAAAAACGTTCGTGGGCACCTTTAATATTGACAATAACCATCAGTCAATAGAAAGGAAGAGGGAGTACTTATGCACAGAGAACTAAACTGGGATTAATCAGTAACATAGGTAACAAATAAGGAGGAACTAGCAACTAAGGAGATGAGATCACTGCAAAAAAAAAAAAAAAAAAAAAAAAGCTTTTCTTACTACAGAGCCCCGGACATGACATGCAGGAAAAAAAATAGTAAAAATTAAAAATAAATACTAAAATTAGTAGCCTAAATCATGCGCACAATTTATTAATACGTTCCCTCGATTTACTAATCATGCACATGATTTATAAATCAAGAGAACGAAATAGTCATGTTTCTTGCATGTCTGTCTTGTTTCCAGTCCAAATATTTTAAAATTCTTAGATCCAGATGCTTTTACTAGATAAGTAAAATGATATAAGACATTTTTTTTTCTGAAAGAAAAAAAAAAAAAAGGTTTTGCTTAAAACAAGCAAAATTATCTGCCAATGGGGTAAGAAAAATAACTAAATAAACTAAAATAAATAAATAAATAAATCAAAAAGATAAATAAATAAAAAAGAGATTTCAAAAAGAGATTTCAAACAGAAACAAGATTATTTTTCTTATACCCCATTGGCAGAAAATTTTGCTTGTTACTCAATTCATTTTGATTTTTTTTTTTTTTTTTTTTTTCAGAAAACAAGAACAAATATGCATGACAAATCATATGTCATTTTACTTATCTAATAAAAGCATGTGGATTTTGTCTAAGAAACAAGACAAAAATGCTAAATAAGAAAAGCTTTTTTTTTTAAAAAAAAAAAAAGCACTGTGATTAACTGAAGTCTGGTAATTTCTGTTACAGTAGTTAAACATTTTGCTCTTCACCTGTAGTGTCTTACCTTATTTTTTTAATTATACGCCTCTCTGGAATACATCACGGTACTTTATTTATTTCTATCATTTATTTTGCCTTACTGACCAGCTGACTGTACATTATCCCTCACATAGTATGTAATTATTTAGTCAGAATACATGCCAACATTTGAAGCCTGTTGCTATTCTTCTACAGTACCTTCCAATTTGTGCAATATTAAAAGAAAAAACTGATAGAAAGCACTCCAAAGCTCTTATGAAGAGTTCAAAGCTAAAAGGCCAGTTACCTCTTCACATCACTTGAGTGTTGTGGGCTTGAGAGGTTTTTTTTTTTTTTTTTATGAGTTGAGTTTAGGTCAGCAGTTGTGGATTACATTGAAAATTTGTTCGGTTTGTTTGGTTTATGCTCTGAAATGGTATGATCTGTAGTCGTTCGAGCCATTTGTACTTTCTTCACTGGAAAACCATTTTAAAATCAAGTATGCTTTCAGAGCCTGGCGATTCTTCAATTGGAGGCACTTTTTATTACATGAAATCTTGGAAAATGCATCTTTTCAAACTGTTCTAGATCTATTCATGGCTCAGATCAATCTTCAGAAGTATTTTGATGTACTTCTTTTTTAGACTTTTCTTTTTGTGTTGTGTGTTAATGACATTTCTCACATTTTGTAAAAGAAATAAATTATAAACACTAGACTTGCTAAAATAATAATTTAGCTAGCATTCATTTAACTTAAAAAATTAAACCACCAGTCAATGATGCATACAGGCAATAAAGTTAGCTCAGAACATGATGCAAAACACTTCTCATTTCCATTATAACTATTGCATATTCTATATTTATTTATTTATTTTTAATACAAAGCATTTGATATAGATGCTTTGTTAGCTAATAAGTTCATACAACATATTTTAAAATATAAACTTTTTTAACACAGTTAAAATGCTTGACATGGTGGTAATTGTTACATTTTTCCTGTTTGTTTGGACCTTTATGTTAGTTTCATGTTTCCTGTGTCTAGTTTTGTAGTCCCTTTGTAGTCCTTTCATTGGTTCCCCTTGATCGTATTCACAGGTGTGTCTTGTTAGCTTGTCATATAACCCTTGTGTTTCCCATGCTGTTTGTCAGGTTGTGTCTTTCTATAGCTGTTATATTGGTGCACTCTGTTTTATTTATTTATATATGCAGCTTTTGAGTTATTTGTATTATCTTATTACTTTAATAAACCCTCTCTCATCTCTGAGTCGAGCTCAGTAATGACTGTAATAATGTTACAGTGATTCTTTGTTAAAAAAAAAACATGCTTTTTTTTTCTGTAAAGCTGCTTTGACTACACAAATAAATGTGAATTGAATTTTATATAATAAAAAACAAGGCTAAAGTTATTTCAGTTGTGATTTTAATATGTTAAACAGTTAGGGTTGCATTGCAGAATGTTAAATACCTGAGGTCAGAGGTTCAGCAGAAATGTTAACTTGAATGTTTGAGGAATACGAATCCAGTGCTGCCTGGCAAGTACTTTAATAACTATGGGCCATTGACATTTGGGGTTCTCATAGGAAAGTGCTAATGATCAGTTTTTTTTTATTTCAGCTCCAGAAACATGACCGGGAAAGTGAGGATGTCCCTTCCAAATGGAGATCGGAAGAGGAGATGGCCAGAGAGGCGACAGAATTAAGCAGCCTGTTCAACTAGCTTTTTTAGGTAATGATGTGTTATCAAGTAGAGGTCGACCGATATTGGATTTTGCAATCACTATTACCCAAGTTGGGGGGAAAAGACAATGTCTTGTTTTCCAAAAGTCCATGAAATCACAAGCGCAGTTTGTTGTGCAACCAAAAATCTCAATAATAATGACAAAAGATTCAGTGCATAATGCCGGACTTTTGACGGTAAACAAGCCCTCAGTACAAAAGGGGCAGACTTATTCTTTTTATATTCACCAGATGGATTAAAAATTATTCACAAGATGAATTTGGATATGCAGTGTATATTGTGGTCTGATGTGGCATGCTTCCATATACCCATCTTTTCCTTGGCATGTGTTCACTTCAATGTAGGACACTTGATCGTCTAACCAAAATAGCATTATGTATTAAATGATGAGTGATGACTCATTTAGATATCTCATTAAATATCTTTCATCACTTTTTTTATTATTATTATTATTATTTTTCCGGCCAGAGGTGGAAGACAAGCAGATGGAGGATATCAACAAGAAGATATTTGTTCTTATCTATCTTTATGACCATTTATTCAAATAAATGTTTTAGTTCATTTCTGTATTGTGTATTTTTTTTTTTTTTTTTTTTGAACATATGCCTGAAAGCAGTTTAGGTTAAAGTGTTGACTTAGCTTTTACAAATGTCTGCAAAAATAATAAACATACTGTTATGACATTACTTAAGAAAAAGGAAATACACAATATTGCAAGTAAATCTTTACTGAACATCAAGTCCATTCATTATCAGTCATTATCAGCATCTTTCTGTAAAAGGGCTGAAATAAGATTTTACACAAAGGTCAAGCATCAATATAGGATAATTATACTGTATGTCATTCTATTAAGTCAATTTAAACCAGTTTAGTGCTTGTAAGGATGATTTTTTATTTTTATTTTTTTCAAAAGATTTGAACTGCACTACTTGCATGAGTTCCGTTCTTGTAGATGCCTGTACAGCTAAATGAACAATAGAGGTTAGACATACTTTTAAGGTGCCTAAATTGCAGAAACTTGTTTTAAACGCAAATTTTGAAAAATGACACGGCAAGCTGGAGTATCCTTAATAGAGTATCTAGAATAATCAAATAAAATAAACGGAGATGTTGCGTTTGCAACAAATAAGCCTTTATTGTCAGAGTGTGGCGTTAGTTACCTTTCCTGCAGTCCCAGAGCTGGAAACTATTATGAGTTTTATCATTTTATCAATGTGGAAATAAAATAGTCTTGACTGGCCCCTTACTCATCTGGAAAAAGGAAATACAATTCTGACAGGGTAATGTGTACCAGCCCATAGCCCTTTCAGAGTAATCAAGTTGTAAAAAGGCCCATGAATTTTAAACAATATCATTATCCACAAGGGATTCCTTTAAGAAATGTGTATAACAGTTTGAATAGAGAAGGAATCTATCACAACTTGCAAAACAGAGATAAAAAAAAAAAAGTCCTGCTGAAAATGCAGGTTAAGCTGGTCATTATTGGTTTCATTTGGTCTCTCAGTCTGCACAAGTTAATATTTAGCGGGTTGGTCAACTAATCTCCCAGCCTGACCAGTTGACAAGTGCCTAAAAACCCTTACCCAACTGACCAGATAAAACTGGTTTTACAATGGCTTCCGAAACATGCCCAAATATGTCTATAATTGAGCAGAAAACAAAGTTTCAGCAAACTTTAAAGGTGTGTAAAAGACTGGGATTAAGCTATCTAACCTAGCTCATAAATGGTTAATATTAATCTTATAACATTATGTCCTTATAGGATTATACTAATAGCCATTAAAAAGTGTAGCATGGACTTCATATCAAAATTCCAGTCTAGATTGACTTTCAATAGGGTTATTATTAACTAATTTGTCTATTAATAGAGTAAGCAGATCTTAAAGTCCATGTGTCATCCAACTGTTTATGTCAGAATGGTATGACATTGTGAATCACGCAGAACCTGATTTCACCAAGTACAACATGTCCCTCAAATCTGATGGTTGATGGGGATGTTGATCCAGGAACAAGTTTACAGTTTGTCATTTGTGGCTTACATCCAGGGTTAAGTGCTTCTACAACTTCTACATTTCCCTCTGAATTTAGGGATAAGTTATGAGTAGAGTTAGGTTTAGGGGTAGGGTTAGGTCAAATTTTTTGAACAGTAATGTTGTTCCAGGATCAACAGTATATGCTGACCCAAGAACGCATCTAACTCCGCAAAATCAGAACGTGTGTGAATCATAGTTTGTACCTCTTTAGAGTTTATGGATGCTGTATCATTATACAATATAAGGACATTCTGATCATTTTCCAATATAATTTGTTATGATGCTATTCGTAGGCTGTGAAAATATAGTGTATTTTTTTTTTTCCAGTTGTGGTTCAGGTTAAAATTCAGTTGCTTTAATGTCATTGATAATCAAAGGATGAAAGCATGTTACAGGAAGCATTTCAGCTCAGGTCCTCGGACATGAAAGAGCCTTATCACTTCTCTACAAGAGACTGCTCCTTGATCCTTTTTACAAGGTTTTGCAGGCCTTTACCCACAGTCCCAAACAGAATGAGATATTTATCAAACAACATTTCCTTCACCAATTTCCTCCAAAATCTATCATTTTTGAATCCCCTTCCCATCATTTCAATTCTCCAGCCTCTGAAAGTGTGAAAGAGAGACCGGGTTTGACATGGACAGAGGTTGGGTTTGAAGAAAATATGAGGTATGGAGCAGAAGGCTTTTTTAGAGCTGTCATCTAGTGCTTAGCACACCTCGCTAACCGCTAAGCTTGTGTGGTTCGATTTCAGTCTGTGTCAGTCTATGATTTCAAATCAATTTTCTTCTATACTTACATTAAAGTGGTAAAAGATTCCAAATTAAACCAAAAAAGTAGGGCATTTACAGAGGATGTTAGCAATACTAATGCTAATTCTACTGAGTTAGCTGCAAAGCTGTTGGAAAATCCATATCATACCAGCCAAAGGTAGTCTGTGGTCAGCCAAATGTGTTTCGCAACATGGTTATCAAAGTGAACCAGCTATGCCTAAAATAGCTAAGATTGTCTAAGATCTGGTCTTATTTGGTTTAAACTTGTCTAGCTGGTCTTCTGGGCTAGCTAAGTTACTTTTCAACTGGTCAGAAAGGTGGTCTAAACTGACCAGCTGACAAGTGCCCCAAACTCCTCTAAAATCATTCAATTAGACCCACTTGACCAGCTAAGACTAGCAAAACTTCTTCTTCTTCTTCTTCTTCTTCGTCTTCTTCTTCCTCTTCTTCTTCTTCTTCTTCTTCTTCTTCTTCTTCTTCTTCTTCTTCTTCTTCTTCTTCTTCTTCTTCTTCTTCTTCATATTTTTCTTCTTCTTCAGTAGGGGCCTTTAATCCTAACCTACATTTGTGTAATATGTATTAAAGAAAAAAAAAAAAAAACTCTGTTCATTGAGGTGTTTTATGCAATTTGATCTAATTAGCTGTAAGCAATCGCAACAATCTAGCTTAGTTTAGCTGAGCCTTTTTGTTATTTGAGACCAAGCTAAAATGTTTTTTTTTTTTTTAAATTAGGTGTTTATTTTACATGTTAAATATATTGAGTCACAAGACCTAAACAAGTGCACAACATTAAAAGACACATTTTATTGCACAATTAATGAAGCAAAAGCCTGATTTTATTCAACACACACAATGCAATCATGAAATAACCAAGTCCGCTGTTACATTTTACTGCATTAGACCTTTAATGAAAAAAAGGCCAAGGATATGGCCTCTTTTTGAAATGGAAGGGGGTTAAATTTTGCATCGGTGTCACCTGTGATATATCAGCATCACCTAAGATTCATTTGTGCAATGCTGCATTGGGATAATAAAGCTCATTTTGTGTGTGGTGCAGGAATATATTACCATCATCATTTGCTGCTAATGGACTCTCAGCAGAGCCACTCGCTGGTTTAGGTAAATGGATGGTGTGTGTCGTTATTTGTGCTTTGGGAGGAGTGGAGAGGATCAGGGGGTGATGTTCCCTCCTCTGCGCCCCCTGTTTTAATCATTAGCGTTGTCATTTTGCAGATGGGAATGTAATGGGTTGAAGGTGGAGGGGTGTAGGAACACATACCCATTAATGCCCTTTTTGAACAAGTGGTCGTCTTAGCAAGCTAGTTAAAGTGCTTCATACCATCAGTGCGATAATAAAGAAGGTCTTAGGGCAGATATATGCTATCATTTTACAATGGGAAAATTGTCTCGAAAGCGCATGTTCTTAGATCCTTAGTTTTCTTTTGGTCTTCATTTAATTACTTCTTTTTTTCTTTGTCAGACATAAGAAGGGACACTTAGAATGTCTCTTTCATATAGAGGTCATTTAAGGATGCTGTACTTGACTTTGGTGCTATCATGTATGTAATGATTAACAAGTATGCTTTAGTATTATTGCCTGTGGTTTAGTGTGTTGTAAGGGAGAGGGTGTGTTCACACATTTTGATTTGCACATTCTGACTAGCACGTACATTACCAGATTGTAGTTTGTCTTTCTTTCTTTTTTTTCTTTTCTTTTTTTAAAATAAACTACTTTCATTCTACAAGGCCATATTAAATGAAATTGAATTTTTTTATGTTTTATTTTTTTATTTTACTTTTTATTAATTTCATCAGAGAATGCAAAAAAATGTATCATGGTATCTGCAACAATATTAAGCAGAACAATTGTTTATTGATAATTGAACACTGATAAGAAAATTACTTCTAAGTTACTTGAGTACAAACAACTTTTGTATGCATTTGCATCATTATGATGATGATGTTAGTTCTAGCATTATGCTATATGTGTTGTGTACATATATCTGATTAATCATATGTGTGCATTTGGGTAAGTTAATTAAACCACACACCTAGCTCTTCAGTTTATTGTGTTCCTTTACATTTAAGTGTCTGCACCTGCAACTCAAACAGGTTAATCTCAAACAATACAATGTGTGAAATAAGAACTGTATCATTCTTAGTGCATATTTAATGTTGTATACTGTATAGATATACTGTATATCAAGCTTGAAAAGTGAAAAGTGTAGCATCTCAATCACCCCCAGGTGGCTGGAAGCATTACAGGTCATAAACCCCGCCCTCTCCATGAAATGAAATAGGACGTGAGACAAACTAAACAATCAAATATTACATATTTTTTTTTACCAAAGACAAGAGTTTTTTTTACAAAAAGAGTTTTTGTTATTTAACCAGTTTTTATCACGCTGATGTTAGTTAAAGTGTTCATTCTTTAAATAAGTTTTAATTAGTTATTTGTTGCTATAAAAACTGGGTGTGATGTCATGATTGACAGCTGAGATTGACAGCTTCTCTGAATAAAGTAGTCACTGCGGCGCCAACAGACTTTTTTTTTTTTTTTTTTTGGATCTTCGTGTGGAGATTGGAGCTTTAACTTTAATTTCTACGTTCCCAAACCAGTTAATTTCACACCAAAAGAATTAGTTGTTTTGAGTGTGGGCAGGACCTTGATATCGCGGCTCCACTTCGTGTTCACTACTCACTACTAGGTGCGTTGTTTTGTTTGTTTGTTTGTTTGTTTTTTTACAGATCTATGATCTGTTAGCAGCAGATACATTTTATATCCTGTAAGTTGCGAGGTGGGGCATCCATGGATCGGACTTGTTTGTTCAGCACATCCCACAGATGATCGATTGTAATTTGGAGGCCAAGTCAACACCTCAAACTCATTGTTGTGCTCCTCAAACCATTCCTGAACCATTTTTGTTTTGTGGCAGGACGCATTATCCTGCTGAAAGAGGACACAGCCACCAGGAAATACCGTTTCCATGAAAGGGTGTACATGGTCTGCAACAATGCTTAGGTAGTTGTGACGAGCAGGGCGGGCGAGATCCGTGAGGGAACGGCGCGAGGCCGATGACGCGAGTGATAATGAGCGTCACCTGCGAGGCGTGCCGGCCTCGAGTCTCTCACGGAGGAGCTCCGGAGGCATAAAAGGAGGAGTGACATCAGTGAAGGATGAGAGAGGACCAGGCCTGGACTTTATTTTATGTTTATTATGTTTGTGTGGCTGGCAGACGTCCGCGAGGGTCTGCCGGCATTACTTTCGTTTTGTTCTTTGTTTATTTTTAATTAAAGTTTTGTTGAACGTTCGCCGGTTCCCGCCTCCTTCTTCCCACAACTACTAACCGTGTTACATTGGTGCCGAAACCCGGGAGGAAGGAGGGACATGCTGTCGGAGAGCCCTCGCTGCTGAGGGGGATTGCGGTGCTGCGGAGTTCGGGCAGCGCGGGAGTGGGAAGACCGCGAGAGGCTGCCCGAGGCGGTGGTGCTGGAGCCTAGTGAAAGGTGGGACAGAGAGCTTGAGGCCGTGCCCCTGGGACGAGGTGGGGTTGCTGCCATCCAAGAGGGAGCGGAGGAGTCGCCGCCGTTCGCCGTGGGCCGGAGCCTGCTGCCGTCCGCCATAAAGGGGAGGAGCAGGGAACGGGGGACTCGCTGCCGGCTGCCCTCAGTCGGAGGAGCCATCGCCGGCCGCCAGGAGGCGGTCGAGGATCGGGCCGTCCACCGAGCGTCCAGTGCCACCGCA
Organism: Chanodichthys erythropterus; assembly: GCF_024489055.1. NCBI lineage: Eukaryota > Metazoa > Chordata > Actinopteri > Cypriniformes > Xenocyprididae > Chanodichthys > Chanodichthys erythropterus. The sequence goes on from NC_090226.1 coordinate 30,432,437, forward strand.
TGGCACCGCGAAGAAGAGCCTCTTGGCAGGCTGAGGACCGAGCGGCAGTGTGTCGGGGAACCGGACCAAGAATTTTTTTTTCTTTCTTTTTCCTCTCTCCCCTCTCTCGTCCTGTCGCTCCCCTTGCTTCCGTCTCCTTTCTCTCGTCTCGTCTGTCCTTACCCCCAGGTGCTGCGGCCGCCGAGACAGGCCCCGGGGGGGGAGTAGAGCGCAGTCTCGGGAGTACCCCCTGGCCTGCGAGTGGCGTTGGGGGTATGTGACGAGCAGGGCGGGCGAGAGCCGTGAGTGAACGGCGCGAGGCCGGCGACGCGAGTGATAACGAGCATCACCTGCGAGTCTCAAGTCTCTCACGGAGGAGCTCCGGAGGCATAAAAGGAGGAGTGACATCAGTGAAGGACGAGAGAGGACCAGGCCTGGACTTTATTTTATGTTTTATTATGTTTGTGTGGCCGGCAGACGTCAGCGAGGGTCTGCCGGCATTACTTTCGTTTTGTTCTTTGTTTATTTTGAACGTTTGTTGAACGTTCGCCGGTTCCCACCTCCTTCTTCCCACAACTACTAACCGTGTTACAGTAGGTGGTACGTGTCAAAGTAACATCCACATGGATGGCAGGACCCAAGGTTTCCCAGCAGAACATTGCCAAAAGCATCACCCTGCCTTGCCTTCTTCCCATAGTGTATTGGCGGTGGACAGGGGTCAGCATGGGCTCCCTGACTGGTCTGCGGCTATGCAGCTCCATACACAACAAATTGCGATGCACTGTGTATTCTGACACCTTTCTATCAGAACCAGAATTAACTTCTTGAGCAATTTGAGCTACAGTAGCTCATCAGTTGGATTGGACCACACGGACCAGCCTTCACTCCCCACGTGCATCAATGAGCCTTGGCCGCCCATGACCCTGTGGCCGGTTCGCCACTGTTCCTTCCTTGGAGCACTTTTGATAGATACTGACCACTGCAGACCAGGAACACCCCACAAGAGCTGCAGTTTTGGAGATGCTCTGACCCAGTCGTCTAGCCATCATAATTTGGCCCTTGTCAAACTCACTTAAATCCTTACACTTGCCCATTTTTCCTGCTTCTAACACATCAACTTTGAGGACAAAATGTTCACTTGCTGCCGAACACATTTATTTAACTTATTTATACATACCACACCATACTCAGTAAAATCATCAAAAAACAAAATCACTTAAAACATGGGTAAAACTCTCCAAACGACATTCTACTGACTAAGTTAGTTTGCATGTACATCAACTTCTACTAACCTGAACCCTAACCTGTCAGTCTACTAATACTCTAATAAGACTTAGTTTACATGTAGTTGCAAATTAATGAGAGTTAGTTAACATGTTCTTGCAAAGATACTTAAGGTTAGTAGAATGTGGACTATTGAAACAGTGTAACCAAAACATTTTTTTTTTAATTATTGCCATGATAATAATAATAATAAAACTAATTTAATCTACTCCATGTAGTTCTGTGAAACACAGAAGAAAATATTTAGAAAAAATGTTTCTCTTTTGTTTCCATCCACAATGAAAGATTGTATTTTTTTTATTTTTTATTTATTTTATTTTATTTTATTTTTGTAATTACCTTCAAAATAAACTTTAAAAGGATGAGAGGTGAAGCTTTTTTTTTTTTTTTTTTTGTAAGAATCATATATACCTGAAGGTTTTGTTCATTACAGTTTAGAGGGCACTTTATGGTGCTTTCCCTAACTCTTACATAAACATATCTCTGTGCTAGAAGAGAATGTTGCTACTTCAAGTGCCATTTCATATGATTACACATAATATAACATTACACTCCCATTATATTTTGGATGTTGAATGCACTGGATAACTATCAAGCTTACTATTTCTCTCTCCCTTTGTGTTTATTCTAAACAATAAAATTTGCAATTTGCAGGCATCTTGCTGATTACGAAGTACACTCTCCTGAGAAGCACGGTGCGGTTTGTTGACATCTATAATCTTAGACTGGTTTAAAGGAATATTTCTGAATCCAATTAAAAGCACATTATGCTAACGGAGGTGGGGTGGGCCCAGAGAGAGTTTAGCATGGGCTTAGCTTGTGGCTAATGAAATGAAATGATTATACAAGGTGTCTAAGAGAAGCCCAGAGCATATAAACCTCCCTGAGTGGAGGTGCCCGTGAGAGATGATGTCAGTAACATGTCAGCCTTACGCCCGTGGGTTATACGCTAGGTTAGCATTGCTGAAATATGCAGGGGAAAGCTGTTCGTTTTAAAGTAGACTAGGTTGAGACTGCCGAAGAGCAGAGAGAACAGAGAAAAACAGCTAATGCACATTCATGATAAAGACAAAAACATGTCCATTTCTTCCCTGTATCAACTAAAAAATAATTAGCATGTCATTTTCTTTTTCTTTTTTCTCCTCGTTCAGGGTACACGATTGCCATAGGGAGTGCATGAACACTACCAGAGTGATTTGCCTCTTTTCACTCAAGATTATGAAATTAATGTATAATGAAGATGTGTTTTGGGAGCCACCTGTAGACCAGAAGTAAATGATCTGAAGAAGTGTTTTGCCCTTACGCAGGGGCATAACTACAGACAGTGCAGCCGGACGAAGTGACTCCGCAGGATACTTGCGATACTCATATTTCAAATTAAATGTGCTGGTTTGAGATTCGAAATCACGTCATTCAAGCTCTACCGCTTACTGTCCATTTCGTATAACGAACACCTTTGCCTTGGTGTCAGCAGTTTTATCGAAAAAATTCAGTAGCAAGCAAAAGTATTTAAAAAATATCATACAATACTTTGAGGAAACCATTAAAATATTCCACAGAATGAATTTGTCTAATGAATTTTAATAAATGGATTTTATTTGTTACATGTCCAGTAGTGTAACTTTGTTTTAAAAAGTGGGTGGGATAGGTGTGTGTGTGTTTTTGTGTGTGTGTGTGTGTGTGTGTGTGTGTGTGTGTGCTTTTGTTTATATTACATTGTGGGGACCAAATGTCCCCATGATGTAATATAAACCTGAGTTCACCTACATCGTGGGGACCAGCCAGCGGTCCCCACAATGTAAATGGGTTTATAAATCATATAGAATGAGTTTTTGTGAAAAAGTAAAAGTTTGCACAGTTTCCTGTGAGGGTTAGGTTTAGGGGTAGGGGCAGGGTAGGGGGATAGAATGTACAGTTTGTTCAGTGTAAAATGCATTGAAGTCTATGGAAAGTCCCCACAATTCACAAAAACAAACATGTGTGTGTGTGTGTGTGTGTGTGTGTGTGTGTGTGTGTGTGTGTGTGTGTGTGTGTGTGTGTGTGTGTGTGTGTGTGTGTGTGTGTGTGTGTGTGTGTGTGTGTGTTATATGATATGTATAGCGTTACAATGTCCAGAAATCAATTCCAATAGTATATTGGGTTTAATTTATCAACACAGAAGTCATGTTTAATGTGATAGTTTCATCCTTACATCTACTACAATGCAATATTGCTAGTCCCAAGATGCTTCGCATCAGTGAATAAATACATCGATTCGCAGAGAGGGCTCATGTGCATTAATGTTGTGGTGGTACATCTTTTGTTAAGCGTGCCAGAGAGGGCCTGGGTTCTAACCCGCCCTTGTATAGTTTTCTCATTCCAAATGTTTCCATCAGTGATTACATATCTCTGAGTTTTTCCGAAAACCATACACAGCTTTTGCGTTTCGAAGCTTTCAATGGTCACCTAAACAAATGTATTTAAACACACACAAAACACCATTGAATTAAAAACAAGTTTTTCCATGTTTTTTAGCCATGGAAAAACACAAGACATTTTTCCATTCATTTTAACCAATACAAATTTGCTCTTGCTCTCTCGCTCTGGGTAATGTGTGCACGCGCTCTTCCCAGAGAAGTGCCCATACAAGGAATTCCACCCTTTATAACATAATACATACTCGAAAAAAAAAACTTTCCGAAACTTGTTTCACAATTTGTGTGTTTGTATGTGCTTCATAACTGTGCATACCTGCCTTATTGTTTCAAGACAAATAAACAGTCAAGGTGAGGACATCTGTGTAAGCTTTTAGATTTAAAATGTTTGTGTCAATAATTACTCTTATGTTGTTCCAATGAAGGTGTTTTTTTTTTTTTTTTTTTAAATATTTGCACTTTTTTTAAAAAGAAAGTAACAACTCTTTAACAACTTTCTCTATTAACAATGTCCAATGTTTTTTTTTTTTTTTTAATTGCTTATATCTGTCTCACAAAAGCTATTCATAACTAGCTAAATATACATATCCATTACATAATATTTTCATTCACACTTTGAATTTGAAGAAAAAAAAAATACAGCTTGTAAAGACGCACAATAATATTATGCTCACAAATTGTATTTACTTTTTAATAATAATATTTATTAATAATATTTTCCTTTACACATCATATTTCACTCAAGCTTTTCTGATACTGCTGTCTTCTTAGTAACCAAAAACACATTTGACAAAGAAAAGAAAAGATAGATAGATAGATAGATCTATCTATCTATCTCCGTGACTGTTCTTGAACGGCCCAGCCAGAGCCCTGACTTAAACCCAATTGAGCATCTCTGGAGAGACCTAAAAATGGCTGTCCACCAACATTTACCATCCAACCAGACAGAACTGGAGAGGATCTACAAAGAGGAATGAAATCCAGGTGTGAAAAACTTGTTGCATCTTTCCCAAAAATACTCATGGCTGTATTAGATCAAAAGTGTGCTTCTACTAAATACTGAGCAAAGGGTCTGAATACTTAGGACCATGTGATATTTCAGTTTTTCTTTTTTAATAAATCTGCAAAAATGTCAACAATTCTGTGTTTTTTGTGTCAATATGGGGTGCTGTGTGTACATTAATGAGGAAAAAAATTAACTTAAATGATTTTAGCAAATGGCTGCAATATAACAAAGAGTGAAAAATTTAAGGGGGTCTGAATACTTTCTGTACCCACTGTAGGTAGGTAGGTAGGTAGGTAGGTAGGTAGGTAGGTAGGTAGGTAGGTAGATAGATAGATAGATAGATAGATAGATAGATAGATAGATAGATAGATAGATAGATAGATAGATAGATAGATAGATAGATAGATAGATAGATAGATAGATAGATAGATAGATAGATAGATAGATAGATAGATTTTTCTATGTGACTGTGACGAGCAGGGCGGGCGAGAGCCGTGAGGGAACGGCGCGAGGCCGGTGACGCGAGTGATAATGAGCGTCACCTGCGAGGCGTGCCGGCCTCGAGTCTCTCACGGAGGAGCTCCGGAGGCATAAAAGGAGGAGCGACTACAATGAAGGATGAGAGAGGACCAGGCCTGGATATTATTTTATGTTTTATTATGTTTGTGTGGCCGGCAGACGTCCGCCAGGGTCTGCCGGCATTACTTTCATTTTGTTCTTTGTTTATTTTGGAATTAAACTTTGTTTGAACGTTCGCCGGTTCCCGCCTCCTTCTTCCCATATTTACGAACTGTACTACAGTGACCTTCACATAACAAAAACGATGGGGGGAAATTGAAATAGAAAAGAGTGTGTGCACTGTAAACCCAAACAGTATAACTAACTTATAATGGAAATTTTACTCAAAAAGTTTAACTAAATATTATTTTTGAGTTCATTCAACATCTATCAGAGAAACACAATTTATTTTTTTTGGTTTTTACAATATTTTAACGTCAAACATACTGTGTTTTTTTTTTTTTTTTTTACCAAAATGGGACGTCATCGCTGAATGTGCCATCAGAGCTTTCCCTCCACACAGATACCCAGACCTTAAGGCCCCGATATACTTCAAACGAAATTGAAGAACGAACTGATCCTTTAGAACAAAACAAAGATCAGGCCAAAAACAAAGTTCGTTTTGTGTTCTTTTTGAAATGGCTTTCCAAAGCAAACTCTCAGGAAAAGTTCGCTCCAGCTGCAAAACACCTTCGTACTACCATTGGTCTGTGATGATAACGAAATAGGAGGTGTGCGCCGAGGCTCCGCCTTCATTCACGTGATTTTGGTGTTGAATTTGTCGCAGTAAGATCTCCGCGGGTGAAAACATGAACACACTGGATAGCCGCTTATAGTGAAAAATGAAGCTGTGTTGATAAAATGAGGCACTGTTTTTTCAACTTTTATACTGTAAAGCTACTTGATTTTAAGCAATCTATTGAAAAAAATGCCATATACATAAACGTGATGTGACTTTACTGGAGTGCTAATTTGCAGAGCTTGTGCTAACATTCCCATGATGTTATAATCAGATGCTTTTCTTACTCTTTCTATTTAAAAAAAAAAAAAAAAAAAAGTGCTTGCTGTTTTCGCATTTTTGTTGCATTTATTTTGTTACTGAGAGGAAAGCACAAGCACATAAATAAACGTGACATGACTGGAGTGCTAATTTGCAGAGCTCTGCTAACACACCAATGTTGATATGATCAGACGCTTTTCCTATGCTAATGCTTGCTGTTGTCTCATTTTCGTTGTGTTTATTTTGTTACTGAGAAGAAATGCACAGCACATATTTACATATTCATGTAAATGTCGCTCTCAGCAGTGTGGGCAGTGTGAGATTTTCGATTTCAGTATATCACTGCTCACGTATTTCGAACTTTGTTTTACCCCTAAACGAAGAACGAAAAAGAACTTCATTTGAAGTATATCGGAAGCTTTCGCAGGGCAGTTGGATTCGACAGCAGGTCAATTCAAACCCAAACACATGCATTTTTATTTCGATAGCTACAAAAATAAGCAAGTATTCAGCTGTTTATAATAATGTTGCAGACATTTAGTGTAAGCTATCGGCTTACACTCATCCGCCCACAGGTTAGGTTATATTTAAAATTTTGAGTTGCATCAAATTAAGGTGAACAAAACACTAAGTATCTATTTAGATAAAAGTGTATTTGTAATTTACAGTTATTAAAAAAATAAATAAAAATAAAACAAAAAGGAACTAGCTGCTTACTGATGATATTTAAGTTTGCAAACTAAAAACAAAAAACAAACAACAACAAAAAAAAAAACCTGCGGTAATCAGTTGCCTCAATGTTTTGAGTTAGTATAACTGGGTTGAGAGTGTGATACATAACCATTTTTGGACAAACTATTATTTTAATACAGACCAGTCATAGTTTGAAATAAATCGGCTATCTATCTATCTATCTATCTATCTATCTATCTATCTATCTATCTATCTATCTATCTATCTATCTATCTATCTATCTATCTATCTATCTATCTATCTATCTATCTATCTATCTATCATCGCCTAATGCTTGTCCAATAAGACCCACCACCCAACATCACACCCTCACTTCCACCTTTTTTTATTTTTTTACTCACCTGGTCTGTATTTATTTTGTATCTGTGTCAATCTATCCATCTCACTGTCATTCTCTCTCAGATGTGTGTGACATTTCCCTGCCCATGGCTGCCTGCAGGGTATTTCAAATGTAACTTTGATCTCTGCATTGAGTACCTCAGGTGCTAATGGGAGGAAAAAGGAGAAGAAAAAAATTTAGTATCACTTATGAATGTGCTGTAATGCACAAAGACTCAAAGACACTGTAAATGTGCCTCCTCAGCAGCATATGGTGGGGAAGAGCTCCACATCATGTTTTCAATGTGTAAGGAAGTGCACTGCTTCTACTGTATGTTTCCGTACTCTTCAAAATGTATTTCACATCAAATAATGTGACATTAAATATTTAATATTTTTAGCTTGCATATTCAAAGAAATCAACACTTTATTTACTTTTTTAATACATTTATGTGTTATTGTGTTATTGTGTATGATTCATCAAAACAAAATGTTAATCAATATGTAATGACTTTCTCCACATCTGAAATTACTTTTCTGCTGATGTATTCAAGGCCATGTGGGCAGAAAAAAATAATAATAAAAGTGCCTTAGTCAATTTTTCTTCACTTAAAAATTTGTAGACATGCAGAGATGAATATTACTTCTGCCAAAATGATGTACATTCAAATGAGATTTTGACACACACACACACACACACGCACATACATATATATATATTATGTTTTCAAGAGTAGAAATTCATACAGCTTTGGAACGACATGCGAGTGAGTAAATGACAGAATTTTCATTCTTATTTCTTTTTTTTCTTTTTTTTCTTTTTTTTTGGTGAACAATGCTAAGTTCTGTCTCCATTTTTGCCTTATATCAAATAAAACCCTCTCCACAGCATATACTGAGAGTTCCAACCTCTCTCTCTCACTCAGACCTTCTACTGCATGTGTTAGTTTGAAAATGAGTAAAGGTCACTTGTGAAATAAGCTTTGCCTGTTTTCAAGCAGTAGACCAGGAGAGAAAAAAAAAAAAGAAAAAAAAAAATTGAGGGATTACTCAATCAGGGTGTGACTCGACTAAAACGCGAGGAAGCCCGGGGCCTCAATGAAGTGGACAAGGCAATCTGAAAATTGATTCCGCCGGTCGAGCGGTGCAGAGCAGGACTCCTCCGCTGTAATTCCCCGCATGCATTCATTCATTTCAGCAGTTGCTGGGATGCAGAGTACGTCAGATGCTTCTCTGCATGAAGTATGAACTGGAGTCCTCGCCGCGGGGCTCGGAGATCTCCTGCATCGCGGTGCCACGAGGGCTCAGGCAGTGGAATACACTTACAGTGAAATATCATCTGTGATTTGCCTCGGGAGGCTCTTGAGAAGTGTATACGGAGACAGCGGGTAATTTCGTGCTTCTATGTATCCGAAGCACGTGGAGACCGGTCTGGACCTGGCTTATACCACTGATTCATTTATCACTCGAGAGCCTTTGGGTTTCTGCACAGATGGCTGTGCATTTCCGGTTTGTTCCACTTCGAGCGCCTCTCCGTGTGGCTCCTTAAGAGGACTTTGTGAAAATACGTATGATTTGGCTGGAGGACAGTGTCAAACTCATTTATTTTCCATAAATAGGTGCCGGACACGCGCACAGGCTGGTTTATATCTGCCCCACCTGGCGCAGCCGACTCTGTCGCCGCTGAACCTTAAGCACATTTTTCATTAGTCGGCTTCTGCCGGCCAGCAATTGTGCGCTGAAGGGATAAATTCAGAATCTTTCAAAAACGTGAAAACTAAAGCAGGTCAGGGGAGAGTTCCAGCCATATATCAAAGAGATTTATCCATCAGTAATGTGCATGGTTCTGGAATATTTCCTTGTGTAGTGCGGGGACTGGCCTCTCTAATGCCAAACCACCAACATAATGGAACTAAAATTGACTGCAAAGTCAGTCTATAGGCAACTGATGTATAATGTATTTATCTATTGATTTTTTTTTTTTTTTTTTTTCCTTTGGGTAGTCATTTACTTATCCAATGCTTTATAATAAAAACGCAGTTAGTCTTCGTATTGAAAAAAGGTGCTCAATACTTATTTACATGTAACTTAAAAGAGGTTATAGGACTCTGCGGGGATAATTTGTCTGCATTGCTTATGTCATGTATTGATAAACAGAGCAAGCTTCGTGAAGTGCAATTTCTCTCACTATACAGTTTCAATAGAAATTAAAAAGAGGCATAGATCATAGGAGTTCATGCGTTATATGTGTTAATATAATATTATGTTTGTATTGGATGTAGCAGAGATTCATTTATGCATTCAGCATGATCACTCGTTATTAATGCAGTGTATCTCTATTGATTTGTGTTGTCACACATGGCTAAGTGAGTGAGTGAGTGATATATAATAATAATAATAATAATAATTATTATTATTATTATTGTTGTTGTTTATCCTCAGTTGAAAATACAATTTGATCCAAAAATCTGAGAGTACTCTAAAAAATGCTGGGTTAAAAACAACCCAAGTTGGGTTGAAAATGGACAAACCCAGCGATTGGGTTGTTTTATCCCAGCAGTTTGGTTAAATGTTTGCCCAACCTGCTGGGTAGCTCAACTTTTGTTTAAAAATTACAGTATGGTTACTTAAAATGAACCCAAAATAAATTTAATAAATTAACATTTTATTTTCATTTTAGATTCATTTTAAGTCAGCCATATAGTCATTTTCAAACAATAGTTGGGTTAAATAAAACTACCCAGCAGGTTGGGCAAACATTTAACCCAACAGTTGGGTTAAAACAAACCATTCGCTGGGTTTGTCCAACTTTCAACCCAACTTGGGTTGTTTTTAACCCAGCATTTTTTAGAGTGTAGAAAACGCTTCTGTTTTCCTTCTTTTTTTTTTCTTCTTTTTTTTCTAATTAAATTCAAATTTGAATTAAAAGTTTAATTAAAAATAATTTAAGCATTTCTTAGTATTTGGTATGCCCCTTCATATATATATATATATATATATATATATATAATGAAGGGGCATACCAAAGCTGCATGAACTCCATGTGAATTTGATGATTTAAGAATGATGTGAGAATGGTCCAAAAACCATCTTGTACTTCAGTGGAGGCTGTAAATCTGACTATTTGCACTGTAGCGTATGCACACGTATCAGGATAATCAATAAACTTTGGAATGTCCAGAACGCTTTTAGCATGCTGGACTGGGTTGTAAAACCCCCCCAGAGACTGACCAGATCCACATTCCAACACCCCACACACACAGGGACACACAAAAACACACACACAGACAGACACAGAAACACACAATCATACATTTTCAACTGTATTTGTAAACTACCACTATGCTGAAATATATATTTCATATATTTTTAGGGCCTATGCATGTTTCCTAGTGTTTAAATGAGCGTATTTGTGCTAGTGTGCATTTTAACGATATAATTTTGTCTGTAAACCATAACTTCTCTCCTATGCCTTTCTGACCTATCGAGTTTGGTCTCGCCGTAAAGCTCCGGACACGAGCTATTTACTGAGATATGTCACACCGCTGACAAATGCATTTTTCTATGTGTTTAATGATACTGTGAAGAACACACTCCATTTGGAGATCTGAATTGATAGTCATAACTCATGCAGATTAAGTCGTGAGGCCAAGCAAAGGAAAAGCTTTCCCGCCAACTTTGCACCCATGTTATTGGCTACCCCACCTCAAGGAGGTGTGTCGGCTTATCTGTCATAAAAGCAAAGACGCACAATTCCAGACGCTCTCTCTCCCGTGTTCTCTCCCGATTGTCTCACGAGCATCTCGTGCACGTTTTTCCCGGACCCCTCCGGTGACCACGCGCTGCCACCGCGCTCAGCTTCGGGATCGCCATCTTCCAGCGAAACTCACTCTCGTCCTCAGTTCAAACCTTCCCGCTGAACGGAGGAAGCCAACGAACTGCACCAGCGCTAACCTGAAATTCGACACACGCAACCAATGCAAGTATACTGCCGTTTCTCAATCTTAGATGATGAAACTGATTTCCGTGCTGGCTAGGACTGGTTGTGAGTTTGCTACTTGCCTTCTCTCTCTTTCCTTCTCTACTTCTATTCTTGTACATAGGTGTGTATTTTCTTGTATATATATTTAGATGTATAACCTCTGTATTCGTAGTTTGCATATATTAAAACGTTATTCATGCTCGATTGTTCTGTTTGTTCTTTCAGCGGAAAACCCAAGTCACTTTAACGTTTTTTCGATCGCTTTATGCTTTAGTTATTTTCATGGCCAGAGAATAACTCCGTTTATAATATTCTGTGAGGGACTTAGTTTGCTGGACAAACGAGCAGTTTCTCTAAATAATTATTAAACCAGAACTAATCATATATGTAATTGATTATAATTCGTTGTAATTGATTCACAATATATGTTTAATTCCCCATTGGGTCGATATATGAATCATAATTTATTCATAACCTTATGAATTATTATATTCATATTTCATCCATAAATTGATTAATAACCGCTACATTCGTTACATATATTATTTGGTGGAGGATTCGCGAGCAACGTTTTAAACTTGGTTTTCGGTAAAAGAGCAATGTAGAATAATTTTGTATGATTTAACTTACATTTTTATTTATTACGCGTTTTATTCAGTGAGAAGACGCACGGGTCCTCACTACGCACCGTTAACAAGCTGCTGTTTGTGTCTAGAAACACTGCAGGCATAGCCTTGGTTGACCGTGAAATACACTGCAGTCCATTGATATCTCAAGCTCGTATCTGTGAAGGACGACAATCTTTGCAGTAAGTTACAGTTTTGAATATTAATTTCCGCTTGAATAAACGAATTGAATCGTGTTCAGCAAGTTTAGAGGGTCGTGGCGAGATTCCTGCGACCACTCTTTCGAGGCCTCATTATATTTACCCGCTACTGAATCTGAATTTCTTGTGTCGTCCAAAAATTCACAATAGCCGGTTTGCTCCTGGGTTACGTCGTTTAGACTAGCTACCCAAAACCACGTGATCCCCGTTACAGATCTAATCGGAAAAGCAGTCCGTCTGGTTTATCGATTGATGTGTAATAATTTGGAGCTCGTATCAGCATTCTGATCCAATGTTGATTAGTAACAGCGGCGAAGCAATCCCGCAAAAGTTACATATTCGCGTGCATTAAAGTTTGCACCAAAGGGACTGATTCCCAGAGTTGTGTACCCGTGAGTAAAACGGTACACATATATTTATGAAAGAATCCGCTGAGGTTCTATAGTTGTAATCGTGACCGTGCAGTTAAAACAGCGTAAGGGTCAGAAACCCACAAGCGCGCTCGTTTTTGTATCACGAATTAAAGAAAGGGGATGCAGTAACTCTGACCAGACGCCAGAGGGCAGTCTGCTCAGGTGTGCCACCCCTCCCTACTTATTGGTTGTGTGGACTCAGTGACGCCACCGCGTGGACGTTCTGAGTTAAAGCCGCTCCATACTTTGAACTGAAATTATCTCCAAGTTATCTTTTGCTTCTCTATACTGCGGGGAGTTGTAAAAGTAATTTGCTTTTGGTGGTTATGCTTTCCAATCATTGTTGGAATGTGGTTTACTGATTTAAATTTAATTTAAACACGTTTAAATTTTTAATTTAAATTGTTTCCCTTCCAACAAGGGAATTCACTTTCTGAGAGTGCGCCCCCTGGTGGACACTGTCAGATAAGTCAATTCTCTTTTCCCTTGTATTCTTTTTCCTGTATTCACAGATCTACTTTATTTTATTTTATTTCAGTTTATTTATTTTATTTTTATTCCACTTTGTGTTATTTCATCCATTCCCTTTTTGTCTTTTCTCTCTCTCAAGTTATTTCTTTAGTTTACTTTGGAAATTCATTCCCTTTATTACTTAATGTTTTATTTTATTCACTCTTAGTTCTGGGTCCTGTGTGTTATTGGCTGGCAATAATATTCACGCACACCCAAGCCTCCCTTATTTCATACACTTATTTTTGAATTTAATTAAATAACATTTAATTCAATTTTAAAATTAAGTAGTGTCAATCAGTTGGCATTTTGCTATCAACAAGCAATTCTCTTTAGGAAAAATCTGCAAATAGGGAAGGCTTTCTCTTTTCTTTCTCCCATTCTGTTATTCTATGCACTCATTTAAATTTAATTGAACAAGTTTAATTCAAATTTGAATCAAGTGCCTCTGAATTATCCTCTTTTCGCTTTTTCCCATCCTGTTATTCTATGCACTCATTTAAATTGAATTGAACAGAGTTTAATTCAAATTTGAATCAAGTGCATCTGATTTGTTTTTGTTTTCTGTTATCTTTACTTTTCTGCTTCTAGCTAGTTCATTTTAGACCCCTACTCTTTTATCCTACACACTTAATTAGTTAAATTCTATTTAAACAAGATTTAAATTGAGTTTTAAATTTACAATTAAGTCGTGTTTACCTGATTGTTTGTGCACTTGCAGATAAGGCCCTTTAGCGCCCTGGGGTGAGCTGACGGTTGCTCCAGTGAGTTCCAGTGAGTGGAGCTACCTGGCCTGGCGCTTCTTACACTAACCGTGTGTGAATCGTGGACATTCTGACCTCGTATCACGGGCAACACGCAAGGACATCAGCGAGTTGTGTATCAGGTACAGGGAGGCAACGAGACCCGGGGTGACAACAAGCGGCAATTTTGTTTAAATTCCCTGCTCAGGCTTCTGCACGACAGAACCGCCCGTTTGGAGTAACTGCCCGTAAAGGGGACAGACTCTGAGTTCAGGGAAAACTCAATCTTGACTGGTCACTCGGGCCGTTGGCGCAAATACCTTGCCAAAGTGCGCAATTGTGCTGGTGTTCCCTGTTTGAGAGGTTGCACCGTGGTACAAAGGGGACAGGTGGCCACGGACACCGCAGTAGAGTGTTTGATCGTCGAGGAAAGGTGGCCTGCCATTGAGTTCTTATCTGAGCACCCACGATTCACCCAGGCCTACGACATACAGTCACTTCACCTAATTGAAAGCCACAGAATATTACATATTCTTCAATTACTCAGGTGCGGGCCAACCCTTAGGCTCTCGATCCATACCATCCCTCTAGGTTTTATGATGCAACCGTGCACTCGCCTGACACCGTCATAAACCCAGCTGGAATAGGAAGTTTAAGTTTCACTTCTCCCCTCTAGCCCTTCTGTTTTAGTTTATTGCGATTCTATTTTGATTCCTTTCTATTTGTTTACTGCTCTATTTCTCATTTAATTGCATCCTCCCTGTTCTGTTTTGCTTCTCTACTGTGTTTGTTTCTCTCAGTTCATGTAAAAGCAGAGCCTGTGAGAGCCATCACGGAAAACTGAGTAATAGATAGACGACCGAGCAGCGAGAGTCATCAAAGGACTCTTAGGGCTACCGCCTGTCAAAATCTTTATTCAAATCCGGCACTCACCCACACAAATTGACCCGCGTGGTCCCTTTGGCTATCGACAATTAAGTGTCTAGCCTACATTCCACTAACTGTCTGCACCAGTTAACTGGAACCAAACCAAAGAATTATATAATCATGCATTATTATAAGTCGTTAGCCCTGCGCGTGCTTGCATTGGTTCTGTTTGTGCTGTCTTTCTCTCGCCAACAGCAAGCTAACGTGTTCAGAGCAGCCAGCCCCAGCACCCATGGGGACGGACTCAAGACCGGGTTGGGCTCCCTGACCAGCACAATCCTGCCCAACGACGCTGTGGATCCCCAGCACCTAAGCAACGAGCAGCTGGACGACAACCTGAATCGACTAATGGCCCACGATCCAATGCCGAGCTACAAAGAGTGGGCGAGAGTCATCCGAGCCATCGCCCACAACCTCAAGCTCCAGGCGGAGGACGCCCGGAGGAACCAGGCCCAGATTCATCGTCACCACGATCAGCGACTCGTCGAGACCCAGGACCAGCGTTGGACAGCGGACGAATCCAAACCCGAGCTGCAGGAGGAGCTGCAAAGACTTCAAAAAGCCCTCGCAGAGCTCCACCTGGAGGTGGAGCGTAGAAAACTGACTGGAAAACTCCAACACAGCGAAGCTCCCCTAGCCAAAGCAGAGACTACACTGAAAGACAGACACACTAAAGCCCTGACCTGTGAAAATCATCTCAAACAGGCCCAGAAAGGAGTTATGGCTCCGAAACAACAAAGAGACTATGTGAATGAACTTGACACTGGTTACAGAGTACTGAAAAGTGGCATGGGAGGGGAAACACACATCACCGAGTTTCCCTAACCAGTCAAGAAGCCCTAATTCCAAATGGGGTTAAAAGTCCACTGCCCAAAACGTCCAACGGCCAAGAACCTTCGCCAGCAGCTGTCACATCCAACTGCCAGCACCTGCGACAGGTTCTGATCCAAAAGCTTTCTGACCCTGCATCAGATCAAGGGCTCCCTGCTGCCATGGACCTAAAACGGGGCAGACTGAATAACCCATACACTTTCTACAGCCGAATGCAAAGAGGGTACTACGGAGCACGTAACCAGCCAGCAACGGAGGAAGATTTCATCTTCAACCCTCTGCTTCTCCGAGAGCTGCACCCTGCGGTGAGTGATCATCTGGCAGCCTTGGCCTGCTCAAGCAGCATGTCTATTCAGCAGCCGCGAGACTTGGTCGACGAAGCTCAAGCCAAGCAGAGAACTGCGTCTAAAAAGACTGTAGAAATTCCAACCAGTTACCCAGACTCCGATCACTGTCCAGAAACCTGTCCTTACCTTTTTGAAAGACTGAGAAATGAAGCTGAAAGACAAACTCAGACTCTCAAGTCACAAAGATGTGAGCTGAATGTGCAGTCGCACAGTCCAAATGAGGTCCACCTTGAACACACAGCTCCCACACACCACACCATTGGTCGAGTGAGCCTGGTACCTCCTGTGTGCGTAGCGCAAATGGACACGTTTCTCTGTTCCACTCACAAAGACCTGCTAGACTGTTTTGAGCCCTTATTGAACGCCAGACCACTGAAAATCTGGGCTCAAGTGTGTGAACTTCTGCCTTCCCAGTCACCCAGGCCACCTGAGCCAGACGGTCAGGTCACAGAGGTCGCGGGAAATCTCCCAGCTAACCGCGGGAACCCGGTCTTAGAGCACAGTTCAAGTTCGCTACCCGGCACACTTCAACCCACCATAGACTGTAGCTCCCTCTGCTCCAAGGTCATGACAGACTCACAGCTGAATGATGTAACTACAACAGACATTATTCTCACACTGTGGGCAGACAACTCAGCCTTCAGCCACACGCTGTTAAATGCCCTCATTGAAGGAACACCGGACCTCCCATTTGTCAACATGCAAATACGCTTCCCATTGGACTTTCGTCTGTCAACCATGATGACCGTCAAGGACATCTGCGTTGTGAACTTCAAATGGAACAACCGGCATTTAACCCATCACTTCCTGGTCCTTCCAGACATCCTGATGCACTCTAGTGCTCATACGGACAGTGCAAATGAGTTGTTGTGGGCCCCAATGACTGTACAGCTTCCTGTTGTTCCTGTCAACACTGCCAACTTCCTGTCAGGCCAGACTATCCAACAGGTCTGCATCCTGATCAACATACAGGAACCTGTAGTACCACCTTACACCAAAGGGGGTGCTGTTTGGATCAACATACAGGAAATTGTAGTACCACCTTACACCAAAGGGGGTGCTGTTTGGCTCAACAGGCAATGTGGTCAAACCCTAAGCCACATGCTGGGCTCCTTCACACTGTCACCTGAAGGCGTGGAACTTGGACTTGCTCTAAAAGCCACACCGCTAACTGAAGTGTCACCCTACGTAGTTCACAGCTGGCTCAACGAATGCATGGTCACAGACATCAGCATTCCCAAAGCCCACCATCTAGAATGGATAATGGACCACGGCCCCTATGACTTTGAACGCAAGTTAACAGTCATTAACTTAATACCAGCTGCCATGGTCCCAGAAGGAAGCTTAAGCAACACAAGTTTCACAGCATCCTTCAAGAGCATCTCCATCACTTCCATCAAACTGGTACCCACAGAACAGGTGCACAGAACGGAGCTGATGGAGGACAAACACCTTGCAGTACCCACAGTCGCTAACCAGCCTGCCTGTGAAACTCAGGAAAGCGCTGCACCTCGGACAGCCAACCTGACAGCTTACACTACAACAGAGGAGCCCTTCCCAAGGTTTGAGCCTAAAGGCCAACAGATCCAGAAAGATGCAAGTGCGCTAAAGAATGATGCAGACTGTCGAAGACTCAGAAACGTCTTGCACAAATTCAAAGTGACATTTGACAAAGACCTTTTATGCTGTGGTCTCACTAAACTTCACACAGTGCATAGTGCAACACACCCAAATGCTCCTCCCACCTTAATCAGGCAGTACGAAGGTCACATCGCCCCACATGAACCAGTACAGGAGGTTGTTCATTCAACAGAAGGAAAAGGTGTTATCTGCCCATGCAACAGCACCTATTCAGTCCCTACCTGGTCCATTGTCAAACCAGACAGCAAGTGGCGACCCACCAGCGACTTCAGGAGGCTGAACCAGCAGGTGCCACTGCCACAACGTGCCAGAAAGCACAAGTCTGCACGGAGCGGAGATTCAGCTGCCTATCAAAACTGCTATAACAGCGACCAGCCTGTCACAGATACCTCAAAGAGAATGCGTGCCAAGGAATGCCCACGGCCTATGTCGATGGACGTTCCTACAACCATGAGGGCATCCCACAGGCAAATGCAGGGGTACGATGGTTAAGAAACCAACCCTGCCAACCACAGAACAGCAGGTGGGGTCCCCAGTCATGTCAATATGGTGAAGCAGCAGCTACCCTCAAAACCCTTCACGTCTCCTCAGCTCATAACATCAGGGAACTCATGTGCACAGACTCACACGTTGCCAGACCTTGTTTCACATGCCATCTTCTGGGCTGGAAACAAACTGGTTTCAAGACTGAATGCAACAAGCAGGTGAAACATCAACACATGTTCCAGACACGTGATCACCTCACCCAAGCACACGACATGATCGTTTACTGGGAAAAGGTGAAAAGATGCTTGAAGCAACCAGGGCGTGACAAAGGTGTGAACGACCAAACTAATGCCCTTGCCAAGACTGGCACACTGCATAACAAGCTATGGTCACACCCACCCCATTCACCCACCCTTAGTGTGGCAACAACAACCCGCAGCCAGCGGACTGTTCCTGCAACATTTCCCACCTTACTGCCACTGCCACTGACAACCAAACTTTCCAACATTTCCATTCGACATGTTTTGTACCACCACTCAGACCCCTCCAACCTCCCGTTCCCGGCATCTGGTCCCACGGCGGCCCCTAGCAACAAACGACTGCACGAGACCGACCACATGCTGCGTGTGGGAATAAACTTTCTAAAGTATGTCCCTGATGTCCTCACAGCGCCAAAGCTTGTACTGCCACAGGGCCAAAAGGGGGGTGAACTGATATACACCCACGACACACCATGTGCCAAACACCATGGCACCAGAACTACGGACGAGACATTAAAACAAGTGGCGCACTGGCCCAGCATGCAGCAAGATGTGGCAGAGCACGCCAGAGGATGTCAAGTTTACCGTCATGTCCAGACTGCAAACGCAAAGCACCGAGCTTCACTGCAAAACCGAGGAATCACATTTCCACGGTCAGTCGACCAGAAAGACTGGACGGTAAAACCTCCTCTGATGCTCATGGCCATCACAGACACCGTACAGGAGTCAACTCAGGTGTTCCCCACAGAACTACTGATGGCACGGCAGGTGCCACTGCCGTTGCATCTGTACCAACCAGGAGACTTGAGTCTCATCACAGCCTGCTCCCCTCATCAGCAGCACAACAAGCTCCGCCTACAACTGAGAAAGCAACTCGCAACACAGAGCCAAACCCTGCAAACCACCTGCAAATCCTGGAAAGGTATTGCGGTGGTTCTCCGCACTCACAGTTTCCTGCTGATCCAAACTGCGAACTCAAGGAAGCAACTGTTTACAGTCCTCCAGAATGACTTTGCCCAAAATCAGCTGGTTATAGCTCTGTTGACAGACCTGCTGCGAGAAATTAGCTTCTCTATGGACAGAGTGGCTATGAATAGGAGTCCTCAGTATCCTACACAAACTGTGCTGGACTTTGCTACTGGCAGACCCAAAGACACGGTCAATGTCAGGTGGCGGCAACGTAACACCCATGCCAAGAAACACACCTCAGTTGCGGTAGCCTACCACAACAGCAACCCACGGCTGTGCCCGGCTCCCCACTTTCGCAGGTGTAGTTTCACCAAAGACTTTCAGTACTTCTGCCCAAACCAGCTCTTCCTCAGAAACCACACTGAAGGAATGGGCCGGTTGCAGCCCATGACCAGCGACACACGCTGCCCGGCCAAGCCTCGCACCCCAGTTATCGGAACACAAGCCGAGACTGTGGGTGATCGACTGCTCATCCACACCCCCACTCATGCTGCCATCGTAATCTACAATCAGCACAACACCGCCACTCATGTCAGGCTGCCCAATCCAAGTAAGAGGATCCATTTACCCCTGAGTTCCATCCTTTATCACAGCCACCTGGCAGTGCACTGTCTCTCAAGCAAAGAGGACCAGTCAGAACTGGAAATCCCATCTTCCCCCAGGGATCACAATCACACCTTAGATCCAGGAATGGAACTGAGGATTGACAAAGGGGGTCCCAGCTAAGTGACAGTACTCCCACTGATGCAGCCCTCCAAGCACTCTCACGACTGCCTGTCCTGACCAGCTCACCTAGAGCCCGAGCTTGGACTGCTGCCAACACAATCCGTTGCCTCTCCATGGCAATCAAGTACGCACTCGCCCGGGGCCTGGCCTTCATCCTATCCCAAGGGATCAAAGGGATGCAAGAATCCACGGACAGGTGCTTATCTGCTCTCCCTCAAGGACCAGTAGGAACCACCTGCTGCGTGACCATCCGGATCCATGTGCCATCGAACTTGGTTACCGTCCAACGAAGTCCGCACAGGAACTTCGTTGGCCGAAAGGGGGAATCTGTAGCGTATGCACACGTATCAGGATAATCAATAAACTTTGGAATGTCCAGAACGCTTTTAGCATGCTGGACTGGGTTGTAAAACCCCCCAGAGACTGACCAGATCCACATTCCAACACCCCACACACACAGGGACACACAAAAACACACACACAGACAGACACAGAAACACACAATCATACATTTTCAACTGTATTTGTAAACTACCACTATGCTGAAATATATATTTCATATATTTTTAGGGCCTATGCATGTTTCCTAGTGTTTAAATGAGCGTATTTGTGCTAGTGTGCATTTTAACGATATAATTTTGTCTGTAAACCATAACTTCTCTCCTATGCCTTTCTGACCTATCGAGTTTGGTCTCGCCGTAAAGCTCCGGACACGAGCTATTTACTGAGATATGTCACACCGCTGACAAATGCATTTTTCTATGTGTTTAATGATACTGTGAAGAACACACTCCATTTGGAGATCTGAATTGATAGTCATAACTCATGCAGATTAAGTCGTGAGGCCAAGCAAAGGAAAAGCTTTCCCGCCAACTTTGCACCCATGTTATTGGCTACCCCACCTCAAGGAGGTGTGTCGGCTTATCTGTCATAAAAGCAAAGACGCACAATTCCAGACGCTCTCTCTCCCGTGTTCTCTCCCGATTGTCTCACGAGCATCTCGTGCACGTTTTTCCCGGACCCCTCCGGTGACCACGCGCTGCCACCGCGCTCAGCTTCGGGATCGCCATCTTCCAGCGAAACTCACTCTCGTCCTCAGTTCAAACCTTCCCGCTGAACGGAGGAAGCCAACGAACTGCACCAGCGCTAACCTGAAATTCGACACACGCAACCAATGCAAGTATACTGCCGTTTCTCAATCTTAGATGATGAAACTGATTTCCGTGCTGGCTAGGACTGGTTGTGAGTTTGCTACTTGCCTTCTCTCTCTTTCCTTCTCTACTTCTATTCTTGTACATAGGTGTGTATTTTCTTGTATATATATTTAGATGTATAACCTCTGTATTCGTAGTTTGCATATATTAAAACGTTATTCATGCTCGATTGTTCTGTTTGTTCTTTCAGCGGAAAACCCAAGTCACTTTAACGTTTTTTCGATCGCTTTATGCTTTAGTTATTTTCATGGCCAGAGAATAACTCCGTTTATAATATTCTGTGAGGGACTTAGTTTGCTGGACAAACGAGCAGTTTCTCTAAATAATTATTAAACCAGAACTAATCATATATGTAATTGATTATAATTCGTTGTAATTGATTCACAATATATGTTTAATTCCCCATTGGGTCGATATATGAATCATAATTTATTCATAACCTTATGAATTATTATATTCATATTTCATCCATAAATTGATTAATAACCGCTACATTCGTTACAGCACAAAGGAATTCACAGTCAAAAAAAAAAACAAAAAAAAAAAAAACAAGTATTTATTCAATTAGTGTCCTAGGAATAGTGTGAAATCTCTCATTATTATTCCACATCCTGGAATTTGCATTCATCACACTTGCTGTGATTTGGAATTCAGAATTTCATTGTATATGAGAGACGGTTGCAACAAGCAAAATAAAATAAAAAACCCCTGTGGAGGAAAGCACTCAAATGAAAACACTAACATTCACATCTCCCTGAGGGCGCCTTTGCAATAAAAGGAGAGGGCTGATTTTCATTCAGATAGAAAGCTAGTGGGGAGCGTTTGCTGCTTTGCGCCCGTGTGATGTGGGATGCGGGCTGATCTTCAGATGGTGGCCGGGATTCTGAGCCATTTCCTCCTTTAGTTTGAGACAACACCATGCATTGCATTATTGTGTTATTCTGTTGTTTGTGCTTCCACGGCTGATTTGGTTTGAAATGAAAGATTGAAAGGGGATTTTCAGATATAGCTTACACACGCCCTACAGCAAAACTACTTCCGACTTTCCCGTTGAATATATTTGCTGAGCATAACGCATTCAGTCCTGTTGAATCATGGATAGGGTTTTGGCCAAATGTCTGTGTTTACCAAATATCACACTTGGGTTTGCAAAGGATCATTTCTTAATGGGACATTTCTACAGTGGCTGGTCAAAGCAGTGAGATGTGAAGCAAACGCCCTGAACCAGCATATAAACAATAAGATTTGCACTTTAATAATTCTCCATGAGAAAGTGACTTATGGATTTAACCAGCCTTATAGATTTCATGCCTAAATCCAGATTTGCTTTCAATAGAGGTGTGAAGTCAGGAGTGATTCTTTATCAGGAAAAGGTCAAGGACAACAGTCATGGCACTCCTGAGCTTTAATCTGTTTCACAAGAGTAGAGGCACTATTCACACCCACAGATTTCAATGCAGTTGGATTCACACTCAGTGATTTGCAGCAACAAACTGACCTTTAGTCATACATCTTCAATAAGAACAGGCAATTTAAGGCAACATAAGCAACAGCAAATGGTGGCTATGTGACAATTGAGCAGAAGTTAATTTTATACAAATTAGTGTGGCTGGGAGTGCAGACAGTGGATCTAACATGATTTGATGGCTGATACAGTTAGATAATGCTAGGTATATAGAAACATCTCTTAGCAACTAACAGCATTAAACAATTCTTGGGCCAGGTGCAACACCTTCATCAAGGTCAGTGTGAATGCATATTAACGTACAAATCTGTTCACTGTTGATTTATTTCTAAAGACTTTTTTACAGTGTCTTGCAATAGTCACTTTCAATTGTTTTTGCTGACTTTTTAAATTTTAAAACATTTTTATCAGCATTTTGTTTTTATTTCAACAAACATTTTAATCAGTGAATCTGTTTTAATTAAAACTAAATTACATTGTGCATAATGGCTTATAAATCAGTTACTGAGGAAAATGTGCAACCTTTGAGTTTCTAGCCCTGAACCTTACCATTACCATTACCAACACCGCCAACCATTGCCATCACTCTTTATAATATCACAAAACTTCATAAAATCACAAAACCAGGGGTGTCCAATCCTGCTCCTGGTTGGCCAAGATCCACCAAAGTCCTGCTCCAACCTACTGCACTTGACTAGAAGTTTCTAGTACTCTTGAACACCTTGGGCCCTATTTTAACGATCTAAACGCAAAGCGTAAAGCAGGGCGTGTCCAAATCCACTTTTGCTATTTTAACAACGGAAAACGGTCCATGCGCCGGGGCGCATTTTTGAAATGGGTTGTCCCTATTCTCTTAATGAGTAATGGGCGTAACGTTCAATAAATCAATCTAGTGTCATCTCCCATTCTCTTTAAGAGCGAGATGCGCTCGCGCCATGGCGGATTGCTATTTACATGGCGGAATTTGTTGGCGAAAAAGCTGAACGCTTTTCAAGCGGAGAAACCGATCTGCTCGTACGCAAAGTTAAAGCGCGCTAGCAGATCATCTACGGGACAAGCAGGAATCCACCAAAGCTTCCCAAGCAGGTACTCCATTTGGCTGAACAATTTGAAAATACGTAACATTATAAAATACACTAACTTATTAAACACACCAATTCAACTGAGGAGTTCAACGAGTGATGTTTTGTTGAAATTACCTGTTAAGTGGCCAGTCAATCTTTCAGTCGTCTGCGTTGGATGCAGGCTTTCAAATAGCTCCGCGCGATGAGTCACTTAATATATATGTGTGTACTGGCACGATTGTAATAATATTGACAATAAAATTCTTTTACACTGTAATCCTTTAGTTTTTAATATTTGGCATGTTTGTGTGATGCGCATCCCTGTGTGTAATAAGCAAAGTCAACGCGCGCCCAGAAGTGCAGTTTCTACCAATGCGCTCTAACAAAAAAATATTGCGCCATTGACTTTAGACTTTAGACCAGGTTTGAGTTGATCTATGGCGCAGTCTATTTTCAGCTCCTTAAAATAGCAATGCGCCGGCAATGCTCCTGAACACACCTCTTTTTTAGACCAGCATGCCCATGGGTGCACTATGGCGCAAATGCATTTACTAATTTAAGGACGTGGCGCTGAACAGGAAAACGTGAACGGCGCCGGACGCAAACTAGCAAACACACTTTCGCTGCGCTTTGTGTCGCATTGCGCCAGGTGTATTATAGGGCCCCTTGATTAGCTGGTTTTGACGTGTTTAGATAAGGTTTTATCTAAACTCTGCTGGACCTTGGCCAGGGATGCCCAGTCTTCCAGCAGAATTTAATGCCCCAACACAGCCTGAAAGTTTCTGGTGGCTCCGTCTGAAGGCTTAGGTAGCTGACTGCTTAGTCAAATCATTGACTTAGTCGGCAGCATTTGCACATAAAAGGTTCCCTCCAAAACTGATTTCAGACAGACTTCTGAGGCAACAAAATAGAGAACGCTTTAGTGATAACAATACACAATTTTAATTCCCCGCTAGAATTGAAATCAAAGTTGAAAAGATGTTCAAAAACATACATTTATGCAACTTATTTTTCTATCATGGAATCGAAGGCACATGAAGGGATCCCACAGGCAGCGAAGGATACATCTAAAAAAATTGATCGAATGAAGGTATCTCAGTAGACAGGATCGTAAGAAGCAGGATTTTTCAGCTTTCAGATGCAGCCAGTGACTCTGAAGACCTTGGTTAGCTGTTTCAGTGTGTTTAATTAGGGCAGGAGTTGGCCCTACAGGAGCAGGGTTGGACACTCCTGACCTTGACCATCCTGAAGCAGGATCGGACACCCCTGTTTTAGACCAAGATGGACATTTCCTCATGGTGAAGGTTTAGCACATCTGCCAAACTTCCGCTCTAGTGGCATTCTGGCTATTCCGTGGTTAAACATTTAGAGGTCAGAGGCCAGTGATCATTTATCCCGCAGGGTTCATACTGTTCTTTCAGGTCTATTTATTCTCGCAGGGCAGCTCATACTGTGATGATCAATTCGATGTTGCATAAAGGTCATTTGATCCTTTTTAAACAAACTGAAGACTCTGATTAATAATACATTCATGCATTGATTCCATCTGACCTTTGCATTGCAGACCAGGTCAATTATCTTATGGAGATGGAAAGTGCTCCGAACGTTCTATTAACGTCCTAATGGTTGCATTTATCATGGTTACCGGCGTGGGGAGAATGAAACAGTAGCTTGAGGTGAGTTGTGCTAATATTTTACTCTATGTTGACAGCTAACTGTTTACTCTGCCAGCAATGGCATGTAAGGAAGTGCTCAAGGGAGGGATAATTAAAACAGGGAGTCATGATCACCACCACTTTGCCTTTTTGTCCCCTGACAATGACAAGACAGGAAGAGCTGTCGAGAAAGCCATCGACTGGAACTGCACTAGATGTTTTACGGCAGTGGAACGGGAAGGAGTTAGAAGGCCAATTTTAAGTTCACAAAAACAAGTGGGTGAGTGGGTTCTTCCCTTCCTTCCCTTTATATTTTCAGTCTCCTTCCTTGATAATGTCCTTCCATCCTTCCTTTATAATGTATTTCCTTTTATTCAATAGAGGCCTATCCTTCCTTCCTACTTTCCTTCCTTCCTTCCTTCCTTCCTTCCTTCCTTCCTTCCTTCCTTCCTTCCTTCCTTCCTTCCGTCCTTCCAATATATTTTCCCCCTTCCTGTCAATGTCCTTTCTTCCTTCTAATGTCCTTCTGTCTTTCTAATGTCCTTTCTTCGGTCTCTACATTCAAACCCCTTCCTTCCTTTCCTACTTTCCTCCTTTCATCTTTTCTTCCAGTGCCCTTCTTTCCTTCCATCCTTCCTTTCAATGTCCCTTCTTGCTTCTATCCTTTCAGGGTCTTTCCTTTATAATGCCATTTCTTAACTCCTTCCGTCAATGCCCGTCCTTCCTTCCTTACTGTCCTCCCTTCCGTTCCTCCTCCTTTCCTTCCTTCCTCCATTAATTTCTTTCGGACTATTTTTTCACCCTAATTTGATCCGTTGGTCTCTCTGCAGTCTTCAGAATGATGACAATAATATGACTTCATTCTTTCATAATAGAGAGAGATTTTGTAGTATCTTGGTACATTAGAGCTGCAGTGCAGTATAAATGGTTGCAGAGCTTTTGGAAAGATCTAGCATAATAAGGGTGATAAATAAGACTATTTAAGTGCCAAATGACTTTACATCAT
Source organism: Chanodichthys erythropterus (assembly GCF_024489055.1). NCBI lineage: Eukaryota > Metazoa > Chordata > Actinopteri > Cypriniformes > Xenocyprididae > Chanodichthys > Chanodichthys erythropterus. The sequence goes on from NC_090226.1 coordinate 30,458,814, forward strand.
ATAAAAATGTAACAGTGATAAAACATTAAGTTTCACACATTTCCATCATCCGGACTAGAACGATTGCTTCCATAATGTGTGTGCTTGACCTCAGAGCTGAGAGAGTATTGTCTTGCAGTATATTCTATCGAAAGATGCTGTCATAGACCATGTGTAAACCCCACTCCACCTTCAGAGTATCTAATTTAATTCCCCTCGGCATGACAAGAGGTTCTAATTTGTATCAGATCAAAGTAGACCAGACAGACCAAGATCCATATGATATCAGTTATTATGAAGCTGTCGGCACTGCATTATAATATACCACAAAATCTATCATCGTTATGTGCAACAGAAAATAATCTAAAAGGCCATCCTTTATTCTTGGTGGTATCATAGTACAATCATGATATCATATTATAAAACTGTGGTATCAAATGATTACCATACTCATACATCACGCTATTTACAGAGTCTTCTGATGGCGACACTATGTCCAAAAAACAAACAAACAAATAAACAAACAAACAAACATAAAACATTTTTTTTTTTTTTTTAATGAGAAGTTGTTTGAACATTCAGCTTATATTTATTTTAGGTTGAAAATAATTAAAGGTAAATAATTTAATCAAAAACATATTCTTCAATTATGAAACTACATTTTAAACTTATTTTATAATTAAATTAAAGGATATTTTTGATATACGCAAAGGATCTCAAAGGTGCAGTATGTAAGAATGACAGCTAGTGGTTGAAATGGGCACTGCAGTTCAAATTCAAAATATTGTTTGCCCCGCCCCCTCCTCCCCAGACTCCATGCTCGCACGGGTTGCCAGTTTGAAGACACGCAACAGGAGCGAGCTCAATTGACATTGGAAGGCGGTGAGATTTACACACTGTGAGTTGATTAGTTGATTTATTGATTTATGATGAGTTGATATCGCATTTTAATATGCTCCCGTTCATAGAGATTTTTAGATGGATGCTGAGGCTTTTTAGGTCAGGTAGAATCTGCAATCTCTGACCCAGTTTGTTTGTTTGTTGGCTTCCATGGCTGCAATTCATTCATGTGTTTTCCGCCAACTGGCAACCCACGGTGGCAAAATACTATTGAGTAAATTGGTAACGTGTGGTCTTGCACAGACCGAAACAAAAACAGTGAAAAAACTGTAAAATAACTGGCTGTAGTAATGGTTTTCAGAGAAACGAGTATGTGAACTCAGCATGTTTCCTAAATATCTGCAAACATATTATGGTATTTTTATGCTTTAGTACAGTCAAAAACTTACATACAGCACCTTTAAAGTTATAGCATGATGAATAACTTAGTATTTTCTTTCACATTAAAGATCAGTTAAAGTAATGTTTATATCAGTAAGTGAAAAAAAGGGCAAATACGGTTTTCTATTTTATAAACACATCCTCCAGCACCATCTCAAGCTAAGTCAGCATTTAAGTAGTGATTTATCCATGGGATTGTAAACACAACTGTACAATAGCCTTGCAGCTGTGATGTTACTGTGTGTGAGTGGATTTATAAAATGTATAAAACGCTCTGCAGACTGGAGCAGGTGGCGTTTAAAATCAGTGTTTTGTAAATGAAGTCTTCACAGAATGCAAGTATCACTTATTAAATGCAAAAGAGTCCTTTTGTTGTTTGCTTTCTTTTTCTCAGCCTATCCCTCTTTGCTGGGACTTTTTGAAACCCAGGTAATACTAGAGTTACTGGTCAGGGCCGTGAAAGCCTCCATCACTGTGCATTGTCAGCAGTTGGAATCATTCAGCATTGCTTTTGCTGAGGAACATAATACTTTTTTTTTTTTTTTTTTTTGTAGTAATACAGTTATGTGGACTGCTGATACAGGCCTGGCTGCATTTGTTTTTATGGGCAATATCATAAATTTCTTCTCACAGGTCAATGAAGAGAAAAAGTGGCAAAGAGAAAGAGAAAAATAAGCACAAATCACACTCTCTTTCTCTTTTTCAAACCCTGCCAAGTGTCTCAACCCCTCTCACTGCATTTTAATTTCTCCTTTCACAAAGAAACTTGTGTGCTCCATCTACTGGAAAGGAGTAAACTTACAGTAGTTGTGAATACGTTGAAAAAGCATAGATGGATAGATTATGTGTGAGTGTAATACACGTATGAATCATTTATGAATGAATCATGAAAGACTGTAATTGCTTTATAATTATTCCTTTTGTATTCTATAGAAAAAAAAAAGAAAGTAATGGTTGTAGAGTGAGTAAATGATGAAATGATGAAAGAATTATGTGTGTGTGTGTGGTGGTGGTTAGTTAAACAGAAAACAACTACACAAAAAGTTTAATAAAAGAGACCTTATTAAAGTCAAGCACTGCCAGTGTTTCATCCTGTGTGTCATGAAAATTTAAAGATGATTCAGTGAGCAGACATCACCAAAGCGTGCTTTACATCCCCGTGCAATTAATTTTCGAGAGCATGATTCTTGAATACGTCAGAGCTTGCGTGTGCTGGTGAGATAAGGAAGTTTTTTTATAATAAATAAGAATGTTTTTAAGATGCTCATCTGTTTTCCTCGCATTTGTTTTTATAATTGCAATACATTGGAATTTAAAATATTTGGTTACACTTTATTTTAATGTGTCCTTTTTACAGTGTAACTAAGTACTGAATAATATAATTAACAACATGTAGCCTATTTACTATATAATTAGGTTTAGGATTTGGTTTAATGTTAGTTGTGTGCCTAATTTCAGCCTGGCCTCATTGTTAATATGTAGGTATTAATACATAACTTTCAAAGACACAAACCGTACGTTTGGATAGGTGCTGAAACATACAACATGGACGTATTGGCAGCATCTAAACATACACTCTAAAAAGATAAAACATTGGTACAACAACAAAAAAATATATATGTTAACGTTTTCCACTAGAATTTCTAACTTAAGCCAATTGGGAGAATTACATTAATTCAAAGCAATATTTTGAGTTGATCCAACATGTTGTTTTAAGTAAGGTGAAAACGCTTTTTTGCCACAATAAAAACACATTTCTAAGTAACATGAACTTAATAATTGTCAACATGAATGCAACTACTTAAGTTGATCCAACATATTGTTTTAAGTAAGTTGAAGACGCTTTTTTGACACAATAAAACTGCATTTCTAAGTAACATGATCTTACCAAGCACCGCTTGTCACCATGATGGTAACTCTCCAAAAACCCACATTAACACATTAACTCTTCTAAATTAGCATAACAAAACCCTAATTACTGCTAAATCTCCCTTACCATTAATCTTGTGCAAAAAAAACATTTTAGCATTTACTCTCCCTTTCAAGTGCCATGGGCAAAGCATGATGGGAAATATAAATCCCAGCCCAGTTAAAAGAAGTGTTCATACAACTCAAAACAATGAAACATATTTACACATCATCAGAATGTATTTTACATTAACAGAACTTAAAATTAAATACATTTTTGATTAACTGAAAATGTTAAACTATGACAAGTCATGATAGTATATTGAATCAATAGGCATAATTTGTATCATCCAAGTTCAATAAAATAACAATTACAAGTAAAAAGTCTAACAGCATTTCAGAACTTGATTTTTTATTTCACAACAATATATATATATATATATATATATATATATATATATATATATATATATATATATATATATATATATATATATATATATATATATATATATTTAAGTAATGACTAAAGGTCTCCTGAATTAGTTTTTAGAGTGTAGCATTATTACATTTTTACAGCAAAAAAACTTAAAATATTTACAAATCTTTCATGTCATATCATTTTATAGATAAATGTAAGATCCATGACCCCACCCCAAACCTAAACATACCCATTTTACATATAATATTAAAAGAATAAAACATAATGGACAGAAATGTGTAGGAAAATGACAATTTTAGTAACAATATAGCATTATAATGATATTTTGAGTCTACACCTACACCTAATGTAATTCTACACCTAATCCTAAACCAACCCATAACCATTTCTGAAAACTATGCACTGTAATAAATAAAAAAAAAATAACAGACAAACAAGCGTAATGACAATAATTTATTTATTAAAAGTGGTACCAAAAGTAATTCCAATGATAATGAGTTGCAGTTGCAGTCCTTTTTTGGGGTAGAGCAGAATTTAAGTTATTAATCTATGAAAGTATGAATCCACTGGTAATCCAGTCTGAAACACGACAATCCTGTGATGAAGCAGGTGAGAACCAGTGAGCATTCAATATCAGTGCCCTAAACCATGTCATAACGCTTCTCGAGGGCTTTGACCCTGACGTTAGCTGCTAAGAATGAACATGAAGATTGCTGGATAAAGGGCTGAATTTGGATCTGTTTCTTGTAAACATATATGGATTCTAAAGATTTGGAGTACAGCGAACAAATAAAATTTATGTGATTTGTGAATTTATGTTGTGTTTTGGATTGTATTGTTAGTCGCTGCATAGGAGAAAACACCTTATATGTTGCACAGCAAACAAACTAAATATTACAAAATGGTTAAACAATTACAGAAACATTGTTCATTTTAAGGTTTTAAAGTGTAATCTTGTTTAACATTATGTAATCCTCCGAAATGAGTTTGCAGCACAAGAAATGCTGTTTCATATTAAGTAGCTTTGAGTAAACTGAATTTAATAAATGCGACTAAAAACATGTATGGATATGACAGTTGAATACAACAGAATAAAAAAAAAATAATGTCACGATTTTAATATTAATACATGGGAATTCATACACATTCACACTTGGATACATAAATAATTTACGTTTTATTGCTGTCAATATGTAAGCATTTTACGTTTTAGAGCTATAAATACGTAGTAAAATAGTAAATGTTGGTTGGTTGAACCACACTTTACGTAAAAATACACATGTATTCTTATGAGATCACATTTATTTACAGTTATTACAATCGTAACTCTACCAAATATTTAATTTTACTGCTACACTCAATTTGAATGCATCCAGGTTAAATTTGATCAGTTTATTTTTTAATTCTAATCCCTTTGCTGACTTTGTAATACGCTTAAATAATAACGAGGCATTTGACACCGATCGAACTTTGCGGCTGTGATTGCGATGATGTCAGGTACTTTTCGGCGTGTTCACTGAATGTAAACAGAAAGAGGAAGCAACACCCTCCCGTCCCTGTGTGGAAAACAAATTGCCTTCTTTCCGGGGATTCTAGCAGAGTTTTGGAGCACTGAGCATGGATCAGAGCGCATAGAGGATGTGTAATGAGTTCCATGCTTGTGAAATCATAAACAGGATGGAGGCAGCCCGAAGCCCAGGAACGCTCTCAGCCACTGAACGCCGTCTTTTAAAGCTCCACTATTCCCCAGATGGATTGCATGCACGCCACACTAACTCTCTGCTTCGCTTGCCAGAGGTGTTTGTTGTTCAGTCTCTCTAACCCCCTCAACCTTCCACCCTCTACCTACACCCTTCTCTTTTAACATATTGGAGCCAGATAAACATGTTTGATCCTCATCTCTGGCCTCACCTGAGCACTGTGGGGGGAATCTGATAAAGTTAAGGCAACGTGATGCATTGAAATGATTTAATTTCTTGGCTTAACCATAACTTCATAATTGTCCTGCAGTAACACTACTTTGTTTAGCCATTTTGAACGTGTATATTAACTAAATGTAAAATACAACAGTATAAACAGAAATACATTACATTTTAATTTACTTACAGTGTTGGTCAGAATTATTGGCACCCTTGGTTAAAAATAAATCTGCATTGTTTATCCTTTTGATCTTTAATTTATAAAATTAGCAAATTCTAACATTTCATTGAAGGAAAAGAATTGGAAAAGTGTGTGTGTGGGGTGGGGGCCGGGGGGGGGGGGGGGGGGTTGTCTCCAAAACACGTTGGCCACAATTTTTGGCACCCCTAGATTTTTATTTTTTTTTTTGAGTAAAATATCTCTGAAGTATATTCCCATTCATATTTACATTTTTTTTTTTTTTTTTCATGAACATGAAATTGAAACATGAAATTCAGCCATGACTTCCTGTTTCACAGGAGTATAAACATGAGGAAACACAATGGCCAAATTCCCATAATCATTTATCACAATAAGAAAAAACAAAGAATATAGTTCTGATGTGCAACAAAAGATTGTTGAGCCTCACAAAATAGAAAATGATTGTAAGAAAATAGCTAAAGCATTGAAAATCCCCATTTCCACTATCAGGGCAATAATTAAGAAGTTTCAATCAACTAAAGATGTTACAAATCTGCCTGGAAGAGGACCTGTGTCTAAATCGTCCTAATGCGCAGTGAGGAGGAAAGTTTGAGTGGCCAAAGATTCTTTAAGGATCACAGCTGGAGAAATGCAGAGATTAGTTGAGTCTTGAGTCTCAGAAAGCCTAAAAAAACAGCACCTACATCCCCACAAGTTGTTCGGGAGAGTTTCAAAAACTCTCATCCAGAAACAATCTCCAGTATATTCAGATGTTAGACAAGAATGAAACTTCAAACGGGACCGGCTTCTGTGGTCAGATGAAACTAAAAAAAAAAAAAAAACTTTTTGGCAGCAAACCCACCAGATGGGTTTGGTGCACACATGGATAAAAAGTACCCCATGCCCACGGTTAAATATAATGCACAAGTATTATTTAAAGTAACCAATAATGTACTGCTTAGTCACATGACCTTTTATTTTCTTTTTCAGACTCTTTCCTGAGGTTACCCTCCATATGTTGCTCTATAAAACATATTTTAAACATATTTACAGCATATTTGGTAAGTTAATTAAATGTTTATGTTTACTGATTTACTTTATCTAAGATAGTTTACAGAAAATTGAGAAAATATGAGCATGGCAACACTGTACTTCAATGGAAAAATTGCTGTATAGCGACTCTGTACTAGAAGGGTTTGCATTTTTTATTAGATTATTTTAATGATATTTTAATAATTTTATGATCTTATTTCTTCTTTTCATACAAAAATGAATATGAGAATATTTTATGGAAAGAGAAAGAGGAGTGCACATTAACTGTTCCAGATGATTAGGTGAGAAAGTTATTTTTTTTTTAATGGTTTAGGGAACAATGTCAAATAACCTAATGATTCACTTAATTTTAATTTGTTTTCTTTAAGAAGTTTTATTTGTGCTAGGGGATATATTTCATTATGGTAAACAGTTTCCATATAACAACTTTTTTTTTTTTTTTTGGTTACACTTTATTTTACAGTGCCGTAGTTACATTGTAATTACTCAAATAAGTACTGAGTACTATTAATTAACTACATGTACTTGCTTACTATAGAGTTACAGATAGGGTTATGGTTAGGTTTAGGGTTAGGGTTAGTTAATTATGCATAATTTACTGTTATTACTATAGTAAATACATTATGCATAATTACTATAGTAAGTACATGTCGTAACACATATCTACGGCACTGTAAAATAAAGTTACCTTTTTTATCATTTAATAAATTATTATTTCCTCTTTTTATTCTTCTTTTTATTTTCACCTTTTTATGTCAAGAAAAAAAATCCACTGTTTGAACATAATGCGTGACATACAGGGCTTTGATATTGTGATATAAGTGAAAACATGAATTACCTGAATTTTTTGTATATTCATTGGCCTCAGTGACTCACAAATGTAATCCGAACATTAAAAAGTAAAAAAAAGAAAGAAAAAAAAAACTTTTAACATCACCATACAACACATAACAAACACGGATGACAAAAGCAACAACAACAGCATAAAATAACACTAACCACATAACTAATTCATGCTACAACTCATGCTGGGAGCTCATGTCACTTAATATGATACAGTTTGTACTCTGTTAGATGAGTTGGGACAACATTCTTGGGATTATAAAAATGTTTTTGTTTGTTGTTTGTTTGTTTGTTTGTTTTTTCTAATGAAAATTCTGAGAAAATTCACATTTTTTACATCTGTTACCCAACAGCTCTATATACTGGATAAAACTGAATATATTTTTTTATAGCGCAGGTTGATCGCCACCTTCTCTAGTTGCTGCATGTCTTTGTGTGTAAGACCAAAGAAACAGCAGTAAAGAACTTCAGAAGCACTTTTATTTTCATTTCTCCTTGTAGAAGAGTGAAAGAAAAATGAGAGCAACTCAAAAGCCATGGGGAGACATAAAATAATGCAGGGCAATTTGTCATCCAGGAAGCCAAGGCCAACCTCACTGTGGCTTGGAGAATGATATTAACACGGTAATTAGCAGCAACATGTGTGCAGTGTTTCCTAATAGAGTCTGCCTAATCTTGTTATTAGTCATTCAATTAATGACAAACCAATGATGCAGGTTTTCACGTAGGGGCCCCATATGTGTTTCTCAGAGGCCTCCGAACGGTACAGTTATAATCACCTCTCTCTCGAGTCTGAGCCGGTAAACTCAAAGATCCTCTCAGTTAGACACCACAAATAGAAGCTTGTATTATGCAGGGAAGGAAAAAGAAAATGCACTACAACCATTAAAGTTTTTTTTCCCATTTGTATTGTGTTCAGTAAACGTTACTTGTTTCTGAACTGTTGATACCTCGCAAGTGCAAGATGTTAAATAATGCCCAATTAAGACTCTAAAATAAGAATTCCAGTCCATATGAATTTCCCTCCTGGGATCAGTAGTGGTAAAGTGTTGTGAGCATTTCCCACTCATGTATTAAAATCCATATTTCTTGTATGTAGCACGTCTGATTCTGAGTCATAAATATTCATATTTTTAAATATACCTGTGTAGGCAGGAAGACAACATAACAGAGGTTTTTTTTTTTTTTTTTTTTTTTTTTTATCATCACTGATGAACACTAGCTATGCTGATTGTCACTAGTTGTCTTTGTGAGTAAAGTTGACATTTGGAGTGTATATATATATATATATATATATATATATACTCCAAATGTCAACTTTACTCACAAAGACAACTACTCACAAAAGTAAGGATAGTGAAATAAAGTAAACTGTGACATAATATACCCAAAAATTATTCATACAGTGGACTACCAGTAAAATTTATAAAAATTTGAAACCAAAAATTATTCAGACACTTTGACCTGACCATGTTTTGCTTAAGTGTTATCTGACATAATTTAGATTTTTTTTTTTTTTTCTGACACAGTTTAACTGAGATCTTGTCATATTTCATTACCATTTTTTTAAAGCTGCTGTCCGTAAAATGTGCCTCTTAGTCGCCATCTCTGTTTGAAACCTGCAATTGCAGTCATATGTGCAGTCAATCTTTACGTGCATTGTGCATCAGCACAACTCCTCTAATGTTTGCTGTCAGTCAGCACACCGGTGTGGATTCTGTACTTCGGAATCACAGATTGTAGTCTTGAAGTATGACCAAAGTAGGAATTTTCACCAGAAAATGTCATCTGAACAAGTAAGTAACATGTCTGCCACTTTTGATCTGACCAACTGAGGGGAAAAGCATTAGGCCTAAAATAAATCACACTGCCAATGATGATTAAATCTAACGATTGCTTAGCTCATATCACATCAAACAGTGCAAATTATTATTGTTGTTATACTTTGTTGTCAAATTGTTAATGATAACAACATAATTGCGTGACTTTAGTGTGTATTAGCGTTAACTGTGGATTTCTGTAGCCACTCTGCAGTCCAAAGTCTTTTGCTTTTTGACCACGGCTGAATCTCCAGTTGTCACTGATGATTGTCATTTGGATCTTTCTGGATTACAATCCGCCATCAAAATGATAAGTTTAATTATTGCAGCTGCTGTGAGAAAAGACTATAAATGATCCGCTACAAGCAGCATCCTATGCATAGTCTACTAGCAGGGACTCCTTTCTTTTTGTTTACAGATGTGATGTAATGATACAAAGACGAACGCTGCATGCTCGAATTTCCCGCGGAAATTCACCAGTATTTATTTATTATAAAACATTATTACAAGCTTAATGTTGTGAATCGGGCTAAGGTAAGGAGATAGTTTTGAACACTGGCTGGTTATATACTTGCTCAAAAACTGATTTTGGATAATTTTTAAACAAAAAAAGGAACGGACTGCAGCTTTAAACTGTAGTGAATTAATAAACTGAATTAATGAATTAAATGTTCAAAGTGTCTGAATACATTTTGGTTTGAATATGTATATGTATATATAAATATATATATATATATATATATATATATATATATATATATATATATATATATATATATTAGTGGTGGGCCGTTATCGACGTTAACGTGAGACTCTTATCGGGCGATAAAAAAAATATCGCCGTTAATCTATTCTCAAAGTTGGGTTGGGAGCTGGGTCTATACTACACAAGCTATGATGACTTTGAATATATGAATAACCTTGATATTTTAGCGCGGATGTATACCTAGCCGAAATGATCCTTCGCAAAGACCCGCCCCCCTTAGTTACTGTTGCTTTGTCCGACAAGCCCTGGCGCTGTGACGCCACACACAGTGATAATGCATCACGGAGCAAAGAGGACACTGACAACACGTCGACAGACAAGACAGAGCAGGTTACTTATGATATTTACCAAAGTCTCAGCTTTAAAACTGTGTAGTTTTTTTAAGAAATTCAAACAATAAAAACTGTTTTGTTGCTCTTTAATATGTCGTGACCATGGTCGTGACAGATTGCTGTAGCCCCTCAGCTCAAGAGGCTTGTAAACCGATCATCTCTTACTACGAGTCCATTTATAGCATCAAATAAACATGAATGAACATGAGAATCAAATGCGGAAAGATGTCAATATACACAATTTTTCAAGTTTAACTCCAGCAAGGTTAATCTTCTAACTCCTGGCTGCTTTGTCAGACAAAATGGCGGATTACCTTTAGTCATTATTTGGGTAGCACACATATTCTGAATGTTTTCAGCAGAATTCAAATGAGCCATTTTAATCTAAATTAATCTAGATTAATTCCAAAATTACAGTGAGATTAATCTAGATTAAAAAAAAATTTATCTATGCCCACCACTAATATATATATATATATATATATATATATATATAGAACACATATAATATAATAATGCTCACTGTAAAACTCAATAAGTTTAGAATACTCAAAACATTTGAGGAAACTTGTCACCTCAAAACATTTAAGTAAACTAACTCATTTTTTTTTAAGTTAGTAGTACTTGTGACAAGTGGGGCGGGGCCATGAGCCATGGAAGTGGAGCTAGACCAGTGTTGTGCACAGGTGTCTCTCATTAACAATCATGTCACCGACATCCCTTCACTCCCGCAGTTCTCAACCTCGCCCAACTCCTCATAATGTTAATTACATGTACAGTTAATTTACATAAGCATCACATTCGGATCTTGCTTAAATGTTAGATAGCAAAAAACACATGCTATTATAACTATCAAAGAGAATGTCATTATATACTTGCATGTATATAACCAAACAACATACAGTACATATGATCTTAAAAGTTTTGCAGTCCATCCACAACCTAACCACAGGCTCTACTCTTCACTACAATGGTAACCCTACAAAACTAACATAACAGAACCCCCTGTAAATCTAACGTATGTCTCCCTATGTTAATCTTGTGCCAAAACACACAAAATAACATTTAATTTCAGCATTTATTTATACAGTAAAAAGCATGCTGGGAATTAGAAATCTGCTGCAACTCAACTCAATCATATTAAGTTCCGCTTACTACAATGAAATTTTGAGTTCACACAACTTTTTTTCTATTAAATAGAATGAACTTTCATTATTATTTGAGTGAAATAAATCTTTTGACATATGAGGTCATTGTATTATAAAAAATATCCTATAAGTTTCAGAACGCAAAACTTCCTTGTTAGTCCAAAAGAGTTTTTATTGAAACCAAGCTCCCAAAACGACGCGTTTCACATTTTGTCTCAGTATGATGTCATAGTGTGACAAAAGACCACTTCTGCAGAATAAGATCAAGACCTACTTCTACATCATTGCCTCTTGAGCCCAGCCCACAGTTCCACGCCTGTCATGTAGTAAATACGAGAGAGATGCAAACACAGGATTACTCCAGCAACAAAATGATAGAGACACCTCTGAGGATTACAAGAGGTTTTGCAATGCCAATTTGTGGAAAAACACAGTCTTTGCATTCAGTGGCGTAGCACAAATCCGCTGGGCCCTTGGTGACCGTCTGATACGCCATTGTCTGCATTGCCTTCCTTGTGACCCTAGGAAAGTGTGGATGAACATTATTTTTAATGAAGTTCCAGATTGCATTAATAAGACACAGCTCGTGTTTGCTTTATTTTACTCTGGATTTACTCTCGATCCAGCCTTTTAAATAGTTTTAATCTCACAGTTTAGTACATTAAAACTGCATAAAAGATAGAACATAATTTATGTGGTCTTGGTCATGTGAACAAGCATCACTAACAATTTAGTATCTAGACTATCTATTCACCATTTGTCTGTCTGGAAGCGCTAGGGAGAAAGTACAAATGAGATTTGAGAGCCACTGCAAAATGTGTGATTTTCACTTATTCTGAACTTAACTGAAGTTATATGGACTATACGTTTACTGTATGTATTTTTGTCTTTTCTTGAGGTTTACAGCTCCTGGTCTGCTTTAGTTGTACAGAAAAGAGCAGTAGAAACATTCTGCACAAATCTCCTTTTGTGTTCCAGGGCAGAGAGAGAAAAAAAGAAAAAAAAATCATACAGGTTTGGAGTGACATGAGGGTGAAAGAATTTTCATTTGTGGTTGAACTGTTCAACCAAAACAATGGCAACATTATTTACCAGCTAGAGCAGCAGCTGTCTTTTTTTTTTTTTCTTCAGTGTTACCTGAATCCCACCTGTCTGGTCCTGTTCTGACAAGAATCAGACAAAAAAGTGATTTTCTTTCTTTCTGTCCTCTCTCTCTCTCTCTCTCTCTCTCTCTCTCTCTCTCTCTCTCTCTCTCTCTCTCTCTCTCTCTTTTTTTTTTTTTTTTTTTTGGATGGGGGCAATTCTCCAGAGAGAGATTTTTTTAAATTAATACTTTGATTCTTTCAGCTAAAACTGATTATTTTGAGGGCAATTAATCAAACTTCAGACGCAATGAAAGCATGGGCCTGGGAAAAAAAAAAAAAATCTATTTTTGCTGATTATATTTTAATCATGGTTTAATTATTTCTGTTTAGCCTTAATTGGTCTCATTTAAAGAACTACTCTGCTCTGCTAATGTAAATTGAGTCACATTTGTTCCCTCTGCTCATGAAATGTTTCTCAGTTGTCAGTTATGCAGTCCAATCCGGTGCGTTTGCATGTGCTGTGGCAATTCTCACTCCCAACTCGTCACGTATGGATGCTTGGTCAGGACCCCTTGAACCTTTTTAGCATCATTTTTCAATGAGCAGGGCACTCCAATAGACTTCTTTAGGCATCAAAAACTGAAGCATTGTCAAGCACTTAGCATGTCATTCACTGTAAAACAAAAAAAAGTGAAATTAATTAAATGAAATTAGTTAATTTCACTCAAATATTAACAAAAACTAAGTGTACTGAATAGAAACAAGTTACATGAACTCCAAATAACTGTAATGATTGTATTAAGCTGAATGCACTGCAATTGGAAGAGATTAGAGATAATGTGATGTTTATGCAATCAAGTAGGATGAGTTAGTCAATATTTCAATTAATTGACATGTTTGTGTATAGCACAAATGTTTAAACTTCTGCAAACGAAAGGCCTGTTTACACCAAGAACAATAACTATAAAGATAATGATAACTATAACTATAGTAGCATCCATAAATGTGCAGTTTATGTTGTCTGCCCCTTTAAATACTCAAGCTTTTTAAAGCAGGATAGACTCTGATTGACTGTCAATGTTTTTATTATTCTGCTGGGGAAAAAAAAAAAAAAGATATTGTTCCTCTATATGCCATTACTTGTGGTGTTTGGATTTTGCTATTCTTTTATGAACCAATTTTAGAACAATTTCTTTGTCGTTATCATTATAGTTTTCCTCATTGGTGTTGAAGGGGTCTTTAATCTTTAAATGTGTTAACTTGAAGTAACTGATTACCTCAAATGTTTTGAGTTCTGCAAACTTGTTAGGGTTTACAATGCTATTATGACACTTTAGGAAACCCTTTCTTGATATAAAACATGTAACAGGCATATATATATATATATATATATATATATATATATATATATATATATATATATATATATATATATATATATATATATATATATATATATATAGTTATGATGATATATTATAACATTTATCTATACGAATACTGTATATTTATAATATAAAGGATTTGTAAATATTTTAAATTTAATCCACTTTTTATGCACTACCAGATGATGAGGACTCTTGAATTAATATGATATATACAGTATATGTTATTTTCTTGGTTAGTCTTGGGTCATGCTTTGGCTTCAAGCTTTTTTATGTATTGGATTATTGTGTTTCACCCCTACATTTAGAACTAATCTATTCTCTCCAAGACTTCGATCATTACCACTGTTAGTCCTAAACAGATATTCCACACATCACTTCTTGCATGCAGCCCACAAAGCTTCAGGCCCGAACTCAAACAGAGCTAGCTGAGTTTTCTCAGCCCACAAAAACATCCTAGAACACACAATATCACCCAGAACAAGTTATAAAAGCTACTTTTCATTGGCATTTCCCTGCCTGTTGTGTTCTTCCAACATGTTGCTTATCCTGTTAAACACTCTGGAATTTACCACATTTTTCCTGTGTTTTTTTTTTAAAAGAATATGTACTGCGCTGTGTAAATAGAAGAGTTTGGGTGGTAGAGGGCTTTTTTTCAAGCTGACAATGATGTTGAAATAGTGGAAGTCAACTCAAAAGGAAAATCCTGGCTTCAGGAAAAACTGTCATTGTTGCAGTGTTGCGCTTTTACCTGCAGGCACCGTATTTTCCTGTCTGTTCCTCTCAAAGTGATTCATGGTCTAAAGATGGCACTTTAGAGGCTGTTGGGATTATGGAGGTTTATAACTACCTTTGTAAACAGTAGGAAGTGGGAAATCAGCAGGCAGCTGTGCTGTGTGTCTAAAGTCGCTTTAAGGCAGGTCCATTCAATCTGTGGCCATCTTGGTAATGCCTCCGGGCAGCTGTTTTCTAGGTAGGTAATGCATCTCCCATCTACTTAAATGGGGAACGGCTAGACATTTTTCGTGTCAAGATCAGTGGTGATTCTTTGGGGGGTTTAGGGGTTTTAGCCCTTCTTTGTAAGTGAATTGTGAAACTTTATTGCCTACTTCCTCCTTATTAAGCATTACAATTTCTTGCATTCATTTAATTTTTATAAGAGTTGTAGGCTACATATCTTTCCTTTTCGGTCTCTGATGCACACTTCAGCTTAATGTTTTTTTTTTGTTTTTTTTTTTTGCATTTCTATGCTTTAGAGAGTTATCTGAATCTAAATCACAAATGCATGCAAAAAACTGAAGCAATTGGATCCTTTTGATGAAGTCCAATTTGTATTTCTCTAAATGCCGGTGGTCCGGGTTGCAATGAATCAAAGGATGAATGCATTTAGCTCCTAGCAATGGAACGTTAGGGAAAACTTAATTTCCCTTGTAATTTTCTTAGCAGGGAATAGCTACACTGAGATGCTCAAACAGTAGGTAGCTGGTGTTTCTGTGAAAGCAAGAGATTAAAAAAAACTTGCTACATATCCCTCCACACTGCATGTGGGTGTAGGAATGTAGTTCTTGAGACTCTTTGCTTAACACTACCTGACAACTTGGTTGACATCTCAAAGAGTTCCTTAATATATTCTTAAACCTTTTGGCATCTCTTTCCTGCCCCAAATCTCATGAATAAAGCATGGGGCCCAGTCAGCAAGTGAGCAGTAGGAGAGGCGGCCAGCCTCCATCCATCACTGTCTCCCTGCCTGGCTGGCAAGCCGGCCACATCAGCTCCCCCAATAACCACCCCCCTCCTTTTTCCTGTCAGTAAACAGGTAGGAGAACTGCAAGAGCAGGTGGAGGAGAGAGGGAGGTTGCAGGCATTTAGCAAGCCATGAATCTTCAGAAGTCAGTCCTGCCTGACCTGGCAAGGCTTGCTGTTGGTATATGTAAAGTAGCTCTTTACTTAAAGAATCTGAAAGTGCTACTGTAACTGTCTTTTGACAGCACAATCTGACATTTTTACTTTATAGAGACGTGCAAGGATTTATATTGCTGTTTTAACCAATGCATTGAGTTTGGCCCGCAATATAGTTTATCTAGCCAAAAACCAACCAGTTACAAAGGAAAAGCTGTTTGACCACCATGTAAAATGACTACAGTGTTTTCTCAGTGATGCCATAATAATATACCAGTGTCCCAAATTATGGCACAGAAATACCCCACGCTGTCAGCGGTGGTTGCAACAATCTAGTCGCAGCAGTTTAGATTTTATTAACAAAAAACTCATAGTGTACTCAGGACACTTATACTAAAATAAACAGTTCCCTTAGTTACTCACTCACTCTGGTTTGTTACTCATGAATTCCCTCGATTAGTTGTGTTCATCTAATTAGCTTTGTTTGCTCCTTGTATTTAAGTTCCTGTGTTTCAGTTCTAGATGGTTGGTTTTTTCAAGTTTTCTGAGTTTTCCTGTTTTCTGCATATTCTAAATAATGAGTATGTAACACAGTTCGTAAATGTGGGAAAAAGGAGGCAGGAACCGGCGAACGTTCAACAAAAGTTTTAATTCCAAAAATAAACAAAGAACAAAACGAAAGTAATGCCGGCAGACCCTCGCGGACGTCTGCCGGCCCCACAAACATAATAAATCATAAAATAAAGTCCAGGTCTGGTCCTCTCTCATCCTTCACGGTCGTCGCTCCTCCTTTTATGCTCCCGGAGCTCCTCCGTGAGAGACGCGAGGAGTTGAGTTCCCTCACGGCACTCGCCCGCCCTGGTCGCCACAGAGTATTTGTGTTTATCTGCTATTTGACCAGCGTAAAGTGTTACCAATATTTTTTTTTTTACTAGAAAAGCATTTTTTTTTTTCAAGACAAACTTTGAATTTTGGCTGCAGTCTAAACAAATCTGTAAAAATAGGCCACATTGTACTGTATTAATTTGACAGAATTTTCCATATTCATTTTTTACATGTCTTTTACCTGTATTTTGAATTTTGAACTTCAATGCATTGTGTTTAAGGGTTAATGGAAATGTCCGTAAAATTGCTGGATAATGTCCTGGTAATAATCTGTCAATACTTTTTCTGTTACTTCACAGATTTATTTTTAAGTGTTGGTTGACTATACAGTAGAAATAGTAGAGTATTGCTGATACCTGATTAGAGAAATTAGTTTCAATTTTCCTGTGAAGGATCCAGCACATTGTAAGCAGTGGCTAAAACCTGTGAAGAATTGTAAATATGGAGAGAATCTGAAAAACCTCTTTGTTTGTAGTCAACATTTCAAACAGGATGACCACTAACACAGTGTTTTAGGCCAAACGGAGGGGAAAAACTGAAAGAAAACTGCCTTTCAAAATGAATGAAAGCTGCTGCCATAGTGTTCCATTTTTACCATAATGCTGTTTAAAGAGTAGACATAGTACGAAATTTTTTTTAGTGATAAACCTACCTTTACAATAATTGTTTGTAAATAGCCCTCTGTCAATCCGACTGTTTGTGGATGGGGATACAAAACTGCAGTAAAATATAAAAAATGTAGTAAAATAGTAAAGTAAATATAGTATATATAGTAAAAAACTATAATCTGTAGTTTTTGCAAAAGCCTTTGCATCATCTGGCCATTATTTGCTGACAAATAAACCACCAGGTGAATTTCTCAGTCCAGGTAACATGAAGAACGAGTAAATGTTGTTAATTTGCATACCGACATTCTATCAATGAAAAGCGAGCTGAAAAAAATGGTTAAGTAACACTTTAATGTCTACAACAACCTCTGTAGTCCCATTTAGCCACTTGTTAGCAAGCACTTTTGTCAAAATAAGTAAAAGCTTTAAAAAAATGCAAGGGGGGTTACAGATGTATTTTATGTTATTGAATAAAATATTATTACATTTAACTACACAGTAAAAACACATTCAAAAAAACTCATTGACATTTGTACGATGAAACTGGGAGTGCTAAAATGCTAACTCATTTTCTATGATTTGGCCTAAAAACATGCCATCCCTGCAGAGCTCTAATGTTATTTCTATGTGCCATTTCTTCTGATTTATTAGATTGTGATTTGAACTGTGAATGAAGAAAGAAAACACACATCCTGCTTATTATTGCAATATGTTGATGGTTTCGATAACCACATTAGCAAATAAATGTCTACATTATATGCTGCTTTATTCACTAGGAACAAGATCCTGTTGCAATGCTACAGCTTCATTCTAATCATTCTGCAGTGCAGGCAAGCAGATGTGGCACAGGCTCGAATGGCAGCAGCACATTACTGAGAGATCAGAGACCAATGCTCGGTGACTGAAGTAATACAGAGAGATGTCATGTCACATTTTCACCTTCTCACCTCCACGTCACCCAACAACCCAGGCTGTTTAATGGTAACATCAGGGGGCCAGTGCCTCTGGCTGGCAGAGAAACAGGCATTAGCCTCTAGCAATATCCGTGTCAGGGCTAAGATGCACAACCTCTTGCTCGGTTGAGACAGAGGGAGAGATGAGGGAAGAATGTCTCAGCAAGAGGTGAGACTTCAATACCGAAGATTCTATTAACCTGCTGCTAAAAGACGTGTGTATGTGGGTGTGGGACACTAAAAAGCTGGATTTAGTGTTGTGGAGGTTGAAGATATATATATATATATATAAGTACAGTCCAAAAGTTTTGAACCACTAAGATTTTTAATGTTTTTAAGAAACGTTCAGTCTGCTCTCCAAGGCTACATTTATTTAATTAAAAATACAGTAATAAATATTAATATTGTGAATTATTATTACAATTTAAAATAACTGTGTACTATTTAAATATATTTGACAAAGTAATTTATTCCTGTGATGCAAAGCTGAATTTTCAACATCGTTACTCCAGTCTTCAGTGTCACATGATCCTTCAGAAATCATTCTAATATGCTGATTTGCTGCTCAAGAAACATTTATGATTATTTTCAATCTTGAAAACAGTTGTGTACTTTTTTTCAGGATTCCTTGATGAATAGAAAGTTCAAAAGAACAGCATTTATCTGAAATACAAAGCTTCTGTAGCATTATACACTACCGTTCAAAAGTTTGGGGTCAGTAAGATTTTTTATTTTTATTTTTTTGAAAATAAATGAAAGAAATGAATATTTTTTATTCAGCAAGGATGCATTAAATCAATCAAAAGTGGCAGTAAAGACATTTATAATGTATACAAAAGATTAGATTTCAGATAAACACTGTTCTTTTGAACTTTCTATTCATCAAATAATGTCTTTATATCACAGGTAAGTTGTAAGGGAAGAGTTGCAAAATAAGAAGGCTTGGTGAAAAGACAATGATTACATTTTGATGAAATATTACAAAGATATTTTCTTTCTTTGGACTGATGTAGTGGTTATATGTATACATACAGGTGCATCTCAATAAATTACAATATCATGAAAAAGTTCATTTTTCCTGCAATTTAATTCAAAAAGTAAAACTTAAATATATTCTAGATTTATTAGACATAACGTAAAATATTTCCAGACTTTTTTGTTTTCATTTTGATGATTACAGCTTGCTGCTCATCAAAATAAAAAAAAAACAGTATCTCAAATTATTAGTTCAAGTTCTATTAAATTACGATTCTCAGGGTATAAATACTGGGTTTAGGTCAGTAATCCCAGCAGCAGTCATGGGGAAGTCTGCTGACTTGACAGTTGTCCAGAAGACGATCATCAAAGAGAGCTTCAAAAGGAGTGGACTGAGGCTGGAGTCAGTGCATCAAGAGCCACCACACACAGACATCTTCAGGAAATAGGCTAGAACTGTCACACTCCACGTACCAAGCCACTTCTGAACCAAAGACAACGTCAGAAGCATTTTACCTGGGCTAAGGAGAAAAAGAACTGGACTGTTGCTCAGTGGTCCAAAGTGCTCTTTTCAGATGAAAGTAAATTTTGCATTTCATTTGGAAATAAAGGTCCCAGAGTCTGGAGGAAGAGTGGAGAGGCACAGAAACCATGTTGCTTGAAGTCCACTGTGAAGTTTCCACAGTCATGTGGTGATGATTTGGGCTGCCGTGTCATCTGCTGGTGTTGGTCCACTGTGTTTTCTGAAGTCCACAGTCAACACAGCCATCTACCAAGAAATTTTAGAGCAGATGGAGGAGATGCTGATTTCATTTTCCAGCAGGAAACCTGCCCACACTGCCAAAGGTACCAAAAGCTGGTTCAATGACCATGGTGTTACTGTGCTTGATTGGCCAGCAAACTCGCCTGACCTGAACCCCATAGAGAATCTAAGGGGTATTGTCAAGAGGAAGATGAGAGACACCAGACCCAACAATGCAGATGACCTGAAGGCTGCTATCAAAGCAACCTGTGCTTCCATTACACCTGAGCAGTGCCACAGGCTGATCGCCTCCATGCCACGCCGCATTGCATTCATGCAAAAGGAGGCCCAACCAAGTATTGAGTGCATAGAAATGAACATACTTTTCAGAAGCCTGACATTTCTATTTAAAATATCCTTTTTTTATATATTATTGATCTTATTAAGTATTCTAATTTACTGAGATTTGAATTGGTGGGTTTTTGTTAAATATGAGCCAAAATCATCACAATTAAAAGAACCAAAGACTTAAAGTACTTCAGTCTGTGTGCACTGAATTTATTTAATACACGAGTTCCACAATTTGAGTTGAATTACTGAAATAAATTAACTTTTCCACAACATTCTAATTTATTGAGATGCACCTCTAGATGAATTGGGGTTAGATATTATGTTGACTTTAAGGAGAACTAATTTTGTTTGTTTGATCATTCAAATTGTGACTACTTTTTAAAATGTGTTTTTAGAAAAGCTATAGGTTGCTGTGCTTCTTCTTGTTCGTAGGGATGCACATTTGGCCCAAAATTTAGTAACTATTTATCAATATGACTATAATAATAATTGTGTTATTTTTCTATTGTGATTATTATTGATTATTAGAACTGAAATCAGTTATTATTACTGTTCTAACTATGATAAATATTACTAAATAAAATTATAAGACAATCAAAATGAGGGAAAAAATCATTTTTTTTTACAGTAAAACTATACAATTACAATATTAATACTTATGGGTGTCTTAATTGCATCAATTCACAATGCAAAAACACTGCATCATGTAAAATAACAATATTATTTTAAGGTAACCCTTTATTTCGATGGTCCATTTCAGACATTCTACTAACTATAAGTAAGTAAGTAAATAAGTAAACTACTGTACAAACCCAATTCCAACACAGTTGGGACACTGTTCAAATTGTGAATAAAAAAGGAATGCAATAATTTACAAATCTAGTAAATGTATATTTTATTCACAATAGAATATAGATAACATATCAATCATATATCAAACATATCTGCATCACATACAGGAATGCTACTGTAATGGAAATCACAACATGGGCTCAGGAATACTTCCAGGAAACATAGTCGGTGAACACAATCCACCGTGCCATTCGCCGTTGCCGACTAAAACTCTATAGGTTAAAAAAGAAGCCATATCTAAACATGATCCAGAGGCGCAGGCGTTTTCACTGGGCCGAGGCTCATTTAAAATGGACTGTGGCAAAGTGGAAAACTGTTCTGTGGTCAGATGAGTCAAATTTTGAAGTTCTTTTTTGGAAAACTGGGATGCCATGTCATCCGGACTAAAGAGGACAAGGACAACCCAAGTTGTTATCAGCGCTCAGTTCAGAAGCCTGCATCTCTGATGGTATGGGGTTGCATGAGTGCGTGTGGCATGGGCAGATTACACATATTGAAAGGCACCATCAATGCTGAAAGGTATATCCAAGTTCTAGAACAACATATGCTCCCATCCAGACGTCATCTCTTTCACGGAAGACCTTGCATTTTCCAACATGACAATGCCAGACCATATACTGCATCAATTACAATATTATGGCTGTGTAGAAGAAGATTTGAGATGTGTTGATGCCATGAAATTTAAAATCAACTTATTTTTCCCTTAAAGTGATACATTTTCTCAGTTTAAACATGTGATATGTCATCTATGTTGTATTCTGAATAAAATATTGAAATTTGAAACTTCCACATCATTGTATTCTGTTTTTATTCACAATTTGTGCAGTGTCCCAACTTTTTTGGAATCGGGTTTGTACATGTCAACTAGCAGTCATTAGAGTATTAGGAGACTGTCTGCTTAACTGCTAACACTTTATTTTTATGGTCCCCCATCAGACAATCTACTGACTATAAGAACCTTTGCAAGTACATTTTCTACTAACCCAAACCTAACAGTCTACAATAATCTACTAATATTCTAATGAGTGTTAGTTGACATGTAGTTGCAAAGTACTTATAGTTAGTAGAATGTCTAAAGACCAAACAATTTCGGTTCTTATTGCAACAAAAACATCAACAAATAAATGAACTATACATTCAGCCTGGTTTCAAATTCACCTGACCCCATTGGATGTATTTCTTAAAAACGTAGTGGTCGTGTCAAGACGCTGATTGACCAAAGATGTCTATTATATATTTATATATACACAAAAAACAATCTATATTCGACTAGTTACTCAATTAATGTGATCAATCCTTATTCCATAAATTCTCTTTCTCTTTTGTACTAAATTCAGTATAGTCACTTCAAATTCACATTCAGATAACTGTCAAAAAGAGTACATGGGTAAAATCCATTATCTTGATTTCAAGGCAAGAGTGCAATTCATCATTCCTACCATTATAGAGTTGTCCAGGGGTGGTGTTCGGGCACCACTGTGCTCTGCTAGAAATGAGCCTTGCTGAAAATCACAGATGTCATTAGCTATCAGTGCTCTGTGTGGGAGGTTAATGTTGCTTAATGGATGTGTGAATATCTAGAGGATGCCCTCACAGAAAGTTTTTCATCAATAGGAATATTCTGAAAAACATCAGCAGTATGCCTCTGGATTCACCTGAAACGTTGTATCATGCCGCGTTTGAGACTCTCACCATTTCTTTTCACTCTTTTCATTTTCTTTTTTCCCCCATCTCATCTGAACTGCCTCCATAGCTAAATGTGGTCGGAAGTTTCTCAAAACATGAGTGATGATCAGAGGTTGCCTGTATGTGGCTGATTCATATTGAATGAGAAAACATTACGATCTGGCCTCAGGGCAGAGTCTAACGCTCGCCATTTACAAATCACCATGATAAAACACTCTAATGGAACATATTCATATCCACAGACCTTGCATAGTTTGAGACAACTGCCCCCTTCAAACAAAGTGTCAATCTCCAGTTAGATATCTTTATTTCATTACTCATTTTTTTATGGCGCTTTAGGACCTGAGTCAGTTTGATGCCATAGTTCAGATGGACAGGTTGGTGTGAAAGCTGGCTTCTAAACTATTTAAAAATCATTAGTGTACCAGTAGCTGAAAATGTAGAACATGGGGTTTGATTCCTAAGAACTGATAAAGTGAATATAAAATGTATACCGTGAATTCACTTTGTGTAAAAGCGGCCTCTACATACATAAATGTAGGATATGTTGAAATGGTTGTTGGTGTGAATGTATGTAATCCGGCCTAATTTGTGAACTGCTCTTGCTGAAATTAATTAGCTAATTATAAGATAATGCCTTTGTCGTTGCTGCTTGTCTCAGCTGAAACTGCGATCGGTGAGCAGTACATGTTCTTCACTTCTTCTGCAGCACATCCGTGGCAGACAGACACCTGCTAATTATGTGCACGTTGAGTTTTAGTTGTTAAACCAAAGGGACAATAACAGTGAATCTGGCATCATCTCCTATTGCAGGGATTCAATTAAAGGAGGTCCCATCTGTACATTTCCTTCCCAGCAAAGGTATGAACATTCAAAGGTCCCAAAATAACCTGCACTCTTTCAGGAGCCAGTATGTTGTTTGGCTGTGAAATTAAATTGCATTTTAACTTTTTTTTTTTTTTTTTTCCTTCAGATTGGCAGGCATACTTGTAAAAGTAAGAAATACATACCTACCTACCTACATAGTCAAAGTATTTTATTTTGTATTTTTTTTGCAGCCAAAGGCCATTCATCTATGGGAGGGAAAAAAAAAAACTCTCAAAAATGCTATATTTATAATAATGATAATATATATTATATTTGAATATTTTTATACTTTAATATCACAACTTTATGATGATAATTCATGGTCCAGGACTTTTTACCTAGCTATACAATTTTATTATTTTATTTTATTTTATTTTATTTTATTTAATTTTATTTTATTTTATTTTATTTTATTTTATTTTATTATTTTATTTTATTTTATTTTATTTTATTTTATTTTATTTCTAGACTAATGTGTATATATTGTTCCCCAGATTTTTTTCTGTGTCATGAGCTACTGAGCCAAAATTGCGATCTATAGTAAGCTCATTGCTGTTAATAATTCAAGGAAAAGTCGGTTCCATGACCCGGACAACTACATTAGTTCTTCTTGATTATATAAATGTTCAACTCGCCCTGATTACGCACCTTGTCTATTATAAATAAAATATTGCTTTCAAATTTTTAGTCATAATTTATTTATTGTTTGCTAGATGAGTTTGCAGTATCAATCATAAATCAAACATCACTCTTGCTGCACTGCCAACTATCTGGGACTATCTGTTACTCAACCAGTGCAGATGGGGTGAGTGTTTTGAACTTTGCAATGGCATTTTAAGGTGACTACTGACAAGTGCTAACGTAAATGTATTTATTCCTTCTTTTTTTTCTCTCCATGCAAATATATGCCTGGTCTCCAGATTATCCATCAACACATCTCCCATCCTGTGACCCAACAAAAATTACTGTCAGTTCTCCCGACAGTTCCTGTGTTATTGATTCACCCCTGTTTCCAAGACAACAAGGTGGCAGTTAAATTGACACATTTGTCTCTGGGCTGCATAATCCCTTCAAGAGGATTTACACTTGCTAATCAAACACCTTCTGAGATTGAGTGAAACAATTTCACTCAAGTCTAATTCAAGCCGAAAGTGAATCTTATAAATATAGTGCACTGTTTGCCATTTGATTGGCATTCAAATAGGAATTGATGGAAAGGTGGGAAATCGTCAGCCATGCACAGAAAGATGAAGAACGTTTGTTGTAGTTGGCTGCAATTTTTCGCTAGTTTCCTTGGCTTCTCCAAAGTGCAAATTGCGTCTCTGTTTTGTGTATAACCTTGCAGACCTAAAGCTATTTTTATTCAAATATCCCCTAACTTTTTCCTAAAAATTATCAGGGGTGTAATTCATAGCCACATGCTTAGTTAGCCAAACAAGAAGTGCAAGCCACGGGAAACAAGTAAAATTAATTTTGAGACCACGGATGTCTTCTTAATCCCACGGTTAATAACTTCAGATGTAAGTACCAGAATATCATTAACACCTTGAAATGCAAAGCTGCCTCTGAGGCAGGCCTTTTTTTTTTTCTTTTCTTTTTTTTTGTCATTATGTTTCAGCTCAGTGAAAATCCAAAGGCTGAAAGTGAAATTGAATGCCGTCTGTCTGTTTTTTCCTCTGAGAGATTGCTTTCTGTACTGAAAAGTAATGTGCATCATAAGAAAATAACTTATTTTTGTTTGCATGATAGTAATCACAAAGCACCCTGGTTAACTTAAATATTCTATACACTGCATGTATTATCTTGTTTTGCATGAAGATAACTTTTTGATGAATTGTCCTTTTTTGTTCCTGTAACTCAAACAGTTGAGAATGGTGCTAGCAACTCTAGGTCATGGGTTAGATTCTCAGGAAATGGATAAAAGTTCCAAATATAAAAATATAAATGTAAATTTCAGATGGCTTGAAACCCAGAAACCCGAATGATGTGCATGTAAAAATATATGTTCATCTGACAAAATGCAGCACACAGATATTATTGATGTTTTAGTCCTCTGTGAAATCACAAAATAGAAAAATACTTTTATAAAAAATATCTAAACTATAAATGCTTCAGTGTGACCTTGGTAAAAAAAAAAAATAAAAAAATAAAAAAATAAATAAATAAATATATATATATATATATATATTTTTTTTTTCTATTTGAATATATTTCACAAAGTAATTTATTCCTGTGATGCAAAGCTGAATTTTCAGCATCATTACTCCAGTCTTCAGTGTCACATGATCCTTTAGAAATTATTCTAAAATGATGATTTGCTGCTCAATAAACATTTAATGTGTACAACTGTACAAAATATCTGTGTACAATATTTTTTTTTCAGGATTATTTGATGAATAAAAAAAGTTCAAAAGAACAGTGTTTATCTGAAATCTAATCTTTTGTAACATTATAAATGTCTTTACTGCCACTTTTGATTGATTTAATGCATCCTTGCTGAATAAAAGTATTAATTTCTTTAATTTCTTTTCAAAAAAATAAAAATAAAAATTCTTACTGACCCCAAACTTTTGAACGGTAGTGTATAATGCTACAGAAGCTTTGTATTTCAGATAAATGCTGTTCTTTTGAACTTTCTATTCATCAAGGAATCCTGAAAGAAAAAAAGTACACAACTGTTTTCAACATTGAAAATAATCATAAATGTTTATTGAGCAGCAAATCAGCATATTAGAATGATTTCTGAAGGATCATGTGACACTGAAGACTGGAGTAACGATGCTGAAAATTCAGCTTTGCATCACAGGAATAAATTACTTTGTGAAATATATTCAAATAGAAAACACTTATTTTAAATTGTAATAATATTTCACAATATTACTGTTTTTTTACTGTATTTTTAATTATATAAATGTAGCCTTGGTGAGCAGACGAAACTTCTTTTAAAAACATCTAAGTGGTTCCAAACTTTTGGACTGTACTGATATATAAATATTCATTATTGTTCTACACCTGGTGTCTCAAAAGTAATGAAGCATTTTTATAGTCAAAATCAGTTCTTACAAGCTTTAAAAAATCACAAAATACCAACCTGATAATTCTTTTTTCTTTTTCTATATTACAAAGACTTTTACAAAGACTTTAGACAGAACATGAAGGTTAAAAATACAACAAAACAGCTTGATCAATGGAAACATGCTCCCACTCATTGAACAATGTCGTGGAACAATGCATTTGATGTTACATCATTAAGGCCCTTCTTCTCTCTTCAGCCTGTTTTCTCATAAGCGTAAGCAAACAGCCACGCTCAGCAAAATGTAAGTGAAATGCAGTCTGATCAATACTAATGAAGTCTGATCAGTGAACACCCTGCAGCTAACACATCACAGACAAAGCCTCTAAATTGCTTATTTGTGTTTTCTAGTCTAAATTATATTCAATAACAAGATTCATGTGCTGATATAACATGATTGTGAATCCACCGCAATAATTATTCAAAGAGGACAGTTTCCCTGCAGCTTCCTTTTCATTTTGGGACTTGCATGCCACTCTTTTATTGGATGAACACTTTGAAGAAAAGGCAGGAAATTGTTGGGAAGAGGGGGTTGAAACACATATGAACACCAAGGTCAGAAATGAACCAAGGCTCAGGGATAAAAGGCTGGCAGCTAAAAAAATGCAGTATTTGATGTTGATTATAATTTGAAGTATGTATGGGGAATTCCTGATGATGGCATTGTTTATTAGTTGTGTTATTTTAGCATCAATCTCACTAAATAAACTATGGAAATCTAATAAACAAAACAAAAATTGTGGTCAATACAATTTGAACAATGTGCCTAAAATTCGAAGATAAATGCAAGTCTTTGAAATGGGTTTGGAATAACAAGAGGGTGTGTAAATGATGACAGAATTTTCATTTTTGGGTGAACTATCCCTTTAAAGGGTTCTGTCAGGCACTTCATCTGCATAATCTTCTAAGGGTTCCCATTATTGGGATCATTTTATGGATTTAGTTTTAATTAATTTAGTTTTAATTATTTTTATTACATTTTATGGCTCATAAACATACTTTATTGCTAGAAAAAAATTAAATAACCCATTAATCATGAAAGTGGTATGCAATCATTTAAGACATTTCTTTATATACAGAACCTTGTTGGCATAAAGGGTTCTTTAAAATTGAGTCAAGAGCTCCAGGGTTCTATATAGAAGAGTGCAGTTTTAAGTGTTCGGTTGTGGAAGATGCAGCAGAATCTGTCATACTTTTTCTGCAAAACTGCTTTTTAATGTAAAATGTTAAAAGTGTGATATATTTCCTCTTCTCCATTAGTTGATGAATTACTGCTGCCATAATCAGCAAAAAAAAAAATGTAGAAAAACAGTTTTGGTTTTGGATTGCAGGTGCAGAATGGTCATGACCCCAACCAGCTTCTCTGTATAAAAGACCATTAAAAACCTCGGTACTTCATTAGAACTGAACACATTTGTGCATGTTAGATCAATTATTTGGTAGGCTTGTGTGTTTTATCTTCCCAGCATCATTTAGTTAAAATATCAATTCCACTGTACATTGTATTTCTACAGCCCATTAATTTCTGGCACAACATTGTTCACTGAGCAGGTTCAATATATGACATTCATCTGTCCAGCATATAAAAGAATTTAAAAGGAAAGCAAAATGATGCAAATATAGGCTCTGTTTGTATATTTAATAACAAATACATAACCTTATCGATTGAGAAAGGAAGAGAAGCACTGAGAGAGAAAATTGAATTCTGGCAACAACAAAAAAAAAAAGAGAGATTACTGGTGATGGATCTTCTTGTGAGGCTGAATGTGTGTGTTTTGAATCTACAGTGGCAGCAAGGATACAACCAGCAAGAGAGCACTTATCGTACGGTACAATAGAGCTGCTATTTCCTTAAAGATATCAGAGGGAGACTGGGCAGAATTTAATTACTGAGAGACTGTTGCCGTTACAAGGACTTTTTTTCCCCCCACAGCTGAAAATGAGATTAGAGCTAACGCCTCAGTCATATGAGAGAATCGTGATTAATTTCTCGAAGGAATATGCCTCTAAATTGGTAAACTTTCTCTATTAGCAATTTAGATCAGACCTGCATTTTGCAGCAATGAATATTCACCTGACAAGCATCATCACACTTTATTAACAGCTCAGTCAGTGCTGCATGTTGGGGCCCTCATTTCCAACTGACACACACACACACACATCGTAGACTGACAACTGTTATGAATCCATTGACAAATCCACAACGTGTTTTTGCCACTGCATACAATGCAGACAGACAGACCACTCTATTTCACTCCACTGTAATACATCATAACGACTTCCAATATCTCATCCACAGCTAAAAAATATTTATATTATATTTTATAGTTATTCCCTGATATGATTTTCTTTCCTAAAAAGAATAGTTGATCCAAAAATTTGAATTATTTAATTGTTTAATTACTTTGATGTCATTCCAAACCTGTATAAGGTTCTTTTTACCATCTTCTGCTGCTCTCTTCTATAATGAAAGTCAATGGCGAGCAGGGGTTTATTACTATAGCTTTAAAAGACATTGAAAAATAGTCCATATGACTTGTGCACTATATTACATTTTTTTTCAACTGCTTACACAAAAAATCCTTACTTGTCACACAATTTGTGAAACCTGAAACTCAAACACCAGAACCACACCAAATCTGCAAAACCGTACACTAATTCACAGCCTTCGACTCAATTTCATAAAACACTTTTTGCAAAACACATCACGCTTTTCTCTATGTAACACAAAAATCTAACAGGAAGTATCTTGATTTCCTTTTTCAAACACAACTATTGTTTCTGTCCAACTGCATATGGTTGATGTATTTCTTTTCTTTCATACTGTGAAATAATGTATTCACAACCACAAATGCTTACAGAACAAAAAAAAAAAAAAAAAGTTTGGTTTCGATCTTGATTTCGTGTTTTTTTAAACCTCTCTCTGCCAAATACTTTCAGTCTTGTACAGAAATGTACACAGGAGCTCATGAAAAAAGAGGTTTTGAATAACTGTATGTATATGATATATCCAAAAATAGAATATTACGGCAAAGGTGTTTGCAACATAAGACAAATGTTTGCTTTTGAGATGTAAGGCATTTTGCATTTTTTGTGTGCAATTCTTGGATTTGTGTGTAAAGTTTTGAATAAAAAAAAATTTAAAAAAAGTTTTGAAAATGTGTGTAAGCAGTTGAACTGTAAGTATCCACTAAAATTGATCTGTTAACATTCACTTTCAATTTATATGTAAAAGAGCATCATGGACATTCTATAAATATCCCCTTTTCCACAAAATAAAGACATAATTGTTTGGAACAACATGCAAATGAATACATTTTCTCCTTTTTTGGAGTGAATTAATACATACCAATTTACATATCAATAGCTATTTCATTATTTGGCCCACCCTGATGAACAATGATACATGGAAATCAGCTAATAACCAAGTTTATTTACATAAAATGCCTACTTAATTGGGTCAGAGAGAAGATGAACATGCTTATCTAAATTACACAAGCACTATAACTAACAACAACAACAACAAAAAAAGCTAGGGAATACACAAGACTTGTGACAACATCAGCTTTAACCAACTAGTGAAATATTTACAATTCATTCCTATGTTCTTTTGTAATATTGCAATAAAAGTACTAATATGATTTCATCTCAAAATTACGTTTGTGCATATTAGCTATGCATATGAAAGCCGTGTGTATAAGTAGTGAACACCTTATTATATAACTTTTCTCTTTCCGTCTTAAATCCAACCCCTTGCCTGCACTGTTGAATCAGCGTTTTGAGTCTCAACTGCGACGGTGGCGGCACTCTACTTACGGGCCGTGAGGGGGAAGCGCCCAGGATGACAAAAGC
This sequence comes from Chanodichthys erythropterus, assembly GCF_024489055.1. Lineage (NCBI taxonomy): Eukaryota > Metazoa > Chordata > Actinopteri > Cypriniformes > Xenocyprididae > Chanodichthys > Chanodichthys erythropterus. The sequence goes on from NC_090226.1 coordinate 30,489,699, forward strand.
AAAAATCTAGATTAATGACAGGAATCAAGCTGTGGTGTCATCCGCGAGAGGGCACATCAATCTCAAATCAGATTACTCAAGATTAATGACGGCAAAGAAAAACATCTTGATAATGAACTTTATAATGATGGATGGTGCCCCGAGTTAATGTTAGAAAGCCTGAAGTGCAGTTTCCTGGCCCAGGCACAGAGACGGGCTAATCAAAGTGAAAGAGATGTTCAGAAATTGCATCACATTCAAAGATCGTCATACTTCTAAGTCTGAAAGCAAGTGTGTGACTCGCTGTCTCCAGGGACATTGATCAAAGCCATGAAAGTGAACTGATATACTGTAGTTCAGTTCAGAGGAGTAGGACTAGCTCTTATGATGCATAATCACTGACAGTTTTGCGCACTGCATTGTCAGCATGGCTGTGTGTTTGACATTCATAAGAAGTTTTAAAGTTTCAGCAAGGTATGATCTTTGTTACCAGGCTTGAACATTAAAGGAGTAGTTCATCCACTTCATGTCGTTCCAAGCCCCAATTACTTACTGTAATAAGGTTAGTAGATATGGGAAGAAGGAGGCGGGAACCGGCGAACATTCAACGTAACTTTAATTCAAAAATAAACAAACGACAAAACGAAAGTAATGCCGGCAGACCCTCGCGGACGTCTGCCGGCCACACAAACATAATAAAACATAAAATAAAGTCCAGGCCTGGTCCTCTCTCGTCCTTCACTGATGTCGCTCCTCCTTTTATGCCTCCGGAGCTCCTCCGTGAGAGACTCGAGGCCGGCACGCCCCGCAGGTGACGCTCATTATCACTCGCGTCACCGGCCTCGCGCCGTTCCCTCACGGCTCTCGCCCGCCCTGCTCGTCACACTTACTTTCTTCTGTGGATCATAAAAAGTACAGATTTTAAAGGATGTATTGGTCACACTTTTGCAACTTCAGTGAATGTGGACTGGAGCTTTCAAGCTTCAAAAGGGGTGCAAGAATGACATAAACATATCAAAAGTCTACTGTATATCTCATGTGATATATCCTAAGTGATACAATCTGCCTAATGTTTATCATAATTTTGGGAATACACTGGTTTGTAGTGAATAGTTTTACAGTTTACTGTTATTCTTCTAGTTACTATAGCAGCTAATGAATCGGACGTCTCACACATTCATATAGCTTACTTCTCTTACAAGAGTGACAATCACGTGTTCTATAACCAAACTCGCACAATTTTCAGCACTCACAACCACATTTTCTGTGAATTCCTGCTGTGTGAAAGGAACTGCACTGAAGTATCATCAATGGTGTAGAGATGCATGAAGCAATGCTCATGCAGAATTCACTTTCAAACCAAGTAGCTGCTGACTAACTTAAACCAGTTGGGAAATATTTCGCCTCAACGTGAAATTCCGTATCGCATGGATTTCTGTTGAAATGGCTGGACTTCTCCTACAGTAACAACAGTATATATTACTGTACCTTTAGTCAAAGTGGAAAATTCATGTGATCAACTTTAACCCAATGTGAAATCTGTGTGGGGAAATCTTTCACCCTCAAGCAAAATTCCTGGTTGTGCGGATTTCTGTTGAAGTGATTTTGACCATGAAAATTGGGAGAACAATGGTAAATGTGACCACACTTTTAGTGCTTGTAATAACAAAGTTTTTTGAAACTCTGAATCAGCTGAACGAGTTATTTCACAAAAAGATTTTATTTTTTCGAAGTGTTAAAACACACAAATCTTGCATCCTAAATCGCATTCTTCAGCAGTGAAGCAATACAACTGATGATGGTAAGTCACGTGATAGTGACAACATGGCAGATGTAGTATACAGTATATCCAGATTACATTCATACTAACCATTAGGACAGTTGTGGCTGCAAAAGTTGCAGGTTTGATTCTCAATACCTTCAGGAAATGACTGAGGTGCCCTTGAGCAAGGCACCTAACCCCCAGTCACCCCTTGGGCACCGCAATGAATGGCTGCCCACTGCTCTGGGTATGTATGTCCACGGTTTGCAGTGTGTGTGTACTCACGCTTCTTAACATGTGTGCATTAACTTGAATGGATTGAATGCAGAGGACAAATTCTGAGTATGGGTTGCCATACTTGGCCTTCATGTTACTTCATACTACACACATTCATACTATATAGAATATACTTTTAGCGGTTGTGAAGTAATTGTTAAACAAAAAAAGTATGCTATTTCAGATGCAGCCCATGTTTTCCCTTTGAATTAAGTTTTTCTTACCTCGTTGGCAGATTTTTTCAAGGCGCTACTTTAAGGTGTTGTGTAAACAGGACATTTTGAGATTCTAAAAGTGTTTTCACACTTGGCAGGTTTGGTTCAATTAAAATTAACTCTGGTGCAATTGTTGTGTTAGTGCGGTTCATTTGAATAAGTTGGAATGCCATTTGAAATGCGCACTAAACTGAAATATGAATGTAACAGACCAAAGGCATCTAAATGAACCAAAAACAGGGCGTGATGTCACACGACGCAACCCTAAAAATGGCAGAATGCTCAAGCTTACCTGTTTTTTTCTCATCATAGGAGATACGCTTGCATCAGAAACATCGTCTCCTTGCATCAGATGTTCATTTGTGTTCAACAGAGGAACTCCTGGCACTGTTTTGACTCCTTTACAAATTTGATAAGCTCTTTATAAATTCTCAACTGGTAAAAATACCATCATATATGTACGCACATACATCAAACACATTGAGCCAAGGGCACAGCATTGTTTGAAGTTCGGTAAGTTCCATCACAAATTACACAACATAAAAGCATTTTTTTTTTTTTTCTTCTCTTTAGGTTCAGTCTTAAAAAGTGAATCAGGACTCTTCTTTTTTTGGTCCAGTCCAAAAGAACCAAGAGTTGAATTCAAAAACCAGATAACTGTGATTTGTGAATGAATCATTCTGGCCTGTTTTATTCACTTTGTAAAGACTTAAACTTTTTCTGAATTTGGTACTGCATATACCAACTTTTACTATTTCTGCCTTGTAAAGGTATGGAAAAAGAAGCAAGAATGTAATTTAGAATTCAGCCTTTATGTACTATTTTATTGACAAGATTTCACTCAAATTAATGATTCATTCACAAATATTCATTCAAACCAACAGTACTTGAAAATAAATTGACAAAGTATTTTTATAGCATGTTTGCTAATAGTAATAATAATAAGTAGCATAATATAAATTCAGCAATAAGCTGCTACAGAAAAAAAAATAATAATTTATTTATTTATTTTTCTTTCATTCTTCTGATATTTCAATTTTAGCACCTGCTGAGAGTAGTTGTAGTTATTCTTGCTCTCAGAATCATAACCACTGGCTGTATTTCCCTGGTGACTGATAGTGCTAATGCAATATGGCATAATGTATTTCATGTCTAGATGGGGAAAAGGTCAGAGAAATGATATTAGTACTTCTTAAATTACATGAAATGATCTTTTCTACCCTTTTTAACTGTATTTGCCTCTAGGGGTCTTTAAATGAAGAATAGCAGGCAGATGTTTCTTGAGTTTCTGTGGTAGCAAGTGGTCCATCTCATTCAACGTCCTTGCGTTGTGTTTCCTCCAACCTTTTCCCAAAGCAGAATAAGGGTCAGAGATACATGTTAAATTCCACATTTAATTTATAAATAGTCAAGAGAATAAATTGCTTTTTGATATTTTCAATTTCCAAGCCAGCCAAAGTTGTTATTTCCATTTACACTTTGCTTTTGTCTCTGCAAAATAAGCCCATTTTTGCTGAAGTTCCCAAGTGAATTTATACTATCTAGTTTTGTGATAAAACTGACATGTATTTATTTAATTATTTATTTAACTGCATTTGTCTGCATATAATTTGCATCCTTGTATGTATGAATGTATATATATATATATATATATATATATATATATATATATATATATATATATATATATATATATATATATATATATATATATACACACACACCACACACACATGTATAGAGGTAAATACAGTTAAAAGGGCAAGAACTGACAAACAATTACATCTTTCTATCATGCTGGCTAATCAGCTAATGACAGGCACATTAACTGTGAGGATGGGTGGCTTCTTATTAGCAGACAGCTCATGCTGAGCTATGGTTAATTGAAGAAGGCTAGTAAAAATAGGAAAAATGGACCATCGCAATTATGATAAACCATATTGCTGACACACTGAGCTCATGACAGCTGCTAATGGGGAATGATTCCTGCTGTTTTAATGCCAGGACATTGCTAAGGAGAACCGTGATACCTCTTATAAATTAAGGTGCACTGCCTCAAATGAGGGGCGCCGCAGAGATAAAATCTATTGTAAGCTATTAAAAAGTGTTAAGCAGCATATGTTACGTTAAAATGTACTATTTCTACTTGATCTAACATCTAGGGCTGGGACAATACATCGAATCTCAATTCGCGATACGAAGAATCTGGAGCGATTTTGATATTTTCCGATGTATCGCGATTCTCTGTCGAATCAATTCTGAACTTAATTTTTAAACAGCTGATGGCACTGCTACACATGCTTTAGAAACACTCATACACTGCCTGCTTCCGGTTCCTTTACACACACCAATTAAAATAATCATTCATAAAGTTCGAAAAGGTTGAAGCGAATTAGAAATCTCACGTCATAAAAGCATTCTGAGCCGAGGTGCAAGTATGTACAAACTTAACGTACATGACTCAGCCAAACACACGAGCTCTGTCGAGCAGTCTTCTTCGTGAGCGTTTGGGAGTGTGGTTAAAAACTATCCTACTATCCTAGAGCACCATCTGCTGTTAAATCTAAGCTCGGAATTGATTAGAGAAAGAAAATATCAGGATCGATCCAGATTCACTGTATTGACCATCTCTAGCTTAATTTTGTTGGTGTAACCTAATGTATACATTATATATATATATATATATATATATATATATATATATATATATATATATATATATATATATATTACTGCTTAATAGCAATGTAGGTTAATGTAGATTAAGAGATGTAGAATATGGCAGGATAAGGCATTAACGTTCTTTATAAGTACTAATTAACAGCCAATATCCTGGTAATTGATAAATTAATTAAAATTAAATACAAACCCGATTCCAAAAAAAGTTGGGACACTGTACAAATTGTGAATAAAAAAGGAATGCACATATCACAAAAGGAATTTACAAATCTCATAAACTTATATTTTATTCACAATAGAATATAGATAACATATCGAATGTTGAAAGTGAGACATTTTGAAATGTCATGCCAAATATTGGCTCATTTTGGATTTCATGAGAGCTACACATTCCAAAAAAGTTGGGACAGGTAGCAATAAGAGGCCGGAAAAGTTAAATGTACATATAAGGAACAGCTGGAGGACCAATTTGCAACTTATTAGGTCAATTGGCAACATGATTGGGTATAAAAAGAGCCTCTCAGAGTGTCTCTCAGAAGTCAAGATGGGCAGAGGATCACCAATTCCCCCAATGCTGCGGTGAAAAATAGTGGAGCAATATCAGAAAGGAGTTTCTCAGAGAAAAATTGCAAAGTGTTTGAGGTTATCATCATCTACAGTGCATAATATCATCCAAAGATTCAGAGAATCTGGAACAATCTCTGTGTAAGGGTCAAGGCCGGAAAACCATACTGGATACCCGTGATCTTCGGGCCCTTAGAAGGCACTGCATCACATACATGAATGCTACTGTAATGGAAATCACAACATGGGCTCAGGAATACTTCCAGAAAACATTGTCGGTGAACACAATCTACCGTGCCATTCACCGTTGCCGGCTAAAACTCTATAGGTCAAAAAAGAAGCCATATCTAAACCTGATCCAGAAGCGCAGGCATTTTCTCTGGGCCGAGGCTCATTTAAAATGGACTGTGGCAAAGTGGAAAACTGTTCTGTGGTCAGACGAGTCAGATTTTGAAGCTGTTTTTGGAAAAATGGGACGCCATGTCATCCGGACTATGGGGTTGCATGAGTGCGTGTGGCATGGGCAGCTTACACATCTGGAAAGGCACCATAAATGCTGAAAGGTATATACAAGTTCTAGAACAACATATGAGAATGGGACAACATTCCTATTCCTAAACTTGAGCAACTTGTCTCCTCAGTCCTCAGACATTTGCAGACTATTATAAAAAGAAGAGGGGATGCCACACAGTGGTAAACATGGCCTTGTCCCAACTTTTTTGAGATGTGTTGATGCCATGAAATTTAAAATCAACTTATTTTTCCCTTAAAATGATACATTTTCTAAGTTTAAACATTTGATATGTCATCTATGTTGTATTCTAAATAAAATATTGAAATTTGAAACTTCCACATCATTGCATTCTGTTTTTATTCACAATTTGTACAGTGTCCCAACTTTTTTGTAAATTAATAAAATTAATAGTGAGAATTGGATCCTAAACTAAGTGTTACCAAGGCGAGTTATGTTTAATATATAATCTATAATCGTTGTTATCAATGAAGTGACTCATTCCATGTAATACAAAAGGTTTTTTTTATACTACTGATATGACTGGATTCATCATCTTTTCATGTGTATTTTTTAATGATGAGAAAATTACTGTTTGCACCTTTTAACATAGTTTTAGTTTTGCCAGCACAAATGCCAGCACAAATTTTAATAAAATGAGGATTTGTATTGAATAGCAGTATTTGTTTAATAGTAATTTTAACATTCCATTCATTCAGTGCCATTTATGCCCCCTTTTAAAACTGTGATTAATGCGCATGAACTTGGAACACAGAATGCTACCATCTCTATCACTGCTGTGTTTATACAGACAAAAACAAAGGCCAAAACCGATGTGAGTGCACTTTGTCGAGAAATGTTCTTGTGCTTTAATAAAGAATGCTTGTTTAAAAACCTGCTCTGCCCTTTTGCGGTTTTACTCATGAATTTCCTCACGTTTTGTGCATAGATTTTCTGTCGCAAAGAGCTATGGGAGCCAGAAAAGTTGTGTTTGAAATGGCGTTCCTCTCTGCCTTGCCTCTCCCTGGCAGAATCAATCACAGCTCGGTCTGTGCATCAGTTATGTTTCATAGATTTGCCAATACTTTTGCCAGCTCCTCAGGAGGAGTGAGGGAAGGTACAGAAACCTGCCAGCTGTCTTTAAACTGTTAGCTGTCATTTGCATTGGTGGCAGTACCACCAGGAGGCTGATAAATCTGATTCACTGGGCCACACAGGTGACATTTATATTAATAAGAACAGGTCTTTTGAAAAAAATTATGTGTTTGGGAGATTCGTTATCCATTATCTGAGGAGAAGGGTGTACACATGGGATAAACAAAGTGTTGTACGGTGTTAATTCTTTAACAACATTATAACATCAAATATGAGGCAATCACATAAAGTGTATGAGGCAGGTCGGTTTCATAAGGGAGATGTTGTAGCGGTCCCATTTTATATTAGGTTGCTTTAACTACTATGTACTTGCATCAAAAAATATGTACAATGTACTTATTGTGTTCATATTGTATTGCAAAACACTTTTTGCCGCTACTGATGTGGGATACAGGTAAGATTAGGGAAAGGTTTGGTTGTATGGGTAGGTTAAATTGTAATGATGGGTCAACAGTGTAATTCTAAATGTAATTACAGATGTAATTACATGCAGGTATTTTAAAGTAAAAGTACAATGTAATAACATGTATGTACACAATAAGTGCATTGCATCAAAAATGTAAGTACATAATATGGACCTAATATATGTAATATGATGTAAGTTATAATGTAAGTACATAAGGCCACCTAATACAGAGTTGGACCATTGTAGTAACTCTCATCCTGCAGCATCAAAATGTTGCTCTTGTGACATTCTCACCTCAATTTGAAAGGTTCCTTCATTGTCTTTCATATTAATCCTGATAAACAACTTGAGCAACTTACAATACACATTTTCCATATACATTTATATTTACGTATCAAGTAAAATATGAACAGAACAACCTTTGCAAAAATTGTTATTGTGGTGCACATTACTTAAATGTGTGTGTGTGTATATATATACAGGTGCTGGTCATATAATTAGAATATCGTGAAAAATTTAATTTTTTTATTGTAAATTATTTACATTTATAAAGATTCCCTACATGTAAAATAAAACATTTCATAAGGTTTTTTTTATTTTATTTTTTATTTTGATGATTAGAGCGTATAGCTAATGAAAGTCCAAAATCCAGTATCTCAAAATATTAGAATATTTACATTTGAGTTTCATTAAATGACCATCCCTACAGTATAAATTCTGGGTATCTTCTTGTTCTTTGAAACCACACTAATGGGGAAGACTGCTGACTTGGCAGTGGTCCAGGAGACAATCATTGACACCCTCCACAAAGAGAGTAAGTTACAGATGGTCATTACTGAATGTGGTGGCTGTTTACAGGGTGATGTATCAAAGCATATTAAATGCAAAGTTGACTAGAAGGAAGAAGTTGGGTAGGCAAAGGTGCACAAGCAACAGGGATGACCACAAGCTTGAGAATACTGTCAAGTAAAGCCGATTCAGACACTTGGGAGAGCTTCACAATGAGTCAAATGAAGCCGGAGTCAGCGCATCAAGAGTCACCACACTCAGACATCTTCAGGAAAAGGACTACCAAGCCACTTCTGAAACAGAAACAACGTCAGAAGCATCTTACCTGGGCTAAGGAGAAAAATAACTGGACAGTGAACAGTGGTCAAAAGTTCTCTTTTCAGATAAAAGTAAATTTTGCGTTTCATGTTGAAATCATGGTCCCAGAGTCTGAATGAAGACTGGAGAGGCACAGAATCCAAGCTGCTTGAAGTCTAGTGGGAAGTTTCTGAAGTCAGTAATGATTTGGGGGGGCGTGACATCTGCTGGTTTTGGTCCATTGTGTTTTATCAAGTGCAAAGTCAATGCAGCCATCTTCCAGGAGATTTTGGAGCACTTTATGTTTCCATCTGCTGACAAGCTTTATGGAGATGCTGATTTCCTTTTCCAGCAGGACTTTAGCACCTGCCCACAGTGCAAAAACCACTTCCAAGTGGTTTGCTGACCATGATATTACTGTGTTTTATTGGCCAGCCAACATGCCTGACCCCTGAATCTATGGGATATTTTCAAGAGAAAGATGAGAAACAGTCGATCCAACAATATACAGATGATCTGAAGGCTCAATAGTGCCTCAGCAGTGCCACAGGCTGATCACTTCCATGCCACACTTTACTGATGCTGTAATTTGTGCTAGAGCAAGTAATTTGCTGTAATATGTGCTGCCGACCAAGTATTGAGTGTACAAATGAACATACTTTAAAGAACTTGAACTTTTCTGTTTTGAAAATTCATTTTTTGATTGATCTTAGGAAATATTCTAATATTTTAAGATACTGGATTTTGGACTTTCATGAGATGTACGCTCTAATCATCAAAATAAAAAAAATAAAAAATAAATAAAAAACTTTGAAATGTTTTACTTTACATGTAAGGAATCTAGAATATATAAAAGTTTCATTTTTAAAAAATAATTGACAATAAAAAATGAACTTTTTCACGATATTCTAATTATATGACCAGCACCTGTATATATATATATACACACACACACACAGTGGTGCTCAGAATTATTGGCACCCTTGGTAAATATGATCAAAGATGAATAAAAATAAATCTTTATTCTTTTGATCGTTAATTAATAAAATGAGCAAAAATCTAACCTTTCATTGAAGTAAAACAATTGAAAATCACATTATGAAATAAATGTTTTTCTCCAATACACACTGACCACAATTATTGCCACCCCTAGAATTTTTTTATGAGTAAAATATATTCCCATTCATATTCCCAATTTTTTTGCACACCAGGGAGACTAGGAGCATGAAATTGTCCAGCCATGACTTCCTGTTCCACAGGAGAATAAACATGAGGAAACACAAAGGCCAAATTCCCGTAATCATTCATCACAATGAGTAAAACCAAAGAATATAGTTCTGATGTGCAGCAAAAGATTGTTGAGCTTCACAAAATAGAAAGTGGCTATAAGAAAAAAAGCCAAAGCACTGAAAATCCCAATTTCCACTATCAGGGCAATAATTAAGACAATAATTAATTGTCGTAATGCACGGTGAGGAGGAAAGTTTGAGTGGACAAAGACTCTCCAAGGATCACAGCTGGAGAATTGCAGAGATTAGTTGAGTCTTGAGTCTCAGAGTTGTTCGGAAGGGAAAAATCCTCTGCTCTCATCCAGAAATGGTCTCCAGCATATTCAGTTGTCAGACACGACTGAAACTTCAAACAGGACTGGCTTCTATGGTCAGATGAAACTAAAAAAAAGAGCTTTTTGGCAGCAAACCCACCAGATGGATTTGGTGCACACATGGATAAAAAGTATGTAATGTTGTGGGCCTGTTTTTCTTCTGGAGGTCCTGGACATCTTGTTCAGATACATGGCTCTATCATGGATTCTATCAAATACTAACATTAAAAAATCAAAACCTGACGCTTTTGCTAGAAATCCAATAATGGGCAGTGGTTGGATTGTCCATCAGGACAATGACCCAAAACAAACATCAAAACCAACACAAAAATGTGTCACTGAGCTTCTGCCATGGCCATCCCAGTCCCTAAAGAAACCCTAAAGAAAATGAGTGGAGTGAACTGAAGAGAAGAAGCACCAACATGGAGCTGGAATCTGAAGGATCTGGAGAGATTCTGCATGAAGGAATGGCCTCTGATCTCTTGTCAGGTGTTCTCCAAACTCATCAGGCATTATAGGTGAAGACTCAGAGCTGTTCTCTTGGGAAAAGGAGGTTGCAAAAAGTATTGAATAAAAGGGTGCCAATAATTGTGGCCAACGTGTTTTGGAGAAAAACATTTATTTCATAATGTGATTTTCCCCCCACTTTCAATTATTTTCCTTCAGTGAAAGGTTAGATTTTTGTTAATTTTATGAATTAAAGATCAAAAGAAAAAACAATGCAGATTTATTTTTACAGTCATCTTTGATCATATTTACCAAGGGTGCCAATAATTCCGAGCACCACTGTATATATATATAGACTTTTATTCATGCCAAATATGCATGTTGATTCATGTTGTTATTCATGTTATTGTCTATTTTTATAATTTTACCAAGTCAAGTCATCTTTGTTTCAAAGCAGGTTTACATTGATAAACAGGAAAATAATGATGCAATGATGATAACAGATTTCAATTTGGCTGTAAAGCAGCTCTAAAAAGAAGGGGTTTGTTTAGCTGAAGTTCAGTGTTGATTCAGTTCCGTTATAAAACTTGAGTTAAGAAATATTGCAGTTCTCCTCTGGCTAAAGAACAAACACAGTGTGATTATGATTCACGCTTCAACAGAATTCAGATTGTGGATTGTTATCATTAAAATATTTCATCCTGTTCCTTCTGCTTGAAGATAGGATTCATCACGCTGGTATGGAGACAAGGCTGGCCATCAGAGTCTGAGCAAAGGACTTCTTGTGGTTTTTGCTGAGGATTTGTGCCGGGATTGTCTTGGTGACATGGTCTCTGCTGACAATTAATTGTGTTGTGTCTGGGAGCAGCCCCAACACCTGATCTGGATACGACCCAGATCTGGCTGACTACAGTAACCTTCGGGATAAGGAAGAGACAGACAGACTAATATTAGCATAGATGTCATTCTTCTTATGATGTATCAAGTACATAGTATGTTGTGGGAAGTGTTCTGGTTGACCTACTTTATGCAGCCTCACAATCCTTTAATGGATTTGAATTATAGAAATGTGATAACGTGTTATGTGTTCACCA